>NW_004955480.1:4259025-4434394 GCF_000276665.1 Chinchilla lanigera | reverse complement strand
TTGGGGTAGGCAGAGAGTTCAAGAACAAAAGCCAAACTGCACGGGAAATAGTTCAAAGAATGAACAACTGGGATCTCATCTTATTGAAATTTTTTGTACATGTAAAGAGATCTCCAATAAATTAAAAAGAAAACCCACGAATTGGGAAAAAAATTTTAGCCAACTGTCCCTCAGACAAAGAACTTCTATGTAGGACACATAAAGAATTAAAAAATATCAGACCCCCCAGATTCAAAGACCCAATACAAAATGGGCATCTGAGATGAGTACCCACTTCTGAAATGAAGAGATACTAATGGCGAATAAATACATGAAAAAATGTTCAATGTCATTAGTTATTCAAGAAATGCAAATGAAAACAACATTGAGATTCCCCATCTCACCCCATAAAGAATGGCTATCATCAAGAAATCAACCAATAACAAATGCTGGAGAGGCTGTGGAGAGAAAGGAACCCTACTCCACTTGTGGTAGGAGTGTAGATTGGTAAAACCACTGTGGAAATCAGTTTGGAGATTCCTCACAAAACTAAGATTGGAGGTTCCACTTAACCCACCTATTCTCCTTCTGGGTATTTTCCCAGAAGAATTAAAGACCTCATACCACAGCGGTATATGTGTGCCCATGTTTATAGCAGCACAACTTGTTATCGCTAAGTCTTGTAAACAACCCAAAGACCCATCCACTGAGGAATGGACAAAAAAGACGTAGTTTTTTTATACAATGGAGTATTACTCAGCTATAAAAAAAGATAAACTCGAGGCTTTTGTAGGCTTTTGTAAAACCATACTCAGAAATGAGGGGCTGGGGATTTAGCTCAGCGGCAAAGCGCCTGCCTGGCAAGCCAAGGTCGTGAGTTCGGTTCCCGGTACCGGAGAAAAACCAAAAAAAAAAAAAAAAAAAAAAAAGAAATAAATTGGACCCAAATGCATAAGCATCATATTTTCTCCTTGGTGAAAGAACCTGAAAGACCAGGTAAAACTCAAAATGCACAATAGATTATAGGAAAGGGAAAGAAATTGCTTAAAGGAAGGAATGACTGGGATGAGGGAAAGAAGAAAAAAGAAAGAAGGGAGGCAAAATATAAATATACATATGAATAGCTATAGTAACTGTATTGCTGATGTCTGATGCTATAGTGAAATGAACAGTTAATGCTTACAATTTTTTATGTCCTGATCGATTTTGCATGCTTCTGTCTGGTAATCTGAGCAACTGATCTAAAGGTAACAACATGCAATGGAATTACAATGGTGAATTCCTACCATTTTGTCTAGTGAAACTCTGTATTATCTCTAATGTTTTATCTAATAATTATTTTCTTATTCTCTTTAATTGTTTGAGCAATCTTCCACTCTTTCTTCTGGTAATCTGAGCAATGTAGTTCAGGACCATGATATACAATGTAACAACCCCTGTTAATTCATATTATTTTGTCTTGAAATCCTGTATCACTTTAAATGTTCTTGCTTTGATTTATTTATGTTTGTGATACTGGTATGCTGCTATTGCTCTATTGTTTTGTTTGTTTCTCATTCACTACTCTCTTTAAAATAAAATAAGAATAATTTTATAATAGATAAACTTGAAAAGCATTACTACAGCAAAATGATCACAGATAGCACCAGTTATGACAGAGCATGTTGACAGTATGTTACCCTCCATTTGGCCCGGTGAAAATGTCACTCTATTTCTTGGATCTTTCTCCCGAAACCCACAACCCCAGTCGAAGCACAAGGAAAATATCAGACAAATTCCTGTTGAGGGAAATCTTATATACAACCAGGACTCCTTCATACATCCAGGTCATTACAAACAAGAAAATTCTAAAAAAACTTACAACCAAGAGCAACCTAAGGAGTGATGATTATTATTTGTAAGATAATATTCTGCGTGGAATTATGGTATTGAAATTAAACATCAAGTATAAACTAAATACTGAAATTAAGGTATAAAGTTTATTCAATAATAATATATCAACGTTGGTTTATGAATTATAACAAATATGTCATACAAAGGCAAGGTACCCTGAGATATATGTAAATTCAGCATTAATTTGAAAATTTTTGTTCATATCTTAAATTTTTAAAAATATTTAAGCTTTTAAAAAATGCAAAGAAGGCAGAGGAAAACATTAGAGGTATAAAGCAGAAACAGAAAATAATTGCAAAGGGGCTGAGGATTTAGCTCAGAGGCACAGCGTCTGCCTGGCAAGTGCAAGGTTGTGAGTTCGATTCCTGGTACCAGAAGAAAAAATCAAACAAACAAACAAAAAAGAAAATAATTGCAAAGTAATAAAAGTACACATAAGTATTGTAAAATTGATGTATACTGTAAATAATTAAAAGACAGAGATAATAATCACACCAATAAATAAAACAACACTAAATGTTTAATAAGTTGTGCTTCATATATACAGAATTAAATATGTTAAAGTTAAAGAGATGAGAAAAAATATACTGTGTGCATCCTTATCACAAGAAATCTTACAGAGCCATGTATTATCATGTAACATATATTAAATTTCAGTACTATTAGCAGAAATAAAGTAATTTTTATAATAATAGAAGTATAAATTCTCCAAACAATATATTATTTCTCAATGGATATCCACTTAATTGCATAGTTTCAAAATTCATGATGCAAAAATTAACATAACTAAAAGGAGAGAAAAACACACCTACAATCACATATAAAGATTTTGATAATTGTTTCTCAGTTACAGAGAGTAAATATAGAACCAACACACAAAAATCTGTAAAGTTTTAGAGGATTCGAATTCAGTGTAAATATTCTACAGATTTGGGCTACAGATTATTTTCAAATACATATGAAAAATTCACCAAGATGAAATAAATGTCAATCCTTAAAGCAAATATTATTAGTTTTAATTTTAAAGCAAATATTATTAGTTCTATTGAGAATAGAAAAATTATTTGACAAAATTTAATATCAGTTCACAATTTCAAAATTTTCTCAAGAAACTCATAGCAGCAGGCAATTTACTTAATCTCATCAAGGGCATTTATGACATGCCTAGAGTTAACAATGTAATTAAAGATGAAATATTGAATAATTTATTCCAAAAATGAAGGGTAGAATATTTATAATATATAATATATAGCATACAACACATCATATATCGTATGTAATGTATCATATATAATATGTGGCATACAAGAAATAAAAGCTAATATACCATATAATATATAATGTGTGATATATGATATACAACATGTAACACAATATATAATGTATAATATAGTATATAAAATACAATATACAGTAATACATAATATATAATATATATTCTGTAATCTACACAACACTGCAAGTCCTACCTACTAAAAATTTTTTGAAATGGAAAGTAAACAATAAGACTGTATTAATGTTTGGATGACAGAAAGTGTATAAAAATGCAAATGATTTTCTGAAACAGAATTTATAAATTATAGTACACAAACATATGAAATTCAATTGCTCTTATATACTAACCACAAGCAAATGAAATATGATATACTATTTACCATAGCATTCAAAACACAACAGCTAACCAGAAAATTTAATGAAATGTGATTAAGATTTCTGCAAGGAAAACCTTAAAACATTACTGTGGCAAATTTAAAGAGACATAAATGTGCAGAAATTCTTACTTCACATTGTAGAAGACTTCACAGATTAATCTATAAATTAATGCAATTGCTATCAAAATTCCTATAGGATTTTTGTAACTTTTAATGAAACAATTCAAACAATTATGTGGATATGCAGGAAACTGAAATAAATAAAAAGTGATGGAGAAGAACAAAGTCAAAGGATTTGTGCTACCTATAATTCCATTGAAGTAAATGAAGGAGGTATTGGTGACAAAGAAAACTGTCTAAAACAATGGACATCACTGGGACCACTGTTCTACCTTACTGGGAGATGGCTTGCCCAAGAAATAAGACCTACCCTCAGAGACCTATGGGGTTATTCCTCCAACATGCTGACAGGGCAGCCACAAACCACTCACCCTTCCTGAACACTCAGAAGTTTCCCTCAGCTGCTAGTGCTGCACTATTTAAAAAGAGGACAAAACATCTACAGATATGTAGGGGATGTTTAGACATGAGAGACAAGATGTCCAGCCAAGAGGAGAGAGGAACTCAGACGAAACAGGCCAGTTAAGCTGTACAGTAGAAGACCATATCTTCCAGCATTGGAGGAAACAGTTTCAACCAAGACTTCACATCACCAATCCATGCCCTAGCCCTGGGACCTATGAGCATGTTATTAAATGGCAAGGAATCCTTGCAGGGTAATGAAGATAAAAACCCTGAGGTGGGAAGGTTGTTCTGGAACCAGTGCAGTCATAGGAGCCCTTACAACAGGGAAGACAAGGATGTAGAAGACAGAAGAGGTGATGTTATGGAAGAAGATAGAAAGAGGAGAGAGGAGATGGTACAGAGCTGGCTTTGAACAAGGAGGCAGTAGGTATCAGCCAAACCCTGCAGGTGACATCTAGAAGCTGGAAGAGGACAGGAGCAGGTCCGCCCTGAGAGGTTCAGAAAGAAGGCAGCCTGCCAGGTCACTTTAGACTGCAATGATCCCTGAAGGAAAGAAAAATGTGTGTTGAACTCCACTGTCTCATCAGATTACTACTGGAAAAAGACTCCAGGCTAAACCTCAGTGAGAAAGACACCAGTAGAGACTAGCAATCACTCTTCCAGGGTTGAAGAGACAAAGGTGAGATGTCATAGAGCACAGAACAGTTTGCAGAAAAAGGAAACCTGTGCACAGACAGAGGGATCTAGGTATCTGCAGAGGGTCCCTCTTCAGCCACTTGGTAGTGCTCCATCACCTCTTGGATCTGAAACCAAGAAAACTACAGGTTGAGTAACCAGCAGAAACATTACTTGAAGGTAACAGAGGGCAAAGATTGGTTTCAATTTTCACCAACCACTTTGGGAAAACTTTCACAATTAATGAGACATCAGGTACAGTAAATGAATGTATAATTGAGCAAAATTAGACTTGGAGTAAGGATTTCTGTCTGGGTGAACAAAACTTATAAGGAAGCATCTGGAAAGGTTAAACTGTTTTCAAGTAATTTAAATTAATCCCAGAAAGAAAAAGAAAAAAGCAAAAATAGTGTAGCAATCGGAAATAACATGCAAAAAGTAAACTCCATGATAGGTGCTATTTAATTAAAAAATTACTGAAAAAGCAAGAAAATGTCACTCATGATGAGGAGAAAAATTAGCCACCCAAAACTGATTGCCAAATGATACAGATGATAGAATTAGTAAACAAGGACATTCAAATAGCTATAACCCTATTTCATTTGTTTGAGAAGCTAGAAAAAACTGTGCATGTTAGGTGAAAGTATGAAAGATACAGATATTAAAACTACAATGTTTATTATTACATGTGTGTATACATGTACATTAGGTTATTACAGTACAACCAACTTTATAAAAGCAAAGATTAAATGTATTGCCCAAATAATAGAAATATTCCAAAATAAAATGGAGATATAAAGCTACTAGAAATAATAGACATGCAGTCAGTGAGTATGCTGGTTTGGGGGCTTTTTGCAAGGGGAACAATGTAATACAGGACACCTATTTTATAAGATTATTTACAATAGTCACACAAAGAATGATATACAAGAGAGGAAATCTGTTTACATACTACAGACAAAGAAATTTAACCAAAGCGCTGAATCCCACGGAAATGTCCTGAATGAGTCCAACTGAAGACCTAGAACTCATTAAAATGCCTCCCACGAATCCAGCTGGAGGCCCTGCGATCGTAACAATATCTCATGCAGGCCTGTTTCAAGAATCTGCACTGCAAAGGCCCAAAGATCAGTGGTGGAATCTAGGAAGCTTGTGCCAGCGAGATGAAGGATCTGTGTTAGCAGGTTGAGGGATGTGCACTGGATCCAGGAAGCAATGCTCAGAGTAAGAACCAGAGCTCCCCCAGAAGGTACCATAGCCATCCTCAGTAACAGTGAGGTCCTGAGCTCCTCCAATGGTGAAGACAGTTGAGTTTCCATCAGGAAAGCCAATGCAGCAAGTTTCTCCAGGAGACTGAGCTGTTCAACTTCTTTCCCTCTGGAGCCAAGAAGCAATTCTCAAAGTGAGGACCAGAGCTCTCCCAAAGTGAAACAAAGCTATTTACAGTGCCAACAAGGTCCCAAGCTCCTTGGAGGATGAAAACAGCCAAGTTCATCAGGAAAGCCAGCGTGAAAATCTCCTCCAACAGAACCAATAGCGCCTTACAGCTTCTACCAGCTCCCAACATCATTTTCTCATCTCCCAATAGCCTAACGTTTTCCCCAGTTCTACCTCTTACACTGCTGGAAACAATCATCCGGTGGGCCTCCCACACCCAGCACCACACAATTCAGCTGGCAATTATAAGTTGACCACCAGTTGTCAATGCACTACGGTGAGTTATGAGACAACATTAAAAGTTATATTTCATTAAAGCCCTTGGACAGGAATGAAATACAGAGAAGCAAAAATATGTGTTGTATGCTCTAAATTTAGTGAAAAATATGAATCCTCAGTTCAATAAGCTCAGTGGAATCCAAGCCTAAGAAACATGGAGCAACTACATCAAAGTATATTGTCATCACAGTGATAAAGATCCTCAAAATCTGCTTGTGAAAACAGACACATAACTTAGAAGTACAAAGATAAGAACTGCAAAAAACTTCTCTTAGGAAAAAAAAAAAAGCAAGCCAAGTGGTGGTGCCTAATTTTAAAATACAAAAATATAGAGAATTTTTATCCTACACATCTACATGTACAAGAAATATCTCTGAACAGCAAAAGAGAAGGATTTTCTCAGGCATGTAGAAGGTGAAAAATTTATAATTAGTAGACCTGAACTTCACGAAATGTAAAAGCTGTATCTAATGGAAATGCATAACCATACAAAGGACCACAGAGACCCAGAAATGGCAACTTATAGTAGCATATAAAAGAGAATTTTTTTTAAATTTAAAGATATTTTAGAGACACGGCTATTTAAAACCAAGTGAGTCAGTGCATTCTGGGTTGTATAATGCATCTAGATGTAAAATATAGGACAATAACAGTGCAAAACCTAGGAAAAGAAAAGTTTACTGCTAAAAGTATACTGCTGTCATATTTTTATTTGTGAAAGACTATAATACCATTTTCAGGTTAAACTAAAAACTACAGTCTACTATTCATAAACTATTCATAAATAAAGTTAAGTATGTATACTTTAAACCCCAGAAAAACTCTAAGTAATGAAATTTATAGCTATTAAAGCAATACATAGAATTGAACCATAAAATATGCAATTAAATAAGTCATTAAAAAGGAGTATAATACATACATCAAAAGAAAAAACATGGAAAGATTACCATTTAAAGACAAACTATCAATCACTAAACATAAATGGTTGGAATATTCCACATAGAAAGCACAGTACTTCAAATCAAATACAAAAGCAAATCCCGACTATGTTGCATGTGTTATCCACAAAAAACCCAATAAAAGCCATTAATAAGTTAAGAGTTAGGGAGGGCTCCAGAAATTATATATTTTAGACGAAATGTCAAATTGTTAGAAAGACTCAAACTAACAAAATATACTCAAAAAGAAACAATGTAAATAGACCTAAGTCAAACAAACACATAGTTGATTTAATAATTTTAAAATATTCATAAAATAAAAAGCTTAGATTCAGATAACTTCACTGGTGGGTTATACTAAATACTTAAACAAGAATTCACATAAATCCATTACAAAGTCTTCCTAAAAAAGAGGACACTTTCAAATTGATAGAAAGTACCAAGATTACCCTCATGCCAAAACCAGATAAAGAATTCATATGAAAGTAAAAATACAAACTGATGTCCTAGTTACTTTTCTCTCAGTGCTAAAACAAAATACCTGACACCCAAAGTTAAAGAAGGAAAGGTTTATTTATTCACAGTTTGTGGAGGTTTCAGTCCATAATCAGCTGGCTCCAAGTCAGGGTGGCACATCGCAGAAAAGGACAGCAAAAACAGCAAGAGTGAAAAGGGGAGAGCAAACCTCTTTTCCTTCCCTATACTGTAAGCAGGCTACCTACCCTAGGGTGCGTGTAGTACTCACACCATCTCCATGCCCTTCTTTGCACAGGTTCAGGATGTTTGCAAAGTTAGGACTCTGGCCTCCTACTGAGCCACTTAGTTAAGCTTCTAAAGTTCTGAAATTGAAACAATGAATCAACCATGATAACATCCTAAGTCATAAACAGCCACTGCAGGTCATGTCCTCTACACCCTAGTATGTGGAACTGCTGAGTCTTTTAGTTAAACTTCTAAACTTCTCAAGTTGACACAGTGTATCAACCATTTCAAACTGTGTGTTCAAAGCATGGGGAAATATTTTGAGAAGAGTTAATGATGATATATTTCTTACTGTAACTTTTAAAAATTTAAGCATTTACCATGTATTTTGCTCTCCCCTTCTGCAATAACACATGTATCAATAAATTTAACTAATGAAGTCAAAAAATTTGACTTGAAAAATGAAAATATATCAGTGTATATTCAAGGATCAGAAAACTTAACAGCAATGTATATTCAAGGATCAGAAGACTTAACACTCTTAACATGACAATACTCTCAAAAATGATGTACAATTTAATGAAATCATTATCAGAATTCCATTTGATTTCTCTGTAGAGAATGACAGTATAATCTTAAAATTTATATAGAAATGAAAGAGTCCAGAACCCCCAAAACAATCTTGAAAATGTACAAAGTTGGAGGATGCATACTTGGAGAAGACCAGATTGGAGGAATGAAGGCCCAATTGGCCTCCTTTGGGAGCACGGAGATGAAAAGAGGTGTGCAAGCATGCTGACAGGCTGCAGTTTCTAGGGAAAAGTGAACACAGCTGAGATCCAGTTCTTTACCTGGATATGTCCTATGGATGGTAAGAGGCAGATGAGCCTTGTGTTATTTTAATTGCTCATTCTTGTGTCTGAGAGAATAAAGGCAGGGTAAGCTAGATGCTCAGGGTTTCTTGTCAAAGGGTGAACAAATCCCTTGTCTCCATATTTTAATCCAATCGTGTTTTATCTTTTTATCTTCATTTGCTTCCTAGTCAGGTACAAACTCATAAACTGGCTCCTCTAAGTGGTGCCCAAACACGGACTCAGCTGGGGAGATGTAATGAGTCAGCAATAGGGAGTTCTGCAGTGGAAAGGAGCTCGCAGGCAAATAGAAAAGGAAAAGAGAAAATGAATGTGAATGCACACAAAAAACTTTTTCAGCCAGCATAATGGGGTAAAGTTCATCAACTGAAGTTGATTCTTGAGATGCATCATGCTTTAGCCCTGGAATCTCATAAGCTCTTGCTTGAGCCTCCATTCCAGCCATCAGTGTGTATGGGGGTGGGGGATGGGGGGGGAGTGGGTAACCTGATTTGCTGCAATGAGACACATTGACATCTCAGCTGGACTTATCACATTCCTTCAGCCAAGTAAGCTTCTATATAGTCAGCTCTGCATATCTCAATGAATTAGGTTAAAGTAGAGGTCAGGGAAAGATTGAGGCAAGGAGCTTCATTTTACAGGGGAACATTGCTTGTTGGTCTCCCATGACATAATCATTTCCTCAGATAAGAACATTTGATGCAGATAGTAGGGATCCAGTGAGAGAGTATTCAGAGCATGCTCATATGCAGGGCTCTGAAATTTTCTGCACATGTAGCTTGGTCCATGCAGTTCTTTGTCCTTTAACTGAAGAAGACAATCCCATCTCTACACCTGGTGCACCCTTGAGAGAACATAAAAGTGATCATGAAGAGCCTTGGTCCCCTTCTTTTCCTTCTCATCTTCCTCCTGCCTTTCCATCTGTGATTGAGACGGAAGTAGTAGCTCCTTATCAAAGACTGGCCAAACAGGCTGTGCTAGAGAGCCCTTTGAGACGTGCACATTTCCAATTAATATTTACCTGGACCCTGACAGTCCACAATGAAATGCTCCTAAGCACAATTTTTGAAGTATAAATTGCTTAAAGAATTAAAATCCAGTGTCATGAACAATGAGGATCAAGGACCTTTTACACTGGGCTAGTTGGAGTCTGTCCTAGGAACTTTAACCTTGCCTCCTTTAGACATTAATCATTTGGCTATGTCCTGTCTTTCTGAGGGCAATACTTAAATTTCCATGTTAATCTTCAAGAGTTAAAAGTTGAGCAAACACGACAGAATCAAGCAGCATGACTCTGGGAGATTACGGAAGAAATGCTGATGGGATCAAGTCTACACTCAGACCCAATCCCACAGTTAACCCTTCTGGACCAGGATTATTAGTAAATGTCTCTCATGATGAGAAAACCCTAGGTAACTCTTCCCGAGGAAGGTGTTCCCACTCAGCCCTCTCTGCACAGTCTTCAAGCTTCCCAGGAGCCTTATTCCCATTCTAAGCCAGGATGCGGGAGGCTGTCTGACAGCAGATACTGCATGCTCAAGCAGCAGAGAGTGTGGTGTTTTAGCTGGCTTTTGAGAATTCTAATAAGAACCGTAAACAAGTACTAAGGTCTATCCAGTAACTAAAAATCTTGGAAACTATTTGAAAGTATGCCAAGTTGTGGATACCAAAGATCCTCTACATTAAGTCCTCTACCTTTGCTCAAGCTATGTTTGGTTTAATTGAACAAGTTCATCCCTCTTCAAAAATAAAATGTTGTATTTGTGGTAAAAAAAAGGCATATCCATAACAGTACACTCAACCTTAGTCAAGAAAAGATGCAAATGCCCCTCTCTTAGAGGGGAGGGTGTCAAACCTTTGTCTGAGATGTCAAAGGGGATATCATTGGGCTAACCAATGTTGCTCTAAATATTATCAAGATGGGACCTCACTGGTGGGAAATGACAGCATAACCCCAGGCTGAACAAATAACAAGGGCATTCCCAGTACAGGCTTAGAGCCCCAACCCTTAGTGTGTCTCTAAAGTACAGTTGAGTCCTTTGTCACTGGAAGCCAGGAACTGTGGGATTAGACCTTCCACTGCTAAATGGGTGACTTACTGCCAGAGATAAACCTCTTCAAATCCTTATGGGAATCTAGGGATCTATTCCCCTAGGAATTATAGGTCTGGTCCTGGGAAAAAGTAGCTTAGACCTGCAGGGTGTTGTACTCCCTGGGATTATTGACTCAGAGTATTTGTGGGAAATTTAGGTTCTGGTTCAGTCACATGATGTTTGAGTCTTTCAACCAGATTATATTACTCAATCAATTCTTTTACTGGCTGTCAGACCCACAGATACGAGCCAATAAGCTAAAACTTTTAGCAGTACCCCCCGGAAGGAGATGTTTTTCACTCAAGATAACTCACGCCACTGTATATTCTTAGGATTAAAGGTAATGTTTGGGGGGCCTCATGGATACATGCGTAGTTATTTCAGTGATGGCTTCATCCCAGTGGCCACCTGCATGGGCCACCCAAACAGCAGCCATCTCTTTCAAATCACCCAGATAGGTCATGCATAGTGCTGCATCTCTGCCTTATGTAGACCCTGATAAATTTAAAGGAGTCTTTTAGCCATTTATTTCAGGGATCCCAGTCAATCTGTGGGGTAGGAATATGCTGAAAGAATGCAGAATTCAAATCACTGATAAGGCAATCCTGCCTCTTGATAGTTATTGATCTTACGGATTCCTTTGTTACTGCTTTGGCGAATAGAAAGTGTTCCCAATTAGTTTGACTGTGCCTCTTATGCTGATCGTACTGTCTACTCCTCACTCTTCTACTAGACTTTTTGGTCAAGTAGTGAATAATAAATGTCAACCTATTGAATGGCTTTATCTCTCTAACCAGCCTACAAAAAGTCTTCAGACATATACAGATCGAATGGCAAAGCTAATTCAGCAGACTTTCTACCACAGCATAAAGATTTTAATATTTATCTTGATAGTACTGTGCTTTCTATTAATCTTGTACAGCACACACATTTATTGCAAACTTCCTTAGTCTGGCAGATAGCCTTTGCAGATTATATTGGATTAGTTGATATCAGTATCCTTTTGATAAGTTTATACATTTATATTATCATCATTGATTTATTTCACCTAGAAATACTCACACAGCTCCTTTTACAAATGCCTCAACTTATTTTATGGATGGACCTTCTCATGGTTTAGCTGCTTATTGGATTATGCAAAATCACCAGAAAATTTCTACCCTTGGACTTTTGGTTCAAAGATCGGAATTAGTTGCTGTAATTATCATATTAGAATATACTTTGGCAGAATGTGTTAACACTTTATGTGATTCTGCCTATGTAGTTAATGTCACTAATAGCTTGGAGGTGGCCAGTACGAAAAGCACCCTAGATCCACCTCTGTTTAGTTTGGTTTTGTGATTGAAGGAAGCCATTCAGAATAGAACTGCCTCTTTTTATATAGGTCATGTACACTCATGCTCCAGTCCTCCTGGACCAGTAGCAGAAGGAAATCAACACACTGATAGACTCATCACCTAAATTTTTCATCAGAGGAGGTTTTCTCATTCTAATTGATATCAGAATATTTGAGCCCTTACCTCTAGCTTTAAATATTCCAGATCACAGGTGCATCATACTGTACAATCTTGTCCAGCATGCCAAACTTTACCTACTTCAATTCCATCAGAAGGCTGTAATCCCCAAAGTCTTCAGGAAATGATGCACCACGTATATCTCGATCTGGCAGAATTCAGTGTGTGCACAAGACAGAAGCATTCTCTCTTGGCATTTACAAAGGTGGGAGTTCCTAAGAAAATAAAAATGGATAATGGCTCTGCCTATACAAGTGAGAGCTTTCAAAGATTTTTGCAACAGTGGAATACTAGTCATTGTACTGGAATTCCTTAGAATCTACAAGGACAAGCAACTGTCAAGCATGCACATTTGACATTAAAACAGCAATTACAAAATCAAAAAGGGGGAATCAATCATTATAAGCCATAAGCTCTTCTGAATTTTGAAACTTTTACACTTAAAATTTGAATTCTGCTGTTGATATAGATAGCACCGCAGTGGAATTACATTGGTCAAAATTACAAGAGCATGTATGAAAAGGAGAAGGGACAGTGTTGTGGTGGTCCTCAGAGATGGAAAATGGGATGGACCAGTTACCCTGTTGACATGAGAGCAGGGGTCTGCTTGTGTCATTGCACTAAGTGGATGGATGCTGTGGGTACCCTCTAGGAGTGTGTGACCATGGAAAAATCCTTCTCATGGCACACCCATGGAGGAAGTTGACTCTTCTCTCCTCACCAGTAAGAGCCTTCTACCAGATGATTCAGGAGGTGGAAAGATATGTCCATCATTAGCACCTACCCAAGTAAAGAACACCTAGTGCCTTTCAAGGGCTTTTGAATAGATCCTCTGGGATATCTCTTACTCCAAGCACAACTACAACTCCCTTCAGCTAGAGGTGGTCAGAATAGTCTTTGCCTATGACCCCCTCATGGTAGTTAGAGGTACTTCTCCAGAGGGAGGACACTTAATTTACTCATAATATAGGCAATCAGAGAGGGTTTGGTCCTCATAACAACTATGGGTGGAGGTATAGTCATTAAAGGCTAGACCTCAAGACAAAAGATTGAACAACTATACCTATATTTTTCCCCTAAGAATGAGCAGTAGTGCTTGATATTCCACTGCTACTATTATAAAAACAAAAATGGGGAGATGTAGGAGACCAGATAGTGAGAATTAAGGCCTACTTTGCCTCCTCTGTGGGCATTAAGGAGGAAGGAGGTCTGCAAGCATACTGACATATACCAGGTTCTAGGGAAAAACACAACTAAGATCCAGCTGTTTACCTGGACATGTACTATGGATGGTGGGAGGCAGATGGATCTTGTGTTACTCTAATTGCTTATATCTGTGTCTGACAGAATAAAGGCAGGGTAGGCTGGACACTTGGGGCTTCTTGTCAAAGGGTAAAAGAGTATTCTGGCCTCTCATATTTTAAGCTAATTCTGTGCCTTTCTTTTCATCCTCATTCGGCCCTTGGTCAGGTAAAAATCTCATAGGTGGCCTCCTACACATACTTCCTTATTTCAAGCCTACAATAATGGAAGAAGACACATCAATTAAAGGAAATGAATTGAAATCCAAAAAATAAATCCTTAAGGAAAATTGTGATCAATTTATTTTCCACAGAGGTACTGAAATCGTTCAATGGGGAAAGACTAGTTTTTTGGACAACTGCTGCTATAGGACAGAGTCATAGAATAATGTAATCACTGCAAACCCATGGCCAAAAAGGAAAGTAGCCAGACTAATAAATAATCTCTTTTCCTATTCTCTGATACAAACTGTGCATCATAGTCCCTCAAAATCAACCAGAAAAACTTCCCCAAAATATAGTAACACAGCTGATACATCTCATAAGCATCAGCCTCCTCTGAACCTACAGAATGTGAAGGACACAGGAAGGATATGGAGAATGAAATGGAGGAAATTCAGAGATTATATTAGATTAGCCCTATCTTTGATAATCCAGTTGTATTGGTCATTGTTCTCTAGAGGACCAGATCTGATAGAAATATATGTATACTTATACAAGGGAATTTATTATGTAAGCTATTGGGATCATAGCTGGGAGAATCCACACTGGTCATTTGCTCACTGGAGAGACAGAAGATCCAGACTTCTCATCCCAAGAAGACACAAGCTACAAAGTAAGAGGGAAAAGGATGCAAAGCCAGTGATAGCCCAAAGGCCTGGCAGCTTCTTGGAAAGTTGTTGGTATAAGTCTGCCTTGGAAGACTGAAGAAACTGCAGTTTAATGTTAACAATAGCAGAAGTAAAACATGCACCTGCTCAAGCAAAATGGAACTTTCAAAACAGGTACCCCCATTTTTTCTACCTTTCCCTTTTAGTTCATCCAAGCTGCAGCCTAACACATGGTGCCACCTTCAGTCAGGGTGGTTTTCCCATTCAATTTGCTGGCCTACATTCCAATCACCTACATACACATGCAGAAGTGTGCTGTTCTTCTCTGTTAGGTATTTCCTTATCCAATCAAAGGCCACACTTGTATATGCTTCTTAGTTCAAGGTCTATCACTTTAATTACATCTGTGAAATCCCTTTCATCAATTAATGTAACAGTCAAAATTGGGGGGATTAAGGAGTGAACATTTTTGAAAAAAATGTTCCCTGCTTTTGTCTGTGAAATCATACTTTTAACATGGTACAAATTAAACTACATCTGTGACATACACAAATAATATTGTACACAAATGTACATAACATCAGGTTTCATCAAAGCTCCCAAAGTGGAAATAGACCAAGTCTCCATCAATCAATAAGTGCATCAATAAAATATGGTATATACAACAATGGTATATACATACAAAGTGGTACATTGTAAAATATGGCATATACATACAATACACTAATAGGAAGCACCAAACTATGAAGTACTGATACATGTCACAACACAGACAAAGGTTGAAAATATTATGCTAAGTGGAAGAAGCCAGCCACAACAACAACAACAAAAAAGGAAACCGCATATTCTATTTTATGAAGTGGCCGGCACACAAATATAGAGACAGAAATAGATGACTGGTTGCTAGACATTAGAGGTAGGGGAACTGAGAGGATAAGGAGAGTGATTACTCGTACATAAAGAATTTCCACTGGGGTAATAAAAACACCTAATATGAATGAATTATGTCTCAATTAAGCTGTTAAAAAAGAACACTGCCAGAAAAACTTGGAATGATTTATGGAGCTACCGCTTTGAAATGCGAAGTTAAAGGGGAGCTGTTGGTACATAGCAATTGACCAAGTAATGCTCCGACCATTCACTGAGCTGCACATTTGGCACTTATATACTGTTCTGTATCTATGGTATATTTCAAGATAAATGTCCAACATGATTTTAAATAATAATAAATATGATTGTATCCATGAAAGAAAGCAGTAGTGATATCTTGGATGTTTTAAAATAGGGATAAGTAGGTAAACAAATGTATGAAATCTTTAGGATGATATCATTCAAAATTCTGAAGGTGATCCTTTGCTATTTTGTAAAACGTTGTCAATCTGTTAGTATTTTCCTCCTTTTATTTCTAAAATAAAAAAAATAAAAAAATAAATTCTGAAGGTGAATTAGAAAATAAAAGATTGTGTGATGATTATTTTAGCTTTCTTGCTATCAGGTACATTTACATTTTAAGTACAAGCAGAGAGGACTTAGGTGGGTTGATAATGTTTTTCAATACATTGGGTATAAAACACCTTAAAGACATTCAGTTTTAGATATCAAATAAAAGGTTGCATTCATGCTAAAGCTCCGGGGTGGTTTCTAGTCTGGACATTCTCCTAGACTTTCTTCATTTGTGTTTACCATGTATCTTTCTCCCCTCCTCTGTATGTCCAAGTAAGACTCTTATTTTTGGGAGTCAGCAAGTACCTCTTGACCGCTAGACAGGGTATTTCTGGTTAGGTTTGTCCCATGGGAGGTACTAGAAGAGTCTGAAGGAGAGTAAAGTTCACACTCAGAGATGATAAAAACTCCAAGGCCTTGGTAGTCACAGCGGGCTCTACCATCTCTTTTAGGTTTCTCTTATCCCAGTTCACACCTCCGTAAATAGTTTTTGTATGAATATTTCTTAATTGGTCCATTTGAGTGTCCATTTCCTGTCAGACCCTTGAGTGATTCAGTAATTGACAGAAGAAATGGTCCCCAGAAATATCCTTAAAGTAGGTTCTGTGATTGGGTAGCTACCATATTTGAGTCAATCACAGATAGTTGCCTTTCTATTTTTTTGCTTGGAAAGAATGGGACACCGATAATCTCTGGCATGTTGTGACATCACAATTAGTCAAATAATCACTGGTGGTGGCGTAAGATGAAGTCCAGATGGAAAGAGGGCGTTGGGAGATCAAGTGGCTGTGGCACTTAGTCACCATGGCAACAGTGGTTATTATAAAGACTGTAGTGAGAGGAAAAAGTTGAAGATCTTCCTCAGAACATGAATGAAAACTCAGAACACCTCTGTGGAAACTTTAAGAGTCCCTTGTCTCCAGTAGCCACCGGGCAGACATAAATGAGAAAACTCAAGTCCAAGGACTGCATGTAACTGCACAGCTGTTAAAGTCAACTAAATGAAACACAGCCAGCTGTCTCATGCCAAGGTAAAAACACTGAAAAAAATAGAACCATAAAGCACTTGACATACAGGGGGAAGGATAACAATTTTGAACCCCTAAACTCCAGGTATATTCATCTGTTCTTTGGAAGGTAATGAAAGAGCTTAAGTGCCTAAGGTATGGTACTTATGTGCAAAAGGGTAGACTACAAGTCTGGGCTCAATGACTGCCCACAGTTAATGTGTTATTACATATTGATGCATATCTTTGGCTGGACATCAGAACCACTAAGGAAGCTTTGAAAAACACCAATATCTAGGGCCCACTCACTGAGAGTGTCTGATTCTATCATTCATGGAATACTGCTGGTCCTTAGATTTGAAGCTCCCCCAGGCAATTCTAATGTGCTGCTATGGTTAACAAACATTGCCAGTGAAAGAGAAATCTGGAAGTTTAGAAAGACGAGAATACTGAAGCAGATTTCTCCTCAGATACCTGCTACCTATTACACTGAAAGGGCCTGAAGACACTTCACATACCAAAACATCTTTGAAAAATCTCAATAGTAAGTGTCCTATAAAGGCCAAACATGACTGATGGTAGGAGATGCTGCAGTAGAAATGATCTCCAAATTTCAGTACAAAAATGGTATGATAAATTTGCAGAGACCAGAACAAGGGGCTTAACCATAAAAAAGAAAGTGCTTAAAATCACTTTAATAAGGTAGGAGCTGAACTGGCAATCAGTGCTCTGACCTGCATTAACCTGCTTCAGTAGCTTGTTGACCCCTGGATCTCCCAGAATGAAATAGGTGAGCAGCTTACTGAGATGTGGCTTAATAATGAACACAAAAAAGTTCTAGATCTAATGTTAAAACTTTTAATTTGAGTCTCCAACAATGGGAATCCAAACATTTTACCCAAGTTCAATACCTAAGTCAATAGACAGGCTGGAGCCCTTTCACTGCAAGGGAGACTGCTTCCTGCAGAGAAGAGATTTGCAACACAGCCATTGATGAATACTTTGTGTATTCTCAAAGCCTTTTTTATGGGGCCCCCCAGCCATGTATTTACCTAATCAGGATGATTGTGCACTGATGGGAGATAAATACCGAGGGATTCTGAAAGATAATTAATTACAAGCTTTGAAATACAGTTCATTACTAAATATTCTATGTGTCACACTTGTCCACTAATAATGAGCATTTATGGAAGTCGAGCTATAGATGGCATCTTGATTTGAATTCAGCTCAAAGTGAGTCTAATGGGATAAATGCCTTATCCTATCAGTTTTGTGTTTATTACTTAACAGAGAGTCAATAAAACCTAAAACTGTATCTATTGCCATGATTTTAAATCAAAAGCACTATGTCATTTCTGGGAGAAGTGCAGTAGCACCACTAAGTGCTAGAAAGATGGGATAGTAAGGCTTACCTGGCATGCTTTTATTTATTTATTTTTTTCTGGAACCAGGAATCAAACTCACAACCTTGCACTTGCCAGGCAGGCGCTATGCCACTGAGCTAAATCCCCAGCTTACCTGGCATTCTTGACATGTTCAAATAAGTCACAGGAAAGCCAGCCAAAACTTGGGGAATAATAATGAGCCATTACAAACTGAATAAAACATTAATACCCACAAGGACTCTCTTCCTAGACAAAGTATCTTTACTAAATCAATTTTATGAGATGGGTTGCAAAACTCTGATTCTTGAACCAACAGCAATATTGTTATGCACAAACTGATTAGAAATGCAAATTATTGGACTTCATTCTACAAAGACAAAATCAGAAACTTTGTAAATGGTGGTCAGACACCTGTGTTTTAAAAGCTCTGTGTTATTATATTTTACTTTGCTGTTAAAGAAATAGTGACTTGGATGAGTTAGATGATGCTTTACCCCCCAATTCCTAGCAGTAAAAGTACTGACAACTCAGGAATAGTAACTCACCCAGACCATCCAACCAATGCTCCTACGCTCTTATAAACTAGCCTGAACTTAATCACTTTTTTGTCTCATAAAACATCACATTGATCTTGACATTGATGACCTTATGATAATTGAGTCTATAAATTGGAGATAGCAAGCACTACAGGTCTTATGAAGACATAATGGTGTCAAATGTTGAGAGATGAACCTTTCAAAAGTTCAAGAGCCTCAGCCTACTAGGCTGATAGGCTTATGAAGTGTTAGTGGTCTGAGATAAAAGAGGATATTTCATCTCAAGTGAGAGAGCAGTTACTGAAATTTGAACTGCTAATTTTAAAAGGCACAAAACTTAGGGGCTGGGGATTTAGCTTAGTGACACAGTGCCTGCCTGGCAAGCGCAACATTGTGAGTTCAATTTCTGATACCGGAAGAAAAACACAAACAAAAAAACAAACTAAAGGCACAAAACTTCTTGGCATTTTAAAATTATGAAAATAAATTTCACCTCTTTAGGCAGGATAATTTGACTCAATGTTTAATTCATAAGACATTTAGTGTATTGTGGGGCCTGAATTAAAATAGCTCTGCAGTTAGTCTACACTGCAGTATGAAATGTACTACCACTTTTGATGAGAAGATGCAGTTGTTTGAGAAGATAAAGTTTTATGGAACATCTGGAAAATTCCAAAAGGAACATACATGTGCAGAATTCTGCAGGTAAAGTATGAGGCCGTTTCATAGTTTTCTTCCTACAATCCCTCTCCATTTCAAAATCAATATCTTACTTGCAAAAGGACCCTTTTAAATATTGAATGTCAATCTATGGGCAAATGAGAAAGGAGCTTCTCATGGGCAACTGATGATGTTCTATTCAATTTAAGATTAAGAGGGATGAGTCATCTCATATCCTAAAGAGCAAGACCCAGGAAAAACACAAAAACAATGGTTTTCAAAGTATTAGACATCAGCAATGAAAGACAGTACCTCCTAAAAGAGAAACATGAGAGCAGCTTCTGGAGTGTCACAGTTCACTAACAGGAAAGAGTTTCCAGGCTTTGTCTCAAAGAAAGAAAACTTGGACAGAACCTGGAGATCCCTGAATTGACAAGATGGTGCCCCCCGAGTTTGGAAGGAAGGCAAGTAAAATTCACATGACAGTATCAGAGAGATGAGAGAAGGTCATGAGATTTGCATAGGGTCCCCCCAAAACTTCAGCTGAGTGCTGACTAACACCTATAGGACGTCAGGAAAGAATCATGTGAAAGATGGCAGCTTCAATACACATGAAACATTTACAAATAAAGTGCATATTCTAGGCCATTGGGGATTCTGAGTAAAATTATAATGACAAGAGTCAAAGCACGATAAAAATAAAATTGAGTTTATAACCAATAGTACCAAGATATCAGAAAACCTATTTGAAACTAAGTTGTAAAAGAAATGATACTTCACTATAACTCATGTGTCAAAGAATATCTCAAAAGGAAATTATAGAATATAATAAAATAGATGAAAACTTTACATATCAAAATTTGGGGAAATGATTCATATAGTATATAGAAAGAAGTTTTCAGCTTGAATGCACATATTAGAAAAGTAGGAAAGAAAAAGAAAAGTAGGAAAGTCTCACATCAATGGTTCCACCTTTTTCCTCAATGAAAATGAAATGTACAAATATATTATACCTAAGGAAAATGGCCAAAAGGAAAAATAAAGGTCAAAGTAGAAATTGATGAATGAGAAAAGTGAAATGATACAGAAAATTCTCTGAAACTAAAATCCAGATCTTTGAAAAATTGAACAAAATTAGCTATTTTCTAGATAGATTGATTTTAAAAAGACTAAATCAAGAATGAAACAAGTGCCAGGTATGATGCTACAGACCTGTACTCCTGGCACTCCTGATACCAAGGGAATAGGACCCTAACTTCAAGGGAAGAATGAGCTGCAAAGTTAGTTGGAGCATAGCCTGGAACTTGGACTATATATCCAGACTTTTTCTAAGAAACAAAAAGAAAGACGATAATGAGACAAGTGGTATTGGTAGAGAATCTACAGATAATAAAAGGGTAGTAAGGGAATAAATGTAGATAATAAGAGAACAAGGAACTCTTCGTCAATAAATTCAACCACTAAGATGAAATGGTCAAAGTCCTTGAAAGACATAATATGAAAACAGTCCCTCAGTGAGAATATATAAACTGAAAGACCTTTTTGTTTAAAGATACTGACTTCATAGTTAAAACTTTTAATCTCCTGCCCCATTATAAAAATCAAATCAAAACAAAACAATAACACTACCATAAAAACCCCTCCACATTAATTCTAATAAAACTTTGAGAAAGAATACAGCAGTCCTTTGCAAACTTTTCAATAAAACTGATAACAAAGAACACATTTATTGTCATACTATAGGTTATTCTGACACTGAAGGCAAAAAGAGTATTGTAAGAAAATAAATGGTGGTTAAATATCTCTCATCAACAAATATACAATATTTATTTTAAAATATTACAGAAAATTGAATATGATACATGAATAGGGTACTGAATAATAACCAATAAAACAAGAAAACATGTTGGCTTAATATTACAATGCCAGTCAAATCAGTTAACCATATTAATGGACTAAAAATGAAAAATCATGTGGCTACATCAATGGACTAATTTTTTTTTTACAAAGTGCAATTTATTCCTGGCAGAAATTGTAAGTATATTGGGATTAGAAAGGACCCCATCAACCTAATAAAAGGCATTAAGAAAAAATTTGCAGCTATTATTCTTAACAGTGAAAATGATATTTTTCACCAAGATAAGAAACAAGGCTAGCATATTAACTCTCATCTCTTTGATCCAGTATTGTTCTGAAGGTTCTATCTGGTATAATAAGCCAAAAATACATATAAAGTTTGGAAGTGAAAAAGTAAACCTGCATTACTAGAATTCTTACTTATCTATGTAGGCTTTCTGATGAAGTCTATTTAAAAGCTACTGGAATTATTATAAGTGTATTTCTTGAGGTTACAGTATAAATGTTGACATGTAAAATTTAGACACATTTCTATGTATTAGTAATAAAATTGAAAATTTAAATTTAAAAACAATATTTACAATAGTGTTACAAAAAGCCATATTGAAGGATATACCAATGAAAGATTCAAAACTCCTATACACTGAAAATTGTGGAAAATATATACAGAAATATATACAGGATAGACTGATACAGATAGACACACCCACCATACTATACCACAGTAATACTTCAAAAAAGATTCACTATTGTTAAAACATAAATTCTACCAACTAAACCTAAAATTCATGGCAGAATGTTTGGCCAAATTAACAAGCTGATTAAAATTACATGGAGAAATGACAATTACCAATACTGAACTAAACAACTTTGAGAAAGACATATAAAAGTAAGAAATTTCACTACCTGGCTTCAAATCTTAAAAAGGTACAATAACAAAAACAGTGGGTTTCCCTTATACTTGAATTTTAAGTATACCCCGAAAGCTTCTATAATACAATGCTTGTTCCCCAGTTTAGCACTATTAGGAGACAATTGAACCTTTCAGAAGTGGGGCCTGCTGGGAAGAAGATAGGTCAAGGTGGGTAGTATGCTCCCCGCTCTTCCTTTTCCTCCCTCTTTCACTTCTGGGCACCATGAGGTGAGCAGCTTGTTGCTCCTGCTGTCCCTGTCATGAATGGCCCACCCCAAAGATCTGAAGGCACAAACAGAACATTGACTGAATCCTCAGAATTGTGAGTCAGAATACAGTTTTCTTCTCTTTAAGTTTATTATCTCAGATGTTTTGGTATAGAAACAGAAAGTTAAGTAACAGCTTCCAATGTTAACAGAGCCAAATCAATGTAACACAATAGGTAATATAGAAGTAGTAGCTGGGCATGGTAGCACATGTCTGTAATCCCAACACGCAGGAGGCTGAGGCAGGAGGATCACTGCAAGTTAGAGACCAGCCTGGGCAACAAAGTGAGATCAAGGCCAGTCTGAACTGTATAGTGAGACCCTGTCTCAAAAAGACAAAAAATAAATAAATAAATAAAATAAAAAGTAGTACTAAGTATATTTGTTTTTCCTTGAGGCAAAATGCCAAAACACGATATAATAGATTGTCTTTTCAATGATTACTGTGAAATCAGTTTGACAGCTAAATCCAAAAAGAAAAAATAGTTTTGATTTACATATACACCCTATATGAAATTTCACCTAAAATGTGATATAGACCAAAATGTAAATCTTACAGTTATAAAATTTATAAAAGAAATCAAAAAATCCCTTCATGGATTTGGTAGATTCTGAGATTTCTCAGAAAAAATAACCTTATACTAGTCCATTCTAGTCTTTTAAAAATTGATAAACTAACTTAGACACTTAAAAGAAATGAAAAAAAAAGTTAGGTCTGGCCTGCTGGTACATGCCTATAATCTCATCACTCAGAAGGCTGAAGTAGGAGTGTGGTTGCAAATTTGAGACCAGCCTGGACTACAAGGTGAGCTGCAAGCTGACCTGAATTGCATAGCCCTGTCTTGTCTGTACAGTACAATAAAAGCGAAAGGAAGGAACGAAACAAGAAAAGTTGCTGACTGGAAAAATGCAATAAAACTATGTATCTGATAAAGGATTTACATCAGAATATAGGCCCCAGGATAAATAAAATGACATAACGTTTTAAAAACTAATGGGTGATTTGGGCATCAAGGAAGAGAGATGTATGGCAACTAAGCTCTTGAAAACATGCTCAACATCACTAGTCATTGATTTGTGTAATAAAAATGAAAACTTTGGTGAGCTACTCTTATTAAGTAATAATATTAATTAATATTAATTAATAAAATTAAAATTAATATTAATTATTAATATTAAAATTAATATCAAAAAGTCATAGCACTCAAATGACATCCCGATCCACTCATCTTTTGGCAAGAATGTTGAAAAACTGGAATTCTCACACATTGCTCAAGGGTATGTGTTTTTGTCCCTTTTCTCACCTCTACAACAAAATACTTGACACCAACAACTTAAAGGAGAAAAGTTTAATTTGGCTCAGGTCTAAGTCCATGGTTGGGTAACTCTGAGACCAAATGGCCTAGCAAGAGGTATGGCAGAGGACAGCTGCTCACAGCATGCTGCCCAAACAGATAGCAAGAAGGTAAGAGCTGGGGAGGCAAATAAACCTTTCTAGGCTAACACCCTAGGACCTTCCTCTTCTGAGCAGACCCTGCCTCTTAACTGCAAGTCAGCTGTAACCCCTCATAATCCAATTGCCTCCCGAAAGCCCAACCTATGACTGCATGAGGCTCTTAGTGGACATCTACCTATTTACTATACCAGTACATAAAGTAATACAACCAATTGGCTAGTTTGTGTCTTTAAAAATGTGTATATGCCTAGTCTTTCTACCAGTAAGTATTAATACAAGACACATGAAAGCATTTATCTATCTTCATTAATTATCTCTTGATGCTGTAACAAATGTACTGGTTTAAAACAATGTAATTTTTTCTTGTAGTTGTGGAGGTCAGAAGTCTATATAACCTTATGGTGCCAAAGCCAAGGTATCATCAGGATGTGTTCCTATGGAGTTTGTAGGACACAATCTGTGCTTTTTCCAGCTTCTACAGGAAACTTCATTTCTTGTTTTATAGCTCAAACATTTTCAAGAATAATAACAAAGCACTTCCAACTCACTGGCATTCTTTCTCCCTCTCCCTCTCCATCCACCTCTTTCCCTTTCCATCTCCTCCTCCTCCTTCTCCTCCTCCTTCTTTTTCCTCTTATTCTTTCTTCCTCTTTCCCTCTCTTCTGTCTCTATAGTAACATCTTTTATCTGACTATCACCATCATACTGCCTTCTTATAAGACCCTTGTTATTATTTTGAATCTAACTGGATAATTCAATATAATCTTCTCATCTTGACTTTCTTAATCACATCTCCAACACCTTCTTGCTATGGAAAGTAACATGTTCAAAGTTTTCAAAGATGAGAATGTGGCTATTTGGGGGGAATTTTCAATCTAGAATGCACCCCAAATCTTATATTTGAGTATTAATATCATCTTTAAATGTAATAGCCCCAAACCAGAAATAATTCAAATGTCTAGTTCCTTGCAATGTGGTACTACTGTCCAATAAAAAGAACAAGCTATTGATACATACATGAATATATTTCAATACACTTACTGAGTAGAAGAAGCCATACACAGAATAGTACACAGGGCATTATTTTAAAAAATTGTATAGATGCAAGCTAAGCTACAGTGAGGGCTAGTCTGATGATTAAAACAGAAGAATTACATAAGAGAACAAGAAAATCATTAGGGCAATTTTGATGTATTCATTGCTTTGATTATCATAAATTTTCATGGGTGTACACATGTCTTAGGTACTTCCTCAAGGCTCAGACACAATGTCCAATACCCACAGCTCTAAGGAGGGAAGGTTTATTTTGGTTTACATTTTGTAGATTTTTTTAGTTCATAACTGATTGTCTCCAAGGCAGTGTGACAGGACAGAGCAGCATGGCAGAGGAGAAACAGCATGGCAGAAAGGAATCACAGAGAGAGATCGAGCAAAGAGATATGGCGATGCTTTACCCTTACAAGCCATGCCCACATGGCTCATTTCCTCCAGGCAGGCTTCATCTCCCAACATCACAATTAACTTTCAACTCATCAGTAGAATACTCCACTGATGAATATCACACCCCTATGATATAATCACCTCCCCAAAGCCTGTGAGCACATGAGGCTTTGCGAGGAACATTCAGATGTAAACCATAACAACACATATGTAAAACTTATCAAATTTTACAGTTTCTGTGCAGTATATGTTGCATCAAATATACTCCAATGAAGCCAGCTTTTAAAAAATTTATAATAAAGTGCAAAGAAACTAGGATAAAGATATTATACATCTTCCGATCTAAGCATGTCTAAAAGACAAGTAAATTATATGAAAACTAAAATGGCTCAGACATATTTTAGTTTTTCCTTGTATTTTCCCCAACGTGTAACCAGTAGCTTTTTGGGAAGTTCCATATGACCCGTTAACAGAAGAAGAAATTCTGAGTTATCTTCATGGACAGATTAGTACAGTAAGCCACACTAGATAGAAGTAAATTGCTATTGCTTTATAGGGATACCTAGAAGTCTTCCTTTTTAAAATTAGAAGTCTTGAAAGACAGTAAGAAAAGGAATTTCTCTTAATGGGATGAATTTCTAACAGCCTTCAGAATAGCTTGGTTGTGAGTCACCATGAGTAGCCAAGAATAAAATGGAGAGATAACTTACAATTTATGAAAGGTAAACATAATCTTCTGTATATATTAGTTTAACAGAAGAGATCCACTTTGAGGTCAGTAATCAGGTAGACAAGATGTCTGGCTTTAAATATATCATTGTGATTTCCTTCCTAGTTATGATAATACTTTTTAGTGCTTTTTGTATCATATAGCCATGACAATAGTATTTTGAAGTGTATGCATGTTTTATTTTTCCAGACTGACAATAGGTAAATTCAATTCTGAACCTAATATGGTGCAATTGGATAACCATATTTCCATCCGGTAGATACATCATGAACTTTTCCCACAGAAACTGAATGTAGATATATGTTTACCATCCATGCCAATAGCACTGTTGCCAGTACCACTGTTTGAATTTAAGTAAAGCTGTGTCCATTGCCAAGCATTACACACAAAATCATGTCCACCAGGGAAGATGTTTATATACAAAGGAAATACAGTATTGAGCATAATTCCATAAAATTATCTGCCTTACCAAGTCACCCATCCTTCAAAAACAGCTGGCTTTAAAGAGCTACAAAGCCTTGGCTATAGGACTTCATGATATAGGTCAAATTCATGGTTCAGGACATTAGTACTATATTTCCCAAACAAACCACTTAAAAAATTTATGATATTTTTTATACACATCCCTCAGGCCTTCAGGTTAATGTGCTACAAACAGAATACTAAAGTAAGAAGCATGTCCAAGGATGAGAGTCATGGCCAATTTATATTAGAAATTTATATTAGAAATTGTGTCTCCAACTCCAAATTTGGTGCACCTAATTCTGCTAAAACAGATGGCAAATTATTCATTGTACTGTACCAATAACCATTAGATTCCAGCCCTACCATGGGAGAAAAAACTGTATCTGTAACTTTCTGCTTTATTGGGGAATCTCTTATTACTCCTCCCCCACCAATCTTGACTGATGGAAAAAATCAGCAGTATAATAAAGATAAGATCAAGAAAAAGATTCACATAATAAGAAAATGAAGATTTATGCCACTAATTGCATGAAGAACATTTTTAGTTTTGCGTAAAGCTGAAGAAAAAGTGAAATTAGCTTAAGAAATAAACTGAGGATCAGCCAGTGACATATCTCTGTTTTGCTTTAACTTTTCCTTTTATAATTAATTCTCTTAGCCCTCTCACTCCCTTATATGAAAAGCATTTCTGACACGCAGATTAGATTTTATTAGGGGTATAGTTGAATTATCAAGAACCAAAGATAAAGTATATTATGGATTTTTGTATTCCTTATGTTAAAGATTTGCATTTTTTCAACTTGGTGAAAACCACAAGTGAATATTAGAAGGAAAAAGAGGTGGAGTGTGCTGGGTATGCTTCATTTTTCCCTTTATACCTAAGACCTGTATTTCACTTCCCTGATCTGCATGCTATACTGCATCAACAAACTTCCTTAACCTCCAGATACTGGGAATGAGGTAATGGTAGGGACCTCTGAAGATCAAAAAGCAAGATTAGGACAGATATTATTACATTGTTTGAACATTTATTTTTCCAGTTCCCTCTCTGTCAAGTCACAGACATCAGAGTTGACAGAGATGAAGAACACAAAGTTGAAACACATTCACAAACAGATTAATATAGTTAAAGGATATTTTCTTTGTCTGTGTAGAAATTCATTCATTTTTATATAAATAAATTACATGTGTCAGTGTCCCAAGGAAAAAGAGATGGTTCAGTCAAAGTGATGTAACCAAAATTTAATGAAAAGACTTTTGTATACATGTGGGCAGAGATAAGAAAACCAATAGGGATGAAGAAGCAGTCAAATACTGGCAGCACTGGAAACCATTACTAATCTCAGATCCAAGGGTTAGGAAGTTAAGCAACCAGCACTCAGAGTCAATGAGAGTTGATTCCGTGGAAGCGGGTAAAGTATTAGAAGCTGTGCCAGACTAAAGGAAAAGAGCCAGATGAACGCTTGGGGAGAATAGAGATTAAATATCTCAACCTTTATTTCGTACTTTCCATTTTTCTCCTACATTTCCTATTGGCTAAAGGAAATTAGCATAAAAAGCCTGAGAATCAGGTAATCTTGTTATCTACAGAGATCAGAATTCTAGGACAGAAGACAAGGCAAAGAGAAGCAGAGCAGAAAGATCCAGTACGTATGCAGTTGTGGGGTGAGGAAGTGGGGTGAGGTGAGAGTGAGAGCAAACAGGTAAAAATCGGCACATCAAGAAATCATTTCCAACTGATTTGGTTAATGAGCAAGATTGCAATCAAGACTGAATGGAATTCTTTTAAAAGTTAACAGTGTATAAAAGAATATTTTAACTTAATTATAATAATAAAATAAGAATAAAAAATTGATGTTCTTAGATTTATTGAAGTATATTCATAGCAGTTTTAAGCAACCAGGATGAACTGTAATAGCTGTGATTCTTGCTGCCCCCGGATCATGCAGTACATGTTATATTTTGAGGTTCAAAATAATGAATACTACCTTGGATTTCTTTATAGCTCTGCAACAATGTCTTTGAAAAAGGTAATTACTGTACTATAAATAGCTATATATCTGCTAAAACTTATAAAAAGTTTATGCAAGAAAATAAATCACTGAAACAGTTGTCTTCACCTTAGTCATCATAACATATTTATGATTTAACCAATAAAAAATGTAATGTTGTTAAAGTGCTTTTTAAAATTATTAAGATTCTGTTTCAGCTAATTAATTTAGAGTCCATCACCTAAACAAAACAATGAAAACAAAAAGAAATACTGAGCAAGAGTAGAGTATGAATGATAGTAGCCTTCTATTTCCTTTGATACAATGCTTTATACAACAACCCTAACAAATAGAAATTAAAGTACTAAATCAATATCTACTTAATGGGTTTTATATATAGTCTAATATAACATAGCAAAAATGATATGATGTGCATTCCATATAATACTATAGATGAATAACTGTCATTTGTTTGCAGAAAGGGTGTTTGTTGTTAACACATTCCACCAGAGAAATAAATCTGTATTAAATCTATCATTGTTTCAAATGCTGCTTACTTTTGAGGGGCAGCCTCATTATCACTGTAGGTTATTTAAATCTCTTAGGTCTGACATCAGATCTGCCTCGGTAACATAATCAAAAAATATATTCTAAAGAGTAATGAAGTAACCCATGTCAAAATCATGGCCACCAAATTGCTACCTAGCCATTCCTTAGAAAACATCACTCCTTCCTGGTATCTTTTTTCTTTATTTCAAGCAAAATTTAGTTCAAGTCTGATTTTATAAAGTGCAGAGGCACAGGAGACTAAGAATTTTAATCCTATCTCTGCAATTAATATATTGCATGACCTTCAGCAATTGCTCAAATTTCATCTTTATTTAAAAGATGACATTCTGAACACCAGAGTAACTTAGTTCACAGCCTTGTTAAAAGGAATAACTAGCAATCCCTGTAAGATATATCAAAATATTAAGTATTACATATATATTTAATTATGAGATGGAATCTTTGTGGCATTGAAGGAGCTGCAAAATATTAAAAGAGGAAAGAGAGTAATTCCTGCACTGAGAAACCAAATCATATCAACTGGAAATGTTTCTTCAGCGAGTTAGAAATTTAGAAACATTGTCTTATTGGCTTCTCTGGTAGCTGAGACACAAACCTGACAGACACAAACCTGAAGAAGTTCATTTTGATTCACAGTTTCAGTCCACCATTGGGTGGGCCAGCTATATGGCATCAATGCCATGATGAAGAGGGATGCCAGGGGAAACGTTGCTTAACCAGTGGTAGTCAGGATGCAAAGACAGAGGGACAGAGCAAGAGACAAGATACCCTTCCAGGTCACACCACCAGTAAGTAACTCACTGCTATGGCTTGTGTCTAAATGTCCCTCCCAAGCCCCATGTCATCATAGGTAGGTCTTTTTCAGAGGTAGCTGAATCTAGACTATGTGATGCTGGGATTAAGGGTGTATGATTACAAAATTAGTCAGTTGATTGGTTTGGCATAGTTTTGAGTATGAATAATAAATTGGCAGCCCCTGAGTATGAGTGCCACCACCCAAATGGCATGTAGCCCGGATATAATATACGGGACATAAAGAAGATTGCTGTGGTCACTTGTTACTGGTTGCTTATTCCTTGCTGTTTCTTCACTACTTTGCTACTTTGCTGCCTGCGGCCCACCATGAATTGTTTCTCCTCTGCCATGCCTCTCTACAATGTTACCCTGTCTTGGGGCCAGTGAACTATGAACTGAAACTTCTACAAACTGTGAGCTAAATAAAACTTTCTTCCTTTAACTTTAAGTGTTGGGTGTTTTGTCTCAGTAATGCGAGAAGTAACTAAGACACCCACCACTAATCAGGGCCCAACTCTTAACAGTACATTCCATTACTAAACTCAATGGATTAATCCCCTGATGAATATAGCATCTCCATGATCCAGTTATCTTCCACACACATAAGAATTTGGGAGGAATCGTTTCGATCTAAACTATAGCATTCTACCCCATGGCCCCTAAAAACTTATGTGTCTCTCATTATGGAAAATACATTTAGTTCATCTCTGAAAGTCACAAAGTTTTTACAGTTTCAGCATTGCTTAAAAGTACAAGTTGAAAGTCTCCCCTGAGATTCAAGGCTAAGCTAACTCAGCTATCAGCCCCTGTAAAAACCAAAAAGAACTTTAAATATTACCTGTATACAATGGCACAGAGTAAACATTCCCATTCCAAAAGGGAGGAAATGAAGAAATAGAAAGGAATGGGACCAAAGTAAGACTGAAACCCAGCAGATCACACATTAAATTTTATACCTCTGTACTCTGCATCTGGGGCAAATTGTGTCTTGAGCAGTCCTGCTCTTTTGGCCCTACCGTTTGCATCTTTTGTGGTTGCCCTACTCCCTGCCTGTGGTTTTCTTCAGCAGATATTCTATTTCTTGAACTTCTACATCTCTACTATACTATTGGCTTCACTTTCACAGTTTCACACACTGCCCTCTGAAGGGTACACTGCCTGGCCTCCTAGGCCTTCTTTTAAAATCTTGTCAGAAGCCTCCTTGACTCCACAACTCTTGCATTTTGCATCCATGTAAAATCAGCACCATGTAGATGTCACTATGGTCTACCACTTGCTCAGCAATATCCAGGCCCCCTTGGATCATGGCTACAGTGCATTCTAAGTACATGCATGGCTAAAATCTTGGAAACATTTGCATCAGAACCCCTGAATAAGCAGGTCATCCTAGGGCTCTCTTTTCAAATAGAAGTTTTATACTTTTACACTCATGATCCTAAGAAGTGTGAAGTCTTGCCAATTCCTGACATCCCTTTGTGCCATCTTTCCTTTTGTCCTTATGCAAAGTACTTGGCTTCTTTTTAGTCTTTACAACAAGCATGCCTCAAAAGCTTCAACTTTGCAAGTGCTTCCTTTCTTTTGAAACTGCAAACTTTTCACATATTCTGGCTCTACTAATTGTTCCCGATTTTCACTGTGGATAGGGGTAAAGGCCAGTAAATGTACCCATGCCATCCATAATCATTGGATTGCTTTGAAGTTTCCTGTGCTAGATAAATTAGTAAAGTGCCTTTAATCTCAATTTCCCACAAAATCTCAAGACATGGGCCAAAAGTAGACAAATTTTCTGCCAGAGTGCAACACACAGTCAAACTACCAATGAACTCCTTGTACACAATGAAAACAACCAGAACCTGGCCTTTATTGTCTCCATTTCTATCAAAATCTGGCCTTTGAGTCTAACCCAAATCTCCCATCACACTCGGTTAACACCATTCTAGGGCTTCCCTGGGCAGCATCTCCACACCTTTCCAAACTCTTCCCATGTGTCAGTTGCAAAGGCTTCTAAACCACATGGTCAAGTAGAGTTACAGGAACAAATCCACTTCTCTGGTAGCAAAGTGTGTCTTAGTTACTTTCTTCATTGTTAAGACACAAAACCTAACAAAATTTAAACAAGAAGTTCATTTTGGCTCAAATTTTCAACCCATGGTCTATTGGCACCAAGGAAGAAATGACATGCTAAAATGTTATGGCAGTCTAAAATGTGTTCAACCTATGTCATCCAGTAAGCAAAGAGGAGGGCAAGAAAAGAAAATGCCCTTGCAGTTCAATTCCACTTGACCTACCACTATTGAGGCCTCACCTCCTAACAGCACATTTAGTTACAGAGTTCATTAGTGGAAGAATCCACTAATAAGAATAGCACATCTATGATCCAACCATCTTCCACCCACATGAAAATTTGGGGTAACATGTAAGATCCAAACTGTAATAAATATACTTTTCAAAACCTTTCTCCTTGTATAAATTGAAAAAACTAATTAGACCAGGTTTACAATAGAGAGGACAATGAACTCTATGCCTAAACAGGTTTAGTTTAGAACAGAATTTTTCTATGTTGTGTAAAATTATGCAATAACTATCTGTGCTGCTTCAAGTAAACAAACTACAGAGCAAGAAAATATTTTAAACTCTATATAGACCTAAGAATAAATCAGATGTGATGAGCTTAAATTATTTTTCATGTTTTTTTTTCTCATTTCTTATATTCAGGGAGATGAATGGAAGTAAGAAGTAAGTAAAGGAGAATTATGTATATCACAAAAGATGAGTCTTATTTCTGAAACAAAAAATCCCACTAGAACATGGGAATACATGGATAGAAAGAATATTTCAGTAAATTATTTACATCACAATGCATGTGATTGGCTGCTTCATTAGTGCACACCATGGTTGTGACTACCAGTATTCAGATCTTTGTGTATTAAATCCCCTCCTACCTTAAATCCAAGGCAATGGGGCATTAGCAAGTGTCATGCAACCGGATCTGTAATACACAAAAGTGATTCAGGCTTTTCTACTTGGAACTGTCATTCTTAGAACCTAACCACAAGTAAAGAAGTGCATGCTGTTGTATGGAAGAGGAAGGCCACGAAACGAGGCCCTATAAGATAAAATATTTTACGTGAAAAAAGGCAACGGACTTTAGCTCAGTTCCCAAATTCATAACTGAACTCTGCTTACACCACATGAAGCAGAAAATCTATCAGTAAATACAAAGTATTGAGCAATTATAAATAATTTGTAATCGACCTAGATTTGGGCAATATGCTACACAGTACTAATGAACTGGAATACTTCTTACTGTGATCCAGTTCCTTATATGAGAAACTCATGAAAGTTACCATGAGGCTTCTCCAAGATTCTGTCTCCTGCACTTTGACCTTTGGTACACCTCAATGACTCTTCCCAATTTTCCTAGATTTCTTTTGTCTCTTAGTTCTTACTCTTCATCTATTAATATGTAGGGTAGGGAGAAAACATAGGATACTACATTTCTCATAAAAGATCGTATTAAATTCACATGGGAAGTAGTGTTTTATGTTTGACTAATAATTTCTTCTCTTGCCCCATCTATTCACATGAGTTTGTTCACTTAATGTGATGTTGGCCCTGAAGAAATTATGTGATCGATTTAAGTATATAATTAAGGGAATAAAAATTAAAGACAGCTGGGGCTGGGGATTTAGCTCAGTGGCAAAAGCGCCTGCCTGGCAAGCGCAAGGTCGTGAGTTCGGTTCCTGGTACCGGAGGAAAAAAAAAAAAAAAAAAAAAATTAAAGACAGCTGTTCTGTTCTCTTTGAATGAATTTTTCTATATTTGGTCTTATTGGCTTTCAAGACTTTGTTTACTGTAGTCAGTCACACGATATTCCCATTAAGATCCAAGGAGTAAGCATCTTCTCCTGGCCTCAGCTAGCACTTGCCCAGAGAAATTAAATAATAAAAACATAGGCAAAGTAAGCCATTTATAGATAATTTCAGAAACTTAGTGTTCTGTCATTGAAAGCTTAACCCAACCATTCTTTTTCAAATCTGGGGATCATTATGAAACAAGACTAGCTGCAGCTACCATTCTACTTGATCCACAGCTATATAATATACATGAGAATATTGGAAACTTTTCAAAATCTGTCCAAAGAGGCAAGAAAAGGTAGGAGAGTTTCTTAATTTAGATATAATAATTTAATTTAACTTTAAAATAGCAAATTGAGTGCTGGTCATTTGGCAAGAAAGTAATGCAGCAGATTATAAAATGATTTCAATAAGCACATGTATAATATTAATACAGAGGTGATGTCATTATATCAGACTCCATTAGTTCAGTGATGACATGTTTACAGTAGTAAGTTGTCGTCAACATTTTCACTAGAGCTAGCTGAATCATTTTTTAACGCAGCTTTTCACAAGTTGTCAAATATTGAATGTGAATGTGAATTTATTTGACCAGAGAGTGGGGATACTGAGAAGAGTACCTAGGAGTCAGAAGTAATTTATTTTAGGAATAATTCATGGATGCCCTTTAAATAATACATCAATTAATCATATCTGCCTATTTAATATCAATTTATTTAGTTAAAATATATGTTTTGTTTATATTTACATGAGAAGAGAGACATAAAGTCCAAAATACATATTGCTTTATAAAATTAATTTGACAATGTCCAAAGGAAACAGCAAACTATAGTGTTATTTGTTAAGAATATTTGTATCCAATGAACATAATTTAATTATATGAAGATGAAAAGACTGGGAAATTTGAGGAAAAGAAAAAAGGTGTAATTTACCTTGATTTTAATAAGACATTCTACTTTGTAATATAACATTACCTGTGTTAGAAAAATACAATTAATGAGAGAAACCCAGTTTAGAAGTCTTTACATATTATAGTAATGCATAATTGGTTTGTGAATTATGATTACTACATTTTCCTTAGTGTTGACTTAGAGATGGGAAAGATAAATAGCAGCTCTCTTGGAAGCTGATGTGGAGGACTTGGTTGCATTTATCTCTTTTATCTATGATCTAGAGCATATTTTTCAACAAGCCAAGAAATTCTTTAGATAGATAAAGAAGGCTAAATGATAATAATATTAAGGCTTAGCAGAATTTCAGAAAAAAATCATCTAAATGAGAAACCTACACATATGATCAGAAGAATAACTGGAAATATAGCTAAAGAATTTAAGGCTACCTTGTCTCTCCAATTATATTATACATTTTGTGTGAAATGTACCTTCTATTTTTTATTATAGATCATGTACATAAATCAAGAAATCTTTCACACATTTATGGTTGAAACCTTCAAGAGTATTTTAATTGCAATGTGACACAATTTTTTATTATTAACTTATGTATTAATTTCCAGGAGATAATATAAGGTTCTGATGATTATATTCAGTAAGAGGTTCACAGAGCAAAGTTAGAGATAGGTACTGAAATAAACACATAAAAGAAATGCCTGATAGGACAACACTGGAATAACTTCTTACCCAACAAAATGTGATATACAAAAGGAATGAGAACCAGAAAACCATAGAAATAACACCGAATAACATGTCTCAGAAATAAGACTGTGATAGCTGATTTTCTGTGTCAACTTGATGGGGCCATAGGATGCTCAGAAGTTGGTTAAAATTACTTCTGTGTGTGTCTACGGGGGCGTTTCTGGAGGAAATTAGTCCTTAAATTTATGGCCCGAATAAAGTAGATGGCCAGCTGCCATGGGAGAGGGCATCATCCAATCTATTGAGGGCCTGAATAGAACAAGAAGGCAGAGAAAAAACCAATTATTTCTACCCAATTTTTTAATGGAACATTGATCTTCTCTTACTATTGAGCTGATTCTCAGATGTTCAGACTCAGATTGACATCTATAGCATAAACTGTCCTGTTCTCAGCCATTAGAATTGCACCATCAGTTTTCCTGGTGCTCCAGCTTACAAACCAGCCTGTGGGTAGACATAGAGGTTGGCAAAGAGTTCATTAACAAACACCAAGCTGTATGTGAAAAACTTTAAAGAATCAACAACTGGGGTCTCACCTTATTGAAAAATTTTTGCATATCAAAAGAAATCACCAATAGAGTAAATAGAAAACCCACAAACTGGGAAAAAAACTTTAGCTAACTGTCCTTCTGACAAAGGATATCTATCTAGAACACATAAAGAATTTAAAAAAAAATCAGACCCCCAAAAATTCAGAGACCCAATCCAGAAATGTGCATCTGAGATGAATATATACTTTTCACATGAAAAAATACAAATGGAAAATAAATATATTTAAAAAAATGTTCTACATCATTGGTCATTCAAGAACTGCAAATTAAAACAACAATGAGATTCCATCTCACCCCAAAAAGAATGGACATCATCAAGAAATCAATCAATAACCAATGCTGGGGAGGCTGTGGGGAGAAAGGAACACTTCTCCACTGTTGGTGGAAGTGTACACTGGTGAAACCACAGTGGAAATCAGTGTGGAGAAGCCTCAAGAAATTAGGATTAGAGTTTCTCATTCAACCCAGCTATTGACCTTCTGAGCATTTTTCCAGAAGAACTGAAAACATCATACCACAGCAATATATATGCACCCATCTTTATAGCAGCTCAATTTGTCAGAGCTAAACCTTGGAAACAATCCAAATGTCCATCAGCTGAGGAATGGATGGAAAAGATGTGGTGTTTTTATACAATGGAGTATCACTCAGCTATAAAAAAGATAAATGTGAGGCTATTATAGGTAAATGGATGCAACTAGAGACAATACTCATAAGTGAAATACATTGGACCTACATGTGTAAACATTGTATTGTCTCCTTAGTGTAAGAACCTGAAAGAATAAATAAAATCTGAAAGATACAATAGATATTGTGAAAGGGAAAGAAATTGCTCAAAAGTAAAGAACAACTGCGATGAGGGAGGAAAGAAGGAAGGCAAAAAATTATATGTATATATGTTATATATATATATATACACACATTCATAGTTTCTGTTAATTTATTGAGAGGAATAGTTAATTTTTTTGATTAATCTTGCATATCTGTATCTGTTAATCTGAGCAACTACTTTGAGGATAACAATATGTAATACAACAACCTTTTTTTTTTTTTTTTTGTTTTTCTCTGGTACCAGGAACTGAACTCACGACCTTGCGCTTGCCAGGCAGGTGTTTTTGCCGCTGAGCTAAATCCCCAGCCCCCAACAACCATTTTTAATTTCCTATCATCTTGTTTTGAAATTCGGTATCATTTTACTGTTGTATTATTTTGATTTTGTCTTTGTTTTTTAATTTTGCTTCTGTTCTTTTCCCTTTAAAACAACATTAAAAAAATAAATAAAAGCACAAACTGTTTATATTGAACCTTTATTGGAAGAAAGGTCTACCTCTTTTCTATAACCAAAGTGACTTGTTTCTTTGGGTAATACTGAAATAAAAATTTTGAAATCAAGAGCAGGTCTAGGGGTAAAGAATACTTCCCAGGAAGGGAAAATGGGAAGTGTGAGAGGTGACAAATATTCATTGTGAACCTAATGCCCTTGGGACAAATCCAAGCAGGCAACTTAGTGAAGGACAGAGCAGCTAGAAAGAGTTGGGAAGTACACTCAGAAGGGTTCTTAGAGGACGGAACCAGAGGTAGCAACTGCGTGTCAGTCATGACAGTACACCCTGAAGAATGGAGAGTCAGCAGAGCCAGAAATGGAAACTCTGGCAAGTTCCAGGATTAGTTTTCATAGTTTACTAGCATTTGGAGGAGCAGTCAGGGGTGGTAACTAACTGTACTTTTCCCAATCAACTGAGTTGGCACCCTCACACCCGGAGGGTAAGTTTTAGGACTTGTGTGTGTTTAAATTAGAACCAGCAGAGTGGTCCAAGCCCATTAGGGTGGGCAAAACCACAACACAAATGTATGCAAATAAGGACATCATGATCATGGCCTTTGCTAAATTTTTCTCTTAAGTCTCTTGTGTCAGTTTTCCAGATCCAGCTACTTTCTGGCTAACTACCTTCTCTATCAGCAACCTTTCTGTGATAGTTTTGAGTATTTTTGGTAATCTAATGAATATAAACACATTAGGAGTTTTTCCTAGTCATCATGGTCAAAGTTGTGTAGGAAAATACCAAGGTCAAGGATTTGAATTTGCTAAGAGTTTCTATGTATGCCCTGAAAGCAATCATTGTCACCTACAGAGCAGAAATAACTGAACATCAAATACAAAACATTATTCCATGGCTGCCAGAATGACAATGCAAATTCAAACCATAGCTTTGCTGAGTATCTCCTGTCAAGTGAGGACACTGACTGGGAACAAATAGGAACCTGTGAGTTGGGCTACAAAGATGTGGAAAGATCTTCACAAAGTGAAGGTTATTGAGCCCCTAAGATCTTTTTTTTTTCCGGTACCAGGAATCGAACTCACAACCTCATGCTTGCCAGGCAGGCTCTGTGCTGCTGAGCTAAATCCCCAGCCCTGAGCCCCTAAGTTCTGATGAGTCTTTGTCAGTAGACATCATCTCCTCACTACCAACGCACATGGCCTCTCTGCCATCACTGGAAGTATCCTTTCCACCTGCACTGGTATCAGCCTTTCCATCTTAGTCTGAAGGCTTAATTCTACATTGTCTGAGCAAATGATAATGGCCTTCTGCAAAGTAGTTGCCGTACAAAATAATTCTTATTTTCCTACAGAACCACCTCCATTGCCTCTTTTTTCATTTTAAAAATTTAAACATTGACAAAACAATAATGAAGACAAAATCAAGACAACACAAAAACAACAAAAATGATGCATGACCTCAAGACAAAATGATAGAAATTTACAATGGTTGGTAAACTACATACTATTATCTCCAACGAAGTTGTTCAGTTCATTAGACATAAGAATATAAGATTGATCAAACAATCAAAGACAGTAACAAGTAAAAAAAAGTAATTTAAAAAAAACATTGGTAATGATGCAGAACTTCACCATACAAAATGGTAGTTCAATGATAGTTCTTATACTGGATATTGTTTTCAGATCAGTCGTTCTAATTACCAAATTCAAGGTAATTAGAATTACCTTGAATGTACAATTGGTCAAGAAAAAAAAAAATTTTAAGCATTGACCATTCCTCTCAATAAACTACAGACATCAGAAATACACCTATTCCAGCTATCCTTGTATGTACTTATAAATATTGTTTTTCATTAAAAAAACATAGCAAAAACAAATGCATAAAACAGCATAGAGAGCAATAAGAATGATACAGAATTTCAAAGCATGGTAATAGGATATTAACAATGGTTGTTATACTGCACAATGTCATCTTCAAAATGGTTGCACACATAACCAAGCATAAGTATGCAAGATTGATCAAACAATTACACATTAATAGTTCCTTTCAATAAACCAACAGATATTAGTGGTACAATTATCCTAGCTATACTGTGTGTGTGTATATATAAATATATTTTTTCCTTCTTTCTTCTTTCTTTTTCTTCTCCCCTCCTTCATCCCTGTTGCTCCTTCCTACTTGAGCAGTTTCTTTTCCTTTTCACAGTGTCTATTGTACCTTTCACATTTTATATGACTGATCTGAAACTTTCAGGTTCTCATAGTAGGGAAGAAATACGATGTTTACACATATGAATCTGATTTATTTCACCAATGACTATGGTCTCTAGTTGCGTCCATTGACCTATGAAAGCCTCTAGTTTATCTTTCTTTATAGCTGCGTAAGGCTCCATTGTATAAAAATACTACATCTTTTTTATCCATTCATCAGTTGTTGGACATTTTTGTTGTTTCCAAGATTTAGCTATTACAAATTGTGCTGCTATAAACATAGGTGTACATATATCACTGTGGTATGATGTCTTCAGTTCTTCTGGAAAAATGCCCAGGAGGGGAAGAGCTGGGTTGAATGAGACCTGTAAACCTAGTTCACTGAGGAATCTCCAGACTGATTTCCACAGTGGTTGCACCAGTCTACACTCCCACCTACAGTGGAGAAGAGTTCCTTTTTCCCCACAGCCTCTCCAAAATTTTTATTTGTTGATTTCTTGATGATAGCCATTCTTTCTGGGGTGAAATGGAATCTCATTGTTGTTTTAATTTGCATTTCTCGAATGACTAATGACGTTGAAGATATTTTCATGTATTTTTTCGCCATTAGTATCTCTTCATTAGAGAAGTGTGTATTCATCTCAGATGCCCATTTTTAATTGGGTCTTTGAATTTGGGAGGCCTGATTTTTTTTTAATTCTTTATATGTTCTAGACAAGAGTCCTTTGTTTGAGGGACAGTTGGATAAAATTTTTTCCCAATTCATGGGTTTTCTTTGCACCCTGTTAGTGATTTCTTTTGATGTTCAGAAACTTTTCAATAAGATGAGATTACAATTGTTGATTCTTTGAAGTATTTCCCATGCATTTGTTTTGTTCATGAACTCCCTACTTACCCCTGTGCCTTCAAGACTTCCACCTTTTTTCGCTTCAATTAGATCTAGTGTTTTTGTCTTAATATTTAGATCTCTAAGCCTTTTTGACTTTATTTTGGTGCATGGTAATAAGCTTGGATCTAGTTTTAGTCTTTGGCAGTGGAGAGCCAGTTTTTCCAGCACATTTATTAAAGAGGCTATCTATCTTCCAGTGAACATGTTTGGCCCCCTTTGTCAGTGATAAGACGGCTGAATGTCTTTGTGGTTGTGTCTGTGTCTTCCGGTCTGTTCCATTGATCTTCAGGTCTGCATTTTTTTGTTTGGTTTTGTTTTTTGTTTTTTTGGCCAATACCATGCTGGTTTTATCCCAGTAACTTTATAATATAATTTCAAATCAAGGATTGTGGTAACTCCTGCCTTGCCTTTGTTGCCCAGCATTGCTTTTGCTATTCTACGTCTCTTCTGGTTCCATCACCTTTTTTGCTCTACCTTATAAGTAGTCTCTAACCCCAGCATACTCCTAAAAATGAGGCAGAAAATACAATCATGAGGAATGGCATTACACTCCAAAAAAAGACTAATTCAGTGTTCTAATTTGTACAGATAGAAATCTGGGGAAAAGGTGTGTAAATGGCTATTGAGGATATACAAATAATGATGGAAGGAACATAAAGTTGTATCAGGCCAAATTTATCAACATGGACTCTAAGCAGAGATTCTGTCTTTATGCTTACAGCTCCACAGGAGATAAAAAGTGTTTAGATAGCTTGTTTGCTTAGCTGGCTAAAATATGAATCAATAAGTGACCCACTGTTAGTACATTGGGATGCCAGATTTGCCTTGTTTTAGTAAAGAAGGAAGGAATCAATGATTTAAAAAGAGTAGAATTTTAGAATAGGCTTGTCATTAAGGCCTAACTGCCTGCACTGGGAGGGTCCAGAGGATGTATCTTTCAGTGTGAGAAATACACCATTGTGGGGGGCCCCAGCATCCTGACAAGCTTGTTACTTGCTCTTCTTTGTAACTCAGATCTCAGGATGACAACTGCACTCACTAAATGGGGAAACCAAAATGAAAAGGGAATAATCTGATCCCAGTTGGAAACAGCTACAGGCAGCAGTCAACCACCAAAACCAGGTGGACACAATTGTCACAGTGAGCTCCAGTGATAGAATAAGCTAACACACTAGCTTGTCTCACACAGACCTATGGTTCTGCTGGTTGATTATCATATTTATAGTAATGAAACAAATAGGAAAGTTACTAAGATCTTACTTGATTTATATTCAAGTAGTAGGTTTGGAAGTGAACAAAAGAACATGCAAACATGTGCCAGTTAATTAATATAAAGGATGATAAAGGTAAATTGTTGCATCTGTCTACTTCTATAGCCAAGAAAGAGGCACAATATCTAGTGGGTGTCTTTAGATTTTGTAAATAATAAATCCCTCACCTGAGTGTGTTGCTCTGGCCTAACTTACTGAGTGGCCTAAAATGCTGCTTATATGGAATAGGGCCAAGAACAAGACAGGATTCCACAACAAAATAGATGTGCTGCCCTGCAGGCTTGTCTGCCCCTTAGGCCACAGGACACAGCAGATCTAATGATGCTTCCAGTGTCAGTAGCAAACAGTGTTGCTGTCTGAAGGTTTTGACAGGCTTGTATAAAACAGTCATGCATTGCCCTTTGGTTTTCTAGCAAAGTCCTTTTATCATCCACAGTCATATCATCCTATGACTCTTATTTTGAGTTAGCTCTTACCCTGCTAGTGGGCATTAGGAGCTGCTGAGTGTTTGACTTTAGGCCACCAAATGAGCATGTGATCTGATCCATGGTGGACTGGTTTTTATCTGATCCACAAGATATAAAGTTGTATGTGCAAAACAAGAGTCCCTGATGAAAGTGATTGTAGGGCTCAAACAGGTGCTAAAGGTGCAAGTAGGTTACATTAGGAGATGGTCTAATCATCAGTCCTTCTGTATTGCCTTCTCTCTCCCAGCCCTCATCTGTGACAGAATGACAAGCTCCCTATGATCAACTTATAAAGGAAGAGAAGACTTAGACCTGGTTTACAGAATATTGTGCATAATATACAGTTACAACACAAAAGGGGACAGCTGTACACTACAATTCATATGTGAACTATCCCTAAAGATCAGTAGTGAAAATAAATCTTCCTGATTGGCAGAACTATTAGCATGTACTATGATCATGAACTATGCTTATATACTTTCCTTGGAAGGAGAGATAACCAGCCAGGTGATTACATATAATTCATAGGCTAAGGATTTGTCTAGCTGACAGGATTTTGTAAAGCTCTTTGGAAAATAGGCCACAAGAAAATTATACAAAGGCATGTGCAGATGAACTTCTACACATACGCAATGCCAATGATGATACTTATGTCATATAAGAATACTCGACAAAAGTGACCTTAGTTGAGAAATATAATAAATAGATAAGATGACATATTATATAGATACCAATGTTCCCCAACCAACCCTGTTATCAATGTACTTATGAACAAAATGCCTATGGTGACAATGACAGAGGTTATCATAGGTTCAACAGGATCAATGTCAATATCAATGCCAATATCAATATCAATAATATTAAGTTTCATTCACCAAAGGTAACCTGGCTATAGTTAATATTGGACTGTTTCTCTCATGAAAAAGGCAGCAATAAGAATTTGTGACTAGCGCACAAATATACATATAATATAAATTATATATGAATATAGATATCATATATTTTGTACCTATATATTTTATTTTTGTCTCTTATTCTTTGCCACATAATAAAATATATTGACTTCATTGCACAGATTTTAAATGTTGTTAATTTTAGAACATATTATTTCTGTTATAGGATATCATGTTTAAGAGCAAACACCACTCAAAGGCTGTACTAACACTTTTGAGAAAAAGGATAGTTTATTTTTGGTTATACAGAGGTTAGTTATATGAGGTTAGGTAGAATGTTATGTTGTTATCAACCTTTCAGAGAATAAGTGTGGTTTAACATGTTGTATGTATACCAAGTTGACAAAAGATGGACTTGTAATTGTATACATTAACTTGACTTGGATATGGAATACCCAGATATCTGGTTAACTTCTGGGTGTGTCTGTGAGGGTATTTCTGGGAACGATTAATAGTTGAACTAGTGCCCTGAGGAAAGAAGATGGTCCTCTGCAAATGGTGTAGATATCATTCAATCATCTGAAAACTGTACTAGAACAAAAAGAGAGAGAGAATTGTATTTACCATACCTAACTATATGAGGTAGGACATACACCTCTTGTCTTAGTACTCCTGATTCTCAGACTTTAACATCTGAATCTACAGTATATAAAATGAGATAAATGCTGGGGATTTTAGATCAAAGTAGGCCATTAATATTTTAAATAAAAGAAAAATATCATAAACTCATCAAATTGAAGCTGCTAAGGATATATCTGCTGATCACAAATCAATAAAATAAGGGACCTTAAATCAATGAAAACTCAAATCAACAAAAACAGAAGAATTACATAATAATTACAATCACAAGTTGCTTCAAATCTAAGATGGGACCAATCATTTACATGCTCAAAATCAAATACATTTTTTACTGAACAAGAATGATTACAAATATATTAACTAAACACTTAACTCAAGAAGTTAGCAAACTGCAAAAATCCTAAAGAAAGAATGAGGACAGAAATCAGAAACTGAAAAATCAAAAATATTAAAGTAGAATTAATAAATAAGCTCAATCTATAAACTTGTGGAAGACAACAAAATGTACACAACTTTCAAAGTTGCCTTACAAATAAGAATTAAAATCAGCAAAATGTAGAACTAAAAGGAAGGAAAGAAAATATCGAAAACAGAAGGAAAAATGGAAACAAAGCTTTTGTAAAGAAAGAGGAGAACAGTGGTTGAAGGGAGAGAAAGGAATGCGGAGAAAAGAAGATCGATATATACCACGTTCAGGTACAAATTGCCTATGATGAATGTGATCATTATGTATGTCAAAAGTGTATCAATATAATTTTTAAAAATAAAATTGAAAAATAAACATATATAGCCTCTCAAATGGGTAACATATTAATAATTGCAATAGTGTACATAATTCTCTGGTTCACATGACAACCCTTGTGAGAAAAATATTTTTTTCTAGAGAAACTGACCTTACAAAAGTTGACTTCAGATAAAATGAGAAATCTGAATATACCAAGAGCCATGTAAAAAATTGAAATACTCATAAAGAAGCATTTCTCTGAAAAGGCATGAGGCTCAGATGGTTTTAGCAAGAAATCCTGGCAAACCTTGGGAAGGAACTGTGTCTTTGAGCTGTTTAAACTCTTACAAAGCATAGAAGAAATAGAAAGTGTCACAATTCATGCTATCAAATTAGCCTTCTGTTCTCTATATCCACTCCCCACACTCAGCCCTAAGCTGTTAGGATTTGTAATTCATTGCCTCAAGGATTTTTGAACTGATTCTTTCTTCCCTTTTACAAAACCTTCATTGAAGAGATTAAATTAAGTGTTTTTGTAGTGGAGATCAGCTTTCAGGGAGAGGGAAGAAAGAAAATTTCTCCCAATCTGGTGATAAAGGAGAGACTTATGATTCTCTGAAACATCAGGGACAGCACTGTGCTAGTCTAAGAAGCAGCTAACGCTGAGAAAATGGCCGCATGCAGAGGTAGGACAGTACAATTGCTGGCTTGGGGGCAGTGGGGAGAGAGGACTGATGACACAGAATTTCAGGTGATGTTCTGGTACTTTGTGAGGCCCTAGAAACTTTATACTACGGGAAGTAGAAAGGTGACTCAGAAATTACCGGCATTGAATTCCCTGCCTACCTAGAGGCTTATGTGTTTGAAACTGGACTTAAATTGATTTGAAGATTATAAACAGGTGGTATTTCTTTTACAATTGAGTGTTTGCATCACGATTAATTCCTGCTGCATTTAGATTTTAAAAACCTCAGTTCATTTCTGATAAATTAGATCCAAGAGAATAAGAAATACAGCAAGGCTAATTCTACACATACAAGAATGGTTAAATATTGAGAAACTTATATGATTGATCATATTATTGGATAAATTAAAAATGATATTACTAGCTACTAAAATTTGAAAAATTCAATATGTATGATTTTTTAAAAAATGTTTTGGTCAAAAAATTCTTTAATGAAATTAAAAATAAAAATGCATGGGCCACTGTTACAGTAAGTGTTTTTTATTCTATCAGTCCTATTTATATTTGTTCGACATGAAAATTTAACCATAGTGTACCATAAATGTATTAAGTAAATATAAACTGTTAATTGATAAGTTCGAGAGCAGGTAATATGTTTTCTTACAAACCTAATGTTTCATGATATTTCATCATCAAAAGATAGTAAATTATAAAACAAAGAATGAAGCAAACATATCTTTGTATATGTTCAATGCTACCTTCTCTTGTAGTTGATTTATCTATCTCTCCTACTAAATGATGAAGTCATAGTACACTACCTTGCCTTGCTAATCACCTTTAATTTTCCCAATCTTAGTATTATGCTTGCAGCCTATCACAAACTCTGTGAACATGTTTTCCATGAGCAAATGAGAATTTTGATTAGGGTCTATGGGGATGATGATATGCTGAATAACTGGTGCATATGTACCAGTTGAAAATGATCATCATGACCCTTCCAGCATGTTCTGAGAACTGTCATTCCTACATAGCGGTCAGCTCAGTCCCCAGCTTTCCTATACAAGAAAATGCCATAGAATCCCAAAAGTCAATTAGTTCAGTTTATCCTTATAATTTGCCTCCCTGAATACTGTACATCATTCAAGGCCATCATATATGAATCAAATAGATCCCACAGAGTCCATATCTGAGAATTAGTTTTACATGAAGCAAGATATAATGCTAAATGAAAGAAGTTTTATTTCTTCTGGTGATTAGACATTTAAGTTTTTCCAGGAATTTCCAGGAACTCCAGTAAGGTCATATTTTCCAACAGAATTTCTGGAGATGCATTCAGAATCTATCTAAAGAGAAAGAGAAGCTTGAAACTAGCTCAAGAAATGACAGAAATGAGAGGCAGTTTCACTTCTAAGGATCCTGATTCTTGGACCCTGGTTCTAGTTCCTGTAATTCACAGTTATAAATCAGCACTGAAGCAGAACCAGTGGGATATATGGCTACATAGTAGGGGATCTATCACAGGACACTTGCTAATCCAGTTGGGGGGTTGCAAAGAAGTCTGTACATGGCTGCCTCCTCATCTCATGGGACAGCCCGGGACAGGCAGTGTGGTAGAGAAAAATCACCAGCAGGCTAGACTGCAATCCATGAGTATAAGCTGAGGCCCCAAAGGACAGACAAAAGACTGTTCTTTTTGCTCTTGCCCAGGTAAAAGGTATCTCGAATAAGATCCCTTCCTCCAGATATTGAACACACATACATAAGTAAGTGCGAGAAACTGAGGAAAGTTACAAGCATAGAGGAGAGCAATGGCAAGTCTATCTTTTGCTTGATGCCAGAAAGGTGATTCCGTAGGTCAATAAGAACAAATGGAACCTAGAGAATGACATTGTGTCCTTTCACTCCTTGAGCTCCGGAGATAATCTACCTTCCTTGTGTCCAACAGAACACTTACCAAAAGTTAGTATCCTGGGGGATGTCATTCAGCAAAGACACGTTGACACAATACAAGGCCATCACACTGGCATTACTCAGGTGAGTCTCGCTGCTTGCGAGAGGATCACCAACCACAAATTCCTGATGTAAGCGTGAGTGGAACGAGAAATGTAGAAAATAAGAGATATAAAGAAAATGAAGAATGGGCTAAGAATCAGATTACAAATGATTATAGGTACACGTAAAAACTAATAAAAAGGCTGATATTTGTATTGGGTTTAATAGTCTATTTTGCCTCCAAAGGTTCATATAACTTTTAGAACATAACTTTACAATCATGAGGACCACTAGAGTGTGGAATTTACTTAGAGGGTTCATCTGATAGTTTTTAAATGGCTATGAAAATACAACAGATATCTATTTATTAGCTTAAATTAGAGCGTTAAAATAGATGACTTCTCAAGATTCTTTCCAACTTCATGATTGCATTATAAACCAAAAAAATCTTTAATTACATTTATTCCCATGGCTTCAATTAACTTACTCATAATAAGAATCTTTTCAGTCTAAGAAAATACATCCATAAATTGTTGGCTGGAGCAAGTGTTTTCCATGAAGTGCCACAGGAAAAAAAAAACTTTCAAGAATAACTGCTTCCAAAATTTGACTTGGAACAGATATGCAATACCTTTCCTGCTTATGAAAAGCATACATGTTTTGAACCTGAAAGTATTTCCCTGACTGGTAAAATAGCTCAGGGTTAAACTTTAATAATGAAAAAAAGCTGAGCTTATCAAACTTCTTCCAATTGACCTAGACAGCTCCTGTACTGGACCATTTTTTGAACACAAGCAAGATGTCTTTATTTGATATAGGTTACCTTCATTTTCTTAGATATGTTCCCCCTTACTTCTATACCCCAATTGATAACCAACCACAAATCACCATCAGTGCTATTAGTTATATGAAAGAATCTGTTCTATCATCACACAAATTCACAAAATCTTGCCTTGGCCTTACTATGGTCTTCTCAGAAGAGTGTATATTTTTAAAAACCAATCAAAAATAGAAAATACAATACAAAGCAACTGATCTGATTTGTGGACCTCTTATCATTATTTCAAATTATGTATTTTCAGAAAATACAGACATCTGTAGAAAAAATTAAAACACCAAAAATTGAACAGTTACACTTCATAGGTTATATTTCTATGTATTTTATCTCACATATATGTTCATACACAGTCTGAGTACATCTGTGTGTGTACTTCTGTGTGTAAGAGTGTTTAATGCACCACATTAGTCAAGTGACTCTCTGGAATAAAGTGTACAAAGATCTCCCATGCCACTTCAGGTTCTGAGAAAGGAAGGCAAAGATCCACTTCCTTCTCCAACCTTTGCTTCTCATTCAAGAAAGCAAGGTGGATTGGTTACCTTCCATTATGTCTAAAGAAGCCTAAGTTACAAATTACTGGGAAAGCACTGGGTAAGTTGTGATGAATTCTAGGGCTTGCTAATTTCTCACTGTGAGATATATAGCAGCCCTCCCAGACTCCCACTTTATCTGTTCAGAGAAAGCACTGCCTCCCATTATATTAGAAAGGGAGACAAGCCCATTGAGTGTGCCTAACCTTGCTCTAAAGAAATCTGAGATATTGGCTTGGATGTTTTTCTTTCTAAAATATTGGCTTTTCCCTGCAATTGGCGGTAAAATCCAGTACACAGATATGTATTAGAGGAAGCAAAAGGCAAATGACTTCTTTTGGTTTCTGGCCATTTTACCCTAATCATAGCAAGCATTCTCCAAGCAACTAACCCTGTGTGAGTAAGTATTTTGAGTATCACATAGATCACATCCTCATTTCCTATGTCAGCACTATAGAATTTTGTTATGACTTGAATAAGCCAATTTGAGAAGACAGAACTGATTTTTTGTAACATCTATAGTAAAAGTTTGAGATGGATGAGTAAGGCCATCTCTCACAATCTCTCTATTAGAATGTTTTATAGCAAATATGATAAATTATTCTGTGACATAATTAACATCACTAATTAAAGAGGCTTTTATTAGTAAGAAGGTGTAGAACAGTTCATATAACCTATTCTGCAAGTTTAATGAACCCCCAAGTATCTACCATTTTTTCCTACCTCCAATATGAAGAAATGGGTTTTTTGAGGTGGATAACGACAATATTGCAAAGGCAAGGTCTCATCCTTGTTTGTGTAAAGATGGGGAGCATTGATAGACTTTATAAAAATATGTAGATACATCTATATATCTTAACAAATTTTAATTTTAATACTTAAAGCCCGTTTCTAACATTCAACTTTCTAATCATAACTTCACAATTTCACAAATAATAGCCCATTTTAACATTCACCATAATAATTAACCTAGTGCATTATATTGACTAAGGTATCAACAATAGAAGAATGTCAGATGCTTCCTAATATGGATCCATGGAGTGCTTTGTCCTTGACTATAATATTAACCACACTTATACTAACATAATTTAAGATCAATTACAAGCATCATAACAAATAAAAATTGCAATCATCCCTACAGCTAAAGATTCTGAGGGCTTGCATATGTGGCTTAACTCACTTAAGATCTCATAGTTACTAAATGGTGGGACCAAAATTCAAACCCAACAAGTATGATCCAGAACCCACATAACACAAAACTGCTTGTCTACTCAAAAAATATTCACGGAATTTTAACTCAGGTCATAAAGTTGTATGCTGGATTTGGGGATCAAAGTATAACACTCTGTTAGCTATATTCATCCTACTTTGTTTTCCTTAGAGACCTCTTAAGGAAAAGTTAATAGTTTTTTTGTTGGGTTTTTTTTTTGTGTGTTTTTTGTTTGTTTGTTTGCTTGTTTTTCCGGTACCAGGAATCGAACTCAAGACCTTGTGCTTGCCAGGCAGGCACTGTGCCGCTGAGCTAAATCCTCAGCCTCAAGAGTTAGTAGTTAAAGAAAATATCCAGGAAACTTGGACCCCAGTGAAAAAGTCTTCATTCATAATATTTAGATAATTAAAGAATACACAACTCATACCATGTAAGTTCCAATTTGGTGTTTATTCCAATTTGTCCTAATTTGAGTTGAAGTTTCATAAAAATTAGAATAAATTTTGTAAAATATAGTAAAGTAGTCTGACATCCTTTTGGTATATTTACATTTTGACTAAAGTGTACTTCCAAGTGCTAAGTAGATACTGATGATGTTTATCAGTCTTTAAATTTAAAAAGCAACATGTCTGTTTTTTCTATTTGATCCTCATGCAATGTTCTTTGACCCTGAATAAATAGTCTTGAACATACTGGAAACAAAAAGTCTCTAAGACCTTTAGACATCAAATGGTTCTTATGAAACACTTGAATCAGCCAAATATGAGAGTCAGAAACATAAGGATTAAATTTCCCTTGCCATCCACTTAGGTTATAAAATTAAGAAACAGTGATTGGCAAAACAGTTTTGGAAATTTTGTAACATTTGTGAAGGCATTCAAGATGGTTTTCAGAACTTAAAACAGACTAGGTCCTTCCATTCATTATAAAAAATAAAAGGTAATAAATATACACACACAGGGAATGAAAATGCACGTGTGTGTGAGCACGTGTGTGTGTGTGAGCGCACATGTATAAACCATTTATTTTCTAAATTTTAAGCGGAAAATTTGCACCTTAGTTTTACCCCTCTGTTGAGAACTCAACAGAAATCACCTTACTTGGGGCCATATATCCTTTAAATGTTTTGTTATAATTCTTAAAATGTGTAAAAACTGAACTGATACTATATTCCCATACCTAGTGACCGATCTCCAAGTTTTCACTACTTTAGAAAGAAAGGTCCTTGAGCTACGAATATAATCCGTATGGTGCTGCTCTTGCAGGCTCTGTTCTATGTCTTCAATTCTCTTCTATGGGACAGCCCTAATCTATTCTTGCGGCAATTCTCCTACAAAACACTCTCATACACATTTTGAATGCAGCTTATATGATAGCATTTTCAACTTTCCTAATATCATTCATCATTTCTACATGGTTAAATTCTAAGAAATAAGTGTTCCCAATCTTAATAGTTTGTGTGAGAAGGGATTATCATGTGTTTATCCTCCTAAACTGTTTTTACTATATCATTTTGAGGTGTTTGTATCTCTCCCTGAAAAGGAAGCTTCTCTAAACAAGGTTTGTGATTTTGATTCCATATCCCTAGTCAAACACACCATCTGGTACGTAGTAAACACTCAGTAAACAATTACTGAACAAAACAAAAAGCAAATTATGTCACTCTATCAAACTCTTTAATAAAAGAAATTAATAACCCACATGCCAGTGACTTCCAAATTGAATGTAGAGCCTTATCTTTTCCACAAAGACTAGATCTGCATAACTGAACATTGTCTGAGTTCTGTCCTCTTGCCACCTCCAATGAAATGCATCCCAAACTGAACACATCATTTTTCCTGTTACACTGTCTGCAATCTGCCTAAATCGCTTCAACATTGTTGGTGTGATACATATGTGTGTGTTAGTTTTCATCCACACCCCGAGGGCAGTCAGTTGCCCTAATCTGGAAAACATTCTAAGGATGGGCTGTTGGCATTTATTTAAAAAGTCACATTCCAGAAGTGATTGCCTCAAGTGATTCAAATATCTTTTCTCTAAACAAGACCAGAAGTTGTGTTAATTCGCACAGTGGACATTAAGAGAAATATTTTACTGTAGAAACATTTTACTGTTATGCAAAATACATTGATGGGCTACAGGAAATTGGAAGAAGTTAGGGAGGTCAGTACTCTGCCTTTAAGAAGAGTGCTTTTGCCTCAAATCCAAAAGATCATCCATAGAGTCTGGGACACCTTCTTCTAACTAGATGCTTAACTTAATCCTGCCGCAAGAATACTAGCTCATTTTCCTAAATTAAGTCTTTTTTGCAGCCTGCTATGGGAGACCTGAAAACAGTATCTTTTGTCCTTACAGAATGGGTTGTATGTGTCTATGATGGTTGATCTTGGTTCTCAATTTATTTGGCTTAAGAAGCACCTAGGAGATTAGTATGACATACTTGTGTATGTGTTCCGATGGGTTATGGAGTCATGACTTCAGAGGCTATATCTCGTCCCTTTCCTCTAAGACAGTGATGGGAAACCTTTCAGAGCTTTCAATGATACAAACAGCCCACTGGGGCACACAGACTGTAGGACTGCCACCACTACTCTAAGGTGTTGGTACCCAGGTCTGCTTCCTGGCCACTCTGAACAGTTTTGCCCCATTGTGCCTTTCCTCTGAAAAGTTTCTACCTCACAGTCAGCTACCCATGGATTGAAGTCTCTGAAACTGTGAACTAAATAAATCTCTCCTCCTTTAAGTTGTGAGTGTCAGGTATTTTCTCCCAGCAATAAAGAAGCGGTAGTCTTTTTAACCTGAGTGCTGATACAGTAAACTACCTACATGTTTGGCAGCATTCGTCTGAGAATATTTTTAACCTAGTAACAATATTAAGTAAAGGAGACCAACAGTCCTCACCTATATAACATTATTGGGCAATGCAATTATTTACCAAAAAAAATCTAGTATACCTTAGATACTGATGAATCACTAAACATTTCCTACTTCCAAATTGCCTAGTACAGCCGGGAAGCCTCTACTTAGGCCATTTCAGCTTGAAATTTAGGCAATACTATAACCACCCCTTCCACGTAGTCCCATAATTTAACATTGAGTCCTGTGATTTTTCCATAATGAATTTTCAGGTTAGCCATTTTTTGTATTCTCTTAATAAACTTTCTAGTTCAGAGGCCTCTGTGATTTTTTTTAACCTGGATTATCATCAGTACCTCTTTACTGTTTTCTCTGGTTATGATCTTGATTTACATTCTACAGACAGTGGATTGAAAGCTAATTCTAAAACTGAATGTTTCATAATAATGCTTCACTTCTCTGCCCATCCTTCTCAGCTACTTCCCAGTAGCTCCAAGATAATGCCCTGATGAGTTAACCAAGTTCGCTATTGTGTTGTCTTTTACAAAGGCACAGAAGCGTGAAGTAACATTACATGTCTCTGGAATTTTAAATTTGTTCATGATGTTTGATGCTAAAATTGAAATGGAGGAGGATATGAGATACGTTACTAGAAGTTATTAATAACCACATCATTAAGAGCATGTGTAGAATGCCCGAGGACTGAGCTGAATCACATTTTAGACTTTTTTTAAAATTAGGAATTGTCACCATTTCTATGAAGACAATATTCAATGAAACATTCTGCCAAAATAAGGCTCTAATAAGAGCTATAATTCCTCTTCTTGACTCAATCACAATGGTCATAATGTTCTCTCCCCTTTTTTTTTGAGACAAGGTCTCACAATGTCTTCCAGGCTGACCTCCAACTCATGCATCAATACTCCTGTCTTGGCTTCCTGAAGGCTGAAATTACAGGCGTGCAGCTCTATAGCTGCCTAATCATAATGTTCCCTAATACAAAGACAGATTAGTTGAGGATAACGATATGCAATGCAACAAACACTGTTGATTTGTATTAATTTGTCTTGAGACCCTGTATCACTTTGAAAGTTCTTCCTTTGATTTATGTTCATGATACTGGTATGCTGCTACTGTTGTATTTTTTTATTTGTTTGTTTCTCATGTACTACTCTCTTTAAAATAAAGAAAGGAGACAGATTAAATATTTGGATACATCTCATAACTATCCAATATTTTCTGCCCTTTAAAACTATTTAGCTATAAGTGCTATTGATAGATTGAAAATAATGGAGTTAATTAGAGAATGATCTGAAATGTTTCTTATGACAATGAATGAGAAGGCAGGTTTCTTTCTCATCCCCTTTGCTTGCTGTCAATAGTACACTTAGCTTTCAGTAAACATTAAGAAATGCACACACATGATTTTTACTACCTGATCTGTGGTGGATTGACAACTGGTGGTCAACTTGTAACACCCAGCTAACCTGGATCAGCATGGTGCTGGGTGTGGGCAGCCCACCTGCGGATTGCTGCCAGCAGTGTAAGAGGCAGAAGCTGTTGAGAAGCTGTTGGAAGCTACTTGGAAGCTGTTGAGAATCTGTAGGGAGCTGGTAGTTTTCCTGGAGAAGTTTGTCATTCTGTCTTTCCTGATTAACTTGGCTGTTCTTATCAGAGGAGGAGCTCGGGACCTCATTGTCACTGAGAATGGCTATGGTCCACTTTGCAGGAGCTCAGGTAGTCACTTTGAGCATTACTTCCTGGCTCCAGTTCAGATAACTCAGCCTGCTAGCACAGATCCTTCATCCTACTGGCATAGACTTTCTAGCTTCCACCACTGACCTTTGGGCCTTCGCAGTGCAGATCCGTGAAACAGGCCTGCATGAGACATTGTCATGGACTCTTGGCCTCCAGTTGGGCTCATGGGAGGCAATATTATGGGCTATAGGTCTTCAGCTGGACTCATCCAGGACATTGGATCCAGGACCTCAGCTGGATTTTTTGGTCTTTACTATGTGGACAGATTTCCCACACTCTCTTTTTGTATATAATTCTTTGGTAATCTTACAAAATATGTGTCCTATATTATATTGTTCCCCTTGCAAAACCCCAAACTACATGATCCTTATGAATAACTACATGATCCTTATGAATAACTAAAGTCTAATGTAAACCAACTTTGCAGAAGTTTCTCTAGCTCATTATAGAACAGGAAGAAGAGTAGAAGGGCAAAACCTCCTGAAAATGCAAATTGTGGCATTTATCATGTTTTCAGCCTAATTTAAGGTTTTCCTTTGAAATCTTCACTAGATAATTCGAAACCCTACCTGGCATCATCAGCATACCAGAGCACAGGAATGATATGGTGTTGTCATTTCTCATACATGTGTGTCATTACATCAAATGCTGTGAACCACACATGCAAGGGAAAATCTGTAGTTAGGATTAGTCAGTAGCAGACAAAAAATGCATATCTAAGATGAACAATACCAAACCATATGGGCGTTTCCTCACAAAGCATATGTTCCATGTCCATGAGCACTACAGCAATTACGATGCAATTGTAAATGTGACTGCTTTGAAATGTAACAGAGAAAGTCTTTTTGGGTTTAAAGAAATTATTGATAATTTGCTATGTAAAATAGTCTTTAAAAGCATACATTAAAGGGAATAGATATAACACACACAGAATAAGTTAGGGTGTCTTCTATGTACGTCTCATATGACCAGAGGAACTATAAATGGATACTTTTAGAGTTTGGAATGGCTAATTTGATATAAGAAAATAAGAGAAACATAGAGTTAGGTTGGTGGGATATAACTAAGTTGACAAACAGTTGAGGCAAAGTTATATAAGCAAAGAAAATAAAGACTGAAAGAACGGCCCTTCTGTTACCTTAGAGACAATTAGAAGTCTGATCATCTTTCTGCTATAAGTATCTTCTTTCTGTAATTCTAGATAAGAAGTCTATTATATGAACTTCTTGCTTTGCTATATATTGTCCAAGCAATTTCTGTGTTTGGAATCTCTGTAAACCTGTCTCCATTGATGTTCACTAATTATTTGTTTTCTTTCTTTTTTATTTAAGTAACTACACCCAATTATTTAATTCTAATAATAACACTGTCTTTTGATAACAGGTTCTTGGCAACAAGGAAAACCATGAGGAGACTGAGCCAGGACCAGAACCTGGAGCTGATGACTACAGGGCAGCTCTCCCCTCTCTACACTCTGAAGAGATATCGTTCTTCATTAGGAGATACAGGATATCAAATTTTAAATCAGATTTCAGTTCCAGCTTTAGCAAGTTTATCTCAAACAAGGTAGATGGTATTTGCGCATAGAATCTTGCAGCAAAATGATAGCAGTGGATAACATGATTCAGAGACAAAATCCTATAAATGCTTTAAATGAAATAATCTGGAAGGGCTTTGGGAAGGACAAGGTGACACTGTTATGACAATATTGCAGAAGGGTAGGACAGACCTAGCAATAAAGTGGTCAACTGGATCTATGTTTGATACAGCAATATAAGTAAACAACAACAAATCCTATTAGCTCAGTAATAAAATCTTTCTTTGCTCTGGTGAGCACCTTGGTGTAGGGTAATCACCTAGGAATCTGACCTACGAGTGACTTCACCTGAACAGCTGCCTGAATCACCTGAGAAGCAAGAAGAGTGAGACTGATGTTTAAGCAAAGCGTGTCATCTCCACTCCAGTTCTTTCAGTCATTTGTTCATGACTAGCTCTAAAACAAATAGAGAGAGGCATACCTAGGTGTCAGAAGGAAGTAATTCAGAATAATTCAGTGACTGTCCACTATCTTCGCTTTTGCTTCATGTGGCTGTGAAGGTGAAGTCCACACCCAGAAGTGCCCTTCTAAGTTCCAGCCTGTCTGAGATCCCTCGCAGAAGACTGGCGTCCCCTCTCAGAGACAGACCTGCAAGAAGACAGAATTTTTCCTTCCTTCCTTCTTCCTTCCTTCCTTCCTTCCTTCCCACCTTTCTTCCCTCCTTCCTTCCCACCTTTCTTCCCTCCTTCCTTCCCTCCTTCCTTCCCTCCTTCCTTGCTTTTGTTTTTTTCAGCCCTTCAACAGGTTGAACAATGCCCACTCAGTCTGTGAATTACTATGCTAACAACATCCAGAACCACCTTACCAGACACACTCAAAAACAGTGTTTAACACATACCTGGGCACCCTGAGACCCAGGAAAATTGACACTTAAACTTGAGCATTGCTCTTCATTACAGTGTATTATTGTAGTAGTACTAAATCATTGATTATTTTACCTTCTGTCTTATATGTGTGTAATACAATTGTTTGAGGGATATTTTGAAAACTTTTAGCCAAATAGTTATTTCAATATTATTCTAGTTTTCTATAATGATTATTGGAAATCTTTCTCTGTTCTAGAACATCCTTAAAAGTAAAAGAAATAATTTTTCTTTAATATCTTGAAAATGTCACTCATTAAGTTACTGAGGACAGATCAACTGGGGCATTACATTTTAGAAAAACTACCTACTTTGTCCAAGTTGAAATATTAAATCTGGTTTACTACTTTTTTTGAGACAAAGTCTCACTATGCAGTTCAGGTTACCCTTGAACTCACTATGTTATCCAGGTTGGCCTCAAATTTGTGGTGATTCTCCTGTATCAGCCTACTAGTATGTAACACCATTCTAATGAATTACTCATAATTTATCAATTTAATTATCTAACATTAAATCTACTTTTCTTGGATACACTTGTCACCTCTTCTTTTTTTTAGTGGCACTTAGGCAACATACACTTGTCCACAACTTTATTTAAAATATCTTTCATTATTTTACCACGTTTGATTTTTACAAACATGCAAAATAGCTGAGTGTTATTTTTGACCCAATTGAAACTCTCTCTGTTGTTAGGATATTTTATAAATTGTGCAGAGAGGACAGGTGAGGTAAAAGGAAGAGAATCCTCATTTGATAATGGACATGAAGGAATTCTGGACTCTTGGGTTTTTCGGAGACCAATGGCAGTAAATTCATTTTTGCTTATACAACTCTAAGCTGTGTTTCTGAACTTAAAGCCGTACTGGTCTCTCTGCATCTCAAAAAATCCTGATTAAGGAAGTCTCGCTTCTATCAGCTTAGACTGTCTATGTACACTACCCTGCTGGTTTTTATTGCTTTTCCTATACTTTGTTATATAGCTAATGTTTATATTGCTTTATTTTGCCAACATATAACCCACTACATACCATCAGTCTATTGTAGATGCTTTTAGGTTTAAAAATGTGAGCCTCCATTTCTCTTCCAGGCAATGATTCATTGTAGAATGTTCCATTCATTCTTTCTCATAAGGAATTTGTGTCCTGCGTTTCCTTCTTTCTCATAAGGAATTTGTGTCCTGCGTTTCCTCTCCCATCTCCCAATCCTTATATTCCCAGAATAACTTTCACTTGCACACCCAAATTATTCGTACAAACTTGTCACAGTATGAATTTACTATGTCATTTTAACAATTGTTTAGGTATCAACTCTCAGATTTTGCTGTACCTGTAGCCAATTATGACTCTTACAACCTGTTCCGCCCATATTTGAGATCATCATACCCATTCTTTTTTCAAATGGCTACAGTATTTTTCTAGCCATTAGAACAATCTTCCTGAATGTTTTTCAGGAAGATGTTCAGATTCTTTATTTTAGAATCTTTGTAAGTATATGAAAGATTTTTGCCTTTTCATATTAGTTAAGATTGGATTCAGCTATGTAGAAGAGAAACTCCCAATGATTGAAGACATTAAAATGTATTTCTCTCTGGGCATTGGAACTGCAGGCCTTAAATCTAGGCTTTCTGCTCTGCCATCCCTTGAGCATACATTATATGCACATCTAATGTGGTCACCCAAGTGCTAATTGTTATATCAAAGCTGCAAATTAGAGAAAATTATAGATGAAAAAATGATATAATTTCCTCCTTTAAAGAGAATTCCTGGAAGTTTATACAATATTTCCAGCCACATATCATTGGTGATGGGAGCAGATGGAGCTGGAAATTGCTCATATGTGTGAGGGCAGGACAGAGCCAGACTGCTTAAAGTACTCAAGCTACCTCAGTCTTGAGAAAAGTATCCTATCCGGACAATTCAGTCATTAGTCGCTAGGCCACCTTCTGTGTCATGATACTAACTTTGGAAAGGCATAAATAAATGTCTCTACTGTTGTTATTCAGATCCTCTTACCTATCCAGTAAAGAGGCCTCCACCTGACCCAGCTCTTGTCTCTTCTCTATCTTTTCCTCATTCCTGCAGCTGTTCCTCCCTGGGGTACATGGAGAAACCAACGTCTTACAATTGGAAGGTAAGAAAGAAGATAATCACATCGATATACACAATTGCAAGGAGAAAACTGAAGAAATGAATAGAAATTAAATAGTACCTATAATTTCTGGCCAGATAACTTAGCATTGTCCTTATTGAATATATAGTATGTAGGGGTAAGAAATATTTTCTCCAAAAAGTCTGCCAAGTATTGCCTGATTATCTCCTTAAAGTTCCTTTTTCAAATATGTAAGTAATGTATTTTTTCTTTTTTATAAGTATTAACATATTTCATTCTCTATAATGGATACTTGTGCAATTTACTCAGCTCTAAAATTTAAAAAAAAATCTGTATATGTAGATGTACTTTTTTCCTTTTTCTTTCTCCATTTAATATTCAGTACTGTTTTCAAATCTTAAGAATGTACCATTTCTTACCTTCTAAAAAGTTTTCTTCCATTACTTTTGTGTTATTGTTTCTGTTCTGTTTACTTTGCTTTCACTGTCTGGCATTTATATCACAAATATGTTACATTTCTTAGAGCTCTATGTTTAAGCTTGTCTTTCATCTTTCATCTTTTTATTTATTTCTAGGAAAATTTCTTTCCATATACCTGGTGATTTTTCTATGTCTGCAGTGTCAGTTTGTCTGCTAACATGACTCGTAATTTATTTTTCAGAGAATGTGTTTAAGTTTTCACCCCTTGCCAAAGAAGAGGAGAAGGTTTACATTTTCTGTGATTTGATTGTGCTATACTGCAGATCCAGATGGCCACAAGGCATCCGAAGTTATATATTTTCCTTTACCTGCAGGTCCTTCCCACTGCTCTCTGGCCTATTCTAGCCTTAGGTGCCCAAGAATTAGTTTGGAATTGCATTTGCAAATGGAAAGGTAAGCGTTCAAATAGAAAGGGAAAAGGAAAAAGCCTTATTCTTGTAAGGACTATTGTTCTCCTATGTCTATTGTTATTTTCTTTATTTCCAAGAGGAGCATGAAGAAAACTGCTGTGAATGGGGTATCTCTGTCCTGTTATTAGTATATTTTCAGTTCCAAACTAAATATATTATATGGCTAAGGTCAAGACCACAGAATCAAATGCTAGTTTGCGAATGTCTGTGAATTCCTTGAGTACAAAAATATTTGACATATAGTACTCACCTCCAGGTTATCTTAACTAGTTAAATATCACCCCTAGTTTTTGGTTTTTGTTTTTAATCCCAAGCTTAGGTTTTTTTCTGGGATTCTAGTGAAAAAGTTTCTAGGATTCTAGTAAAAAGTTACCAATTACCTAGTAGCAAGGCCTTTCCTTTGCCTTCATCTGATTGGCATTTTGCAGCAATTTCTCAAAGATTATCAGTCTTGGAGAAAAATCCTGTATGTCAAGTACCATGATAGATGCACTTTTATTTTTAAACTCCTTGGGTAATTTCAGTGATGTATGGGAAGTAAGAAGAAGGAAGCACATGTGCACAAATAGTCATTTTGAATATCTAATCTAAAAATGTGGTTTTTGAGCCAAACCACTGTATAAAAGCCAATTTTCCAAATTACAAACATGGTTTAAAATATTTCAACTGCTTATAGTTTAAACGTATTTAGGGTAAAATATTTTCATCATTTTTGAGAGAAACTTGCTTTTCTGAATGTTGGTAAATCTGGCATATACATAAATATAATAAAGCTAAACTATGGTAACTTTCATTAAAAACCAGGTTCAGTACAGTTTGAGAATTAGAGAGTGAAACGGATGAGCAGAACTCCAATGTCTTAGGCTTTACATAACTGAACTGTTTTTCTATTTTAATTATGTCAAAGACTAAAAATATCAATGGACACCCAAACCTTAAGGCATCTTGGGAAATTTTTTCACCATTAAATGTTAGTAATACCTACTTATCTGCTTAATTACAATATGGTTTTATTCATTTAAGGAAAAAACAGCTAAACCCACACCCTGATCTTCTGTCACGGACCTCTGTGATCCTGTACGTCACATAGTCCAACATAGGGAGATCAGCCTGGGTGTGCCAGGTGCAATCAAGGAAGGCTGTTGAAATCTGCTAAATCTGGTCTCCAGAATCCTTCCTGTGGTCATCGAGGGAGCCCATCTGGTTGTGTTTTCTAATAAAGAAAAGAATTCTTTAATCTAGAACTTTAAAAGGATTAAAAATTACTTAAAGATAAGTCAGTTAAGAAAAAATTTACTAAATTTTTAAAAAGGACTTGTGCTAAGTTTGACAAATTGTTAAATTAAAAACAAACACAGAAGGATGTGATACACAATCATAATTCCAATGGCTTTCTCTCACCCTTAGTAATAGTAATAATGATAGAGATTATAGAAATCATTATGGTCACCCTGAATAATGAGTTTTTCTCTTTTGTCATTCAGTCATTCACCTTATATCTATTAATAGCTCTGGATTTTTGTTTACTTAGAAAAACTTCCTCATTCTGCTTAGGCAACCCTGCCCTACATTTAGTCTAATTCCTAGTTCCAAGGTTAATACATTGACTAGTTAAGGTTCAGGCTGCAGACCCACCTGCTGGTCCTGTCCTGTTTGTAAGGATGACTGTAGGTATAAGTTGACATTACAGAGACTTTAGTGTTTCTGTAGGAGTTACTAAGAAAAGAATAGTTCTGCCTCTTCCAAATCCAACATGTCTACATCCAGGAAATAAACGAACACCATGAGAAATAAGCATTCATGAGAATGGAACCAGAACAGAGGAATGAGGTAGAAAGATAGGATATATTTTTTTAAAAAGTCCAATATCTTTCTACCTTGAATCACAGTTCAAAGTTTCAAAAGTATGATCCTTTCAAGCTTTCCCTACTCCTGGACTTCCCACTTCACTCCTCTGAGTTGTCCCATGCTTCCTTCTCCCTGGCTTTATGCTCAGCTCCTGGTTTGCTTTCAGAAGCTGCACTGATGCTCTCCCAGGCTATAGAATTTGCTCTGAACTCTACCCACAAAGTCCTTTCCCCAGCCATCTGCACTACTCACTCATGTATTTTAGGTTTCTGTTCATGCGTCAGCTTCTCAGAGAAACCGCCCCCTGCATTGTTCTAAGAAGTGCTTCCTTCTTTCTCTAGCCATCAACTGTTGAAATTTCCTCAATGAATTAAAAAACATTTGCCATTTTATAATATCATTATTTTTCATTTGCTGCTTCATTATCCTGGGGGATTGAACCCAGGGCTTATGCACTGAAATAGATCCTCAATCCTTTTTATTTTTTTAATTTGAAACAATTTCTTACGAAGTTCCTAAATTCCCCTAATTTTCAATCCTCATGTCTCAGTCTCTCATAGCACTGAAATTACAGGCATGTTCCACCACCCTTGTCTAGTATTATTCTTTTTTATGTGTGACTGTGTATTACTTATAGCTAGATGTCCTCCCAAAGGCTCATGCACTCAGAGGCAGGGTTTTCAGAAGGTGCCTGGACCATGGGGCTGTGATACTCATAAATGATCTGCTCATACATTGGTTTATAGATACATGTGATGTTGGGAGGTGAAGCCTGATAGGACAAGGTGGGTCACAGTGGAAATGGACTGGAGGGAAATAGATAAATCTATCCTCTTCCCTTGCTGTTGCTCTGCTTCCTACCTGCCATGAGCCTCTGCCACATTGCCCTGCCTTGGAGCCAGTGATGGAGAAGCCTCAGCCAACTGTGAGGCAAAGTAAACTTTCCTCCTTTAGATTGTGGCCATTGGCTATCGTGTCTCAGCAAGAAGGAAGTAACTACAACAATAACTTCTCTGGCACTTCTACAAAGGTAGGAACTTAGGAGGGACAGTAAAGTGGTGGCCTTTTCTCACAGAAGCAACCTAATGTATGGAAGCAGCCTCATCCATGGTGGCACTCAGCAAATGTTTCTTGAATGAAGGAAGAAATACATCGACACATCCTTTAGCTGTTGCTCCTTTAACTAATCTCAAACTAAGTTTTCTGTCTCAACCAAAGTTCTGAGAATTGCTAGTTTTCATGATATGCAAGCTGACGTTTAAGCAATTATGAAAAAAATAATAGGAGAGATTTAAAGCTAAGTTCTGCCTGATTTCAGAGTTCTTAAAAGCTAGTCTCCACTGCTTTTAAATTGCTGAGTCTAGCGAGGGAGGCCTAGAACATGTTTTTGTCTTGATTATGTTCCTTTTTTTGTCTTGTAATGTACAATAAAATTATTAAATAAACATGTTACATTTTTTTATATTGAGGTAAGACCTGCTAACTAATTTTGATGGTTAATATTATGTATTAACTCGACCAGGATGAGGGGTGCCCAGATTAAAGGGTCCTAGGAGTTTCTGTGACAGTGTTTCTGGAGGATATTAGCATTTGAGTCGGAGGACTCAGTAACTGAGCTCATCCTCACAATGTGAGTATCCATCATCTACTCTTTAAGAAACCAAATAGTATCTTGATTTGACTATTACACAATGTATACTATGTATTGATAACCATAATGTACTCCACAAAGATGTACATGAAAAGATCATCACTGAAAAGAGAAAAAACAGCCTTGAACATGTTAGACAGAGAGGATCTGAAATGGTACAAAAAACTTTCTGTTACAGTAAATCAATATTGTGTACCCAGAAGCATGCTTTTTGTATTATGCACTCCCTTATTTTCTTGAAAGTAAGACCCACATGGAAAATAACTAGGCTGGAAAAGTAGAGGTCAAAAACGCCAGCTCGAGTCAGCCTCTTCTGGCCTTACCTGTCTTACGGAGTAGCCACAGAACATGAGAATAGTGATGGTAGGTAAGGCGAGGGCAAGCTGATTGGAGCTGCCTATTTTTTTTTGTTTTGTTTTGTTTTGTTTTTTTTCCAGTACCAGGAATTGAACTCACAACCTCGCCCTTGCCAGGCAAGCGCTGTGCCACTGAACTAAATCCCCAGCCCCAGGACCTGGCATTTTTGATTTCTAGTTTTCAAAGCTGATTATTTTCCAGCTAGGTCTTATTTTGGAGAAAAGAGGGTATTTATTTTATTGATAAAACATTTGATAAGAGAAGTGATCATTACAAATAAATTGTAAATACTACCCAATAGATATATGGAATTTTTGTATTAACAAAGAGTGCTCATCCAATTACTATTCTTGAACCAATACCTTCTTTATGCAAGACAGTGTCATGAAATCAGTAAACATGATGCAGAATAATCAACCCTGTCCTCATGGAAAGATAGAATCAAACACAAATCAGGTACATAATTATGTAGGCTGACTCGGAGGTATTTAATCTTGAAATCTAGAAATTTCTGCAATATCGAGGATGAAAAAAAGGCATTGCTTAAGGTCAAAAGAGAAGGGAGTCATAAGCATTTTCTAAGATGTTCCTACTGTGTTAATCCTACAGGTATAGTTTGTCTTCAATAATGCAAAATGCCTGCAGCAGTTGCTCATGAATTTTTGGATTCTGGGGCAAAGATTCGCTCTCCTTTACCTGCATTTGTAGCCATACAAATGGTTTTATAAATAATGCCAACTTCCTACAGGCCAGAGAGGTAACCCTCATTTTAAATTCATGTTTCCAGTTCTTAATGGAGTCTTCAAATGTGTGCTGCAAACTATTCGATTTTGCTACCCTCTTGCACAGAGCTTATAAAATTTTCTATTTCTCTATTACTTTAAAATCTCCCATCTTATCTCCTCATAGCACCCCTCCTCCCTATCCAATTCCCAGCTGGAAACCTCCTCTCACATTGCATAATGAAAACAGCAACAGCCAGAAAGGAGGTCTTTCCAACTCTCACCTCAGCCCTCTTTGACTCTCTCTACACTAAACTGTCCTTCTTCTCCCGATTACAATGGAAGAAATATCCATCCATCTTTCCAAGATCGATTCTTTCATTGCTCAAGTTCCCTCCAAGTTTTCTGCTGTCTCCTACAATATTTTATCTCTTTGGATTTACCTTTAATTCTTGAGTGTTTAACTTCCCCTTCTCTGCTGAACTTTCTGCCACTACAGAAACAACAGTTATATGTTACTAGTTCAACAAGGAGGAGGAAGAGAGAAGAGAACAACTCTTCATTTTGATTATGTCCCCAAGCACCATCTCTTCTCCCTGTGCTTCTTCAAGTAGTATGTGTCTCATAACTATGACAAAATATCTCCATACCTGGAATAATAACTACATCTATTTATCCTTTATTGAGTCATCAAGAATATACTTTCTGAGAAGCTGCTGTGTATATTTTCAGATATATGAAAATTAGGAGAACAAGTAATTAGTATAACAGAAATAAGTGACACAGGAGTTAAGATTCTATTAGGCAGCAAGGACAGTGAACCTGAAATGGAGTCAGCTGTGTGGTGAGCCTACAAGGATTTTACAAATTATCTGCCAGGTAACGCTCAGCTCTCTGGCACCACCTCAGAGCATGATCATTAGCTCAAAGGTACATGGGCCTTGCATAGACACTGTGTGAGCTCTGCACAGATTAGACTCTAAAAATTCTGTAGTGTTCTATAGAGTAGAGATTATATTGCTTACACGGCTGGCTGCTGAGCTCCCTTCTATTTGTTTGTCTGTTTGTTTGTTTTTTGTCTTTTCTTCCGGTACCAGGAATCAAACTCATGCCCTTGTGCTTGCCAGGCAGGCGCTTTGCCACTGAGCTAAATCCCCAGCCCCTGAGCTCCCTTCTAAACCCCTTAAGATCCCTTAGACAAAGAGCCCTCATGGGTATCTTACTTAGAAACCCTTCCCAGTTGGAGGAAGCTTCACTTCCTAACCTTTATATATTTTTCTGTAAAGATTTTATAACTGTTACTTTCTTGTCTTTATAACCTTTAAATAAATTTTCTTGCACCCTATCTCCTCCATCCACAGTGTCATTCTTTATCATTGTGGGACACTACCCAGGGGTCCCAGTAACGTTAGGATGGCCTAACAGTCTCAAAATGGAAAACAGTGTCTATGGCAAAGGTATGTCACCTGTCCACATCTAGATCTCAACATCAGGAAGTCTACTAGCCACAGAAACTAAATATATTCCCCCAATCAGATTCTTCTGTAATAAATATGTAGTTTCTAGCTGCCTCATAAATTTATCCATTTTCTTAAAGGTGAGAGAGAAGAAGAATACTTTTGTTTAGAGAATCCCAAATATGTGAATCACACCCATTATTATCAAGTCCTGGAAAAGAATTTTCAGATAGGGAGTCCTCTACACACAGAAAGAACATTAGGTGACTTACTAGGTTCTTAGAGTTGTGTCCCTCCTAAAAATATCACTCGGATTTGAGAAGCTGAAATCTACATGATAATTCTTAAATTTTAGAGTTAAAACTTTGATGTGATTGCACAAAAATTTGAAATCATGATAATGTCCTTAGCTATTAAGTCATTATTTATTATCATGCTCATTTCTGTAATAAATATATCTGATTATTTTGCTTCTGTCCTGAGACTAGAGGTGAAGATGAGGTCTCTGTCATTTAGCTATTAGTCACAAGGCTAAAAGGAAAACATTCATTATCATTTGGTAAGAAACATGAAGCATAGACAATAGTTGATGAAAAAAATGAAAGATCAGGTCAGAAATGCACCTAAATTGGCTCAGGGAGCCCTCTCTGGGGGATTTACTTTTGAACTAATGAGGAGGGCTTAATTGAAATGTAACATTAATATCTTACATCCAAGTATGTTATTAAATTGAAAGACCCAGGTTAAATAATGTCAGTAAATAAGTGCATTTTGGGGGAAGAGGTACTTAAGAGATCAAGAGTTTAGGGACTAATCAAAGAGTATACCTCCATCAATATCAGTCAGACAATGTGGACTGAGCTCACACCACGGGCATCCAATGTCTCCACTTCTCCTTGATGTCCCTGAAATTTATGTACATTTATGATCACTTAGATGCTTAACAACTGAGTAGACAGAAACAAATAATTAGCTTTTCCAGGGTTCTAGTACCAGAAGGTGGTGGAGCCAGGTATGATAGTTCATTTTAATGTCAACTTGACTGAGCCACAGGATTCCCAGATAGTTAAAAGTTAGTTCCACGTGTGTATTAAAATCTTCTCAGAAGAAATTAGCCTCTATGTTAGTGAACTGAGTAAAGCAGATGGTTCTCCCTGACGTGAATGAGCATCACATAATCTCCTCAGATCCCGAATAGAGAAAAAAAGGAGAGGCAGGGTGCATTTGCTCTCCGCCTGGCCTTTTGAGCTGGGATGTTCATCATCGTCTCCCCTGGGATGCCCCTGATTCGCAGAGCTTCAATACCTGATTGGAGTCTATACCACTGGCGCAAAGTCCCTCACACTACACTACCAGATTTCTCTTACAGAGCCTTGACTAATACAAGTTTCAAAGTGAGACCATGTAGCTTCAACCCTGCAGTTTTCCTGCAGTGTCTCAGCAAGAGTCAGGGTAGTTGCCAAAAGGTGAAAAGGAGTTCAAGCAGCAATACACAGTAGCCAGGGTCTGGAAAAGATGAAGCAAAAAGGAGCGGAACCTGGCTCTCACGTCCAGGGACTGGAAAGGCAGAGATGTGAAAAGTTTTACCTTCCTGGGTTACGGCCTGAGGTGAGGTCACTTTAGAAGAGTCTGCCAGTGACATAGGGCGGTCTCAGCCGGAGTTCCTGCTAACTATGAGATTAAGGTGACCGCCAGCTTTCCTTCAGCTTCTGTCTCCGGATAAAAGCACAAAACTCCTTCCCTGGATATTAGAGAAAAGTCTATAAGAGGAGCTTTTAAAATCTCTTGGATTTCAACAAACTTCTCCCAAGTGATAAGTTTCAGCTGTTTTTCCAAGTTAAAACCCAATTCTCACCCTTTAAACTTGCACTTAGGACTGTAAAGTACTTTTGAAAACCAATATTAGTAACTAGGGAAATTTCTACTTAGAAGGTTAAAGGAATCTTGTTTAACTCATTTTATTGCTCTGTCAGTAAAAAGTTAAAATCTTGGTGATGTATTTACTTCCAAATACCCTAGACTTTCAAACATAATGATTCTAAACCCGAAATACAGACTATCCTAGTTTATATGTTGGTAAATATGCTATTGAGCAACATAATTTTAAAATGTGAATATCATGCTCTATGCTCACTAAATTTTTAAGTTCTTATTTTAAGTGATACACGTGATTTTTCTATTTTAATGGTGGTTTAATGCAATTTTTCTGAATTTCTTAAATACAGTATGGAAATCCCCTTGATCATAGCTATGACTAATCTGTTTTTAATTGCATACTGATATTGCTTAACTTCCTCTCAATTTTGGCAGATTTCTCCCCTTCAATACAGCGAGCTTTTTGTGAGAGAAAAATATTTACTACAAAGTGAAAACAGGTTTCTCTGTGGGTGTTCTAATATATTTGTCACTTTCCACTTTTAGAATATTTTGGTGCGGAAAGTGTCTTTGACCTTTATGGAAGATTTTGAAATAGCTATCATGTTTAGTGTTATTTCCCAGCATCTTTGAGTTAAACTTTGTTTAGACTTTTGCTTTCTGCAAATGCTGTTAGAGGGAAAAACAGCATCAAGTTTAACTGGACATACTTATTTAGATTATGAATGTATTTGTGTAGCTTAGTAAGTTAAAAGCACAAGTATGACAAAGATAGGATCTGAATGGACAGATATAGCTGAATGAGTGCACACAATAGATACTACAATTTCTATTTTTTCAAATGAGGAAATTCAGACTCAGAGAGGTTCAGGATATACCTACACTCACACAAGGATAAATAAAGGCTGTTGTTAGATCCGATCATTCATGTTCATGCTACTACATCACAATGACTTTACTTTTTGGCATTTTTAAATGAATTCTTTTCATTACAAGGGTTAAGGGGGAGAATTAGAAATAGAATAATAAGGACATATTTCTATGGCTTTCAGTCAATGAACAAATCATTTATTAGTCAGCCATTTTCCTACTACCCACCCAGCCTTGAAAATATGGTCAGACAATAAAGTATTTTCTGTTCTTTCCAGTAAATCAAATGGTTTTAAGAAATAAAAGACAAATAGAAAATAAATATAAAATTTGGTCTTTGATTTGAGGACACATACAAGATAGGAGGAAAACCTTCATATAAATGAAGAACAAAATAGTTTCATAGAGCCATGAGTTAGTAAATGCCAATTAGCATGTAAATAAGCTCAAAATGTTCGGCCAGCCCTCAGGGGTGGGTGGTGTGGCATGGGGAGTGTCTGCATACTTTTTATTACATTTATGAAAGCCTAATGGAAAGGACTAAATTCTAAGCAACTTTGAAGAATAAAGGAAGAGAGAATAGTGAGATAAAGAAGAAAGAGGAAGTTCAAAGAGTGAGCATTGAGATTATCCTCACTGAACTAAAGGGCAACAGAACAGGGGAAAATAGAATCCCGTAGGACAGAAACATCTTGAATTGGTGAAAATCACTAAATTCTGGATTTTAAAGTCTACTTTTGATGATGACACTTCAAAATCTGTCAGTGAAAATGTTCATTGAGAGTAGGTCTTTTGGGGAACTTCCAATGGAAAGTGTCTCACATAAAATTCATGAGCTTCCTCCTTTCTACCATGACTATCTGAATTCCAAAGCCAGGAAGTTGAGTCATGCAGAACCACTCCCTCTCCCTCCTACTCTCCTCCAATACAATTCATTCCAGGTCCTTATAGTATTAAAATTCACCCGGTCTTCTCCATCTCTGTCTCCAGGATCCTAATGTCAGCTCCCATTCTCTTGCCCACAAACTGGGTTATTAAAGTAGCCTAATATGTCTGCATTCATCAAAGCAGGCCACTCTGTAATCCAGTGTATCACTGCATCAGATCTACCAATGTAGACAATCTTACAACTCCTATAAATTGCCCTGTAATGCCTTTTATCATGCCACTTCATTGATGTCTCCAACTTTATTTGTTGTCTTTATACTAGACACACTGACTTTCTGTCCTTACTTATACTCATTTTAATTATGTTCAACATATGAATTCAACTTTAAATGTTCTTCTCTCCTTTTGAGCAGGTCAGTGTGAAGGATTTTTTGTCATCCCTGGTAGGAAGCATGTCCCATAGCATCAACTTCTGATTTATCTTTTAGATCAAATCTCTGTTTTATAATTTTATGGCACTAATACCTGCTCTTTAAGGAACTTAACACAATTGCTATTTTGCATTCATCTATCCAAGTACTTGAATGTGATATGTTTTTTCTGTAGAATATAAATTCTACGAAGTCCAAGGATTTTTTATTCTTTCTTTCATTATTTTATCCCAAGTGCCAAAAATAGTGCTTGGCACTTAGCAAGCATTTGACTATAATTTGAATAAATGCGTGTTAGCTAATGTGTTTTTAGTCTTATTTTATGCCAAACACTATTCTAAGCATTATTGTATTATCATCTTTAATAGCCGAAACAATCCATAAACTTGGTTTAAGTAGCTTTGTGTTTTCTAGAAGAATATAAGGGTCAATACATTATTTGAGTTCATATGGATAATATATAGTACAATTAAGGTACAGAGCCAGTCTTGTGAACTGTGTTATTGATGCTATAGCTGTTGTTATATATTTGTCAGACAGATGGATAGACAGATAGCTGCATAGTCATATGAGTTAATGTCAGAGGTTATTTTTTGGAAAATTGTCAGTTAGAAATAAGTGGAGAAAGAAAGATAGATATAGATATAGATAGATATAGATATAGATATAGATATAGATATAGTTGCCGGGGATATAGCTAAGTGTCACAGCACTTGCCTGGCAAGCACAAGGTCCTGAGTTCAATTCTCTACAAAAATAACAACTATCTGTATCTATCTATATCATCTATATGTATATATCATCTATATATTATATACTATGTATATACTATATAAAACTATATACACAGATAAATATACTATATATCTACATCTATATCTATATAGAGAGATATACATAATGGCTGCTGGGCAATCAGATCGTGGCTGAGATTAGCAATAGCACAAGATTGGAAGAGCATATAGTCAAGGCATTGAAGAAACAGTAGGTGATGTCTGTTATGTCAATATCAGACCTGAAAAGAAGATAGCAATGATTGTAAGATCATAACCTGTTGAAGTGAGGAAAGAAAGGTTGGGAGCCTTTTATAAATGGTGTGGGGCCCCTGGATTTCAAGTATCATCTATGTTGTAGATTCCAGATAAACATTTTTTCATATTCTAAGTTGTAACTCCCTCTGGAATATACTAATTTCATTGTATTGGGCTGGCACTCAGTATGGTATGCTTCTCTTGAGTAAGCTTCATTTGTGCTATTTTATGACAATTTAACCATAAATTGATACTTAACATTTCAATAATTCATTATAATTATTTCTTCATAACACAGAAATCAAGACTGTAGAGAGTATAGATTTAGGAAACAATTCTATAAGATTAGACTTTCCCCTAAAACTACTAAAAGTTAGACATAGCTACATTTTTTCCTGGAAATTTCTGTTAGTTAACACATTTTCAAAGCATTATTTTCTTTTTGAGAGATTTTACTAAGACAAAGAGTATGCTTCAATAATATAATATAAATTATATAGAAGAGTAAAAGTGGAATCTCTCTAATAAAGTCACACCATAACAAAGCTTTTCAGGAATACTACTTAAGAGTTTTTATAAAGTCCATTCCTAGAGTTGTATTTGTAAATATATATATATTTTTTTTTTCTATAAAATACAAAAATGCAATCAAGCACACAGTGATATGCTTGAAATAGTTTAAACTGATCACTTGGTAAAATGTTTGAAAGCCTTCCTCTAAAGCAAACAGAAGCAAGCAGCATGGATTTGTTTCTTGCTTTAAAAAATAGATAAAATAATGCAAAGTTTCATGACTTTGAAGTTTTCTCAAGTAAGCTTTAAAAACATTTGTACCTAGATAATCTCTTCTCTATTCCATGGAAATTCATGAAAGAAGTAAATGGTCTTGAAAAAATCTTGCAGTAGATTATTTGTTTAGTCTCTATTGTTTCGTTTGTAGTTGGTGGACAGTAGTGGAAAAGAAATGATGATTTATCTTACTACTGTAGAAATAGTTAGCAGGGAAGAGGGTGTACTTCACAGCCCTGTTGCATCTTTTTAGCTATGCGACCTTTAAATGTTACTTGAACCCACCCTATTTCTATTTATCATTATTAGAATAGGGTAAAAGTGATTCATCAGTTGGGTGTCAGCCTTCTTGTCATTGAGACATAATACCCAGCCCTCACAGTTTGAAGAAGGAAAGGTTTAATTTGCTGATGGTTTCAGTCCATGATCAGTTGAATCTAAGGGAGAGACATCATGGTGGAAGGTCTTGTTAAAGCAAAGATGCTTAGTTTATGGTGGCCGGGAAGAGCAAGGGAAGTATCCCAGAGTAAAAGGGGAGAAGGACCAGACCTAGATCTTAAGGCCACCTCACCATATAGCCAGACACATTGAGAGGTGTACTCCACCAGTCTCCAGGGTAGATTCCGAAGCCAGTCAAGATGAAACCTCCCCTTAACCATCACACATGAATTATATGTACTTGGAACCTATAGCAAAGGTATATTCAAGGTTACTTCTTATTATTAAATAACAATTTTATTTTTCTAGTCACTTACACAAAGTCTTTTATAACTTCCCATAATCTTCAAATTAACCTAAAACTTTAGGAAAAGTCAGATCTGGTTTTTACTATCTTTTACCTCTACCAACATAAGCACCTGCCCTAACAAGGTTGTCATCTACAAACCTGTAATTACAACATACTCATTCCTTGAAAATTTTCTTCATGCACTAAGTAATTGACAGTTTCTTGAGCAAGTTAATTTTAATAGTCAGCTCGACTAACTTAAGATACTCTTGGAGAGACTCTTAAATCATTGGGTGCTACAGTCATCAGTGGGTTAAATTCATTTCTGAAAGTGCTGTTAGGTTGCAGTATAGTTTGGGTGTGATATAGTTTGGGTGCTGCCCAGTGGAAGGATGTGGGTCACTGGAGCTGTTGCCTTTGGCAAGTTCTGCTGTTGTGGACATCTTCCCCTGTGCTCTGCTTTCCAGCCACCACAGAGTAAGCAGCTCTGTTCCAACGATGCCTGTCCACCTCGATGTACCTGACGTGGAGCCAGCCGACCAGGGACCAGAGCCCCTGAAAACTATGAGCAAAATTTAACCTCTCCTCCTTTAGGTTGTGGATGTCTTCCCTTGTTCCAGCAAGAGCAAAGCTATTGTAATGATACGATGCACATACTTATAAGTATAGTAAAACTTACATCCCAATCTAGTTAATTTACAATTCACCAAAATGATGTTGAAGCTTATGTGGAAGTCTAAATAGTAGATAATTCCTGAGAACAATTTTGTTAAAGTTGGAGGAACTTAATCTCCCAGGTATAAAAATATCCTCTATAGTGATAGCAATCCAAAATGTATATTATTGCACAACATGCCAAGTTGGATCAGTGAAACAAAACAGAATCTAATTATCACACCCAAACTATACTGCAAAGTGGGAACCGTACTGGAAACAAAAACGGCATCTAAAAAGTAAATATTCCTGATATGATTCTAAAAGGCAAATAGTAAAAACCAAACACCAAATGGAAATTTCAAAACATAACATTTTAATAAAGCAAATTGTCATTTTCATGGACTGGGATTAAGAACAAATTCAAATTGGCAAAAAGAATTTTTGTAAAGCATTTTAACATTATTTATCAAAAGTTTTAAAGGGCTCATAACTTTTGATATACTAGTCCTAGTTCTAGACTCTAACCTAAATAAAATTTGAAGAGATATAAATTAAATACATGTATATGTAAGATGTATACCATATCATCATTAAAATATTTTTAAAAGCAGTAGCAAGGAAAATGAACACAACCCTTGTGCCCATCAACAGAGAAATTTCCATCAATTAGAATTTCATTTTCAGACAGCTAGTAACATGAGAAAATGCTCATGAAATAGTATTAGAAAACAGAAGCTAATGCCCCTATAAAATATGATAGTTTAAACCCTAAATTCAAACTTTCCCAATTTGTTCTTCCCCTAAAACAAGAAAAGAGACCCAAAACAGTAAGGTGCAGGACATTTTAATCAGCAGTGAAATGAAGGAAGAGCATTAGACACAAATGTCAAGAAATTTTGACTAGGATATTACAGATGGAGACAGATTGAAAGACAGACTTATACTACTCTTTCCAAAAAAGAAAAAAGATGCAGAATGACAGGAAGTATTAAAAAATTTTGGCATAACATCATAGCCATCCTCATTTCAGAGAAACAAGGTTTATGGTTAAGAGTTTTTTGAATGAGTAATGAGGACCTCTACTTGGGGGTCCTTTTTCTGTGAAGGATTAAACATAATCAGATGTAGCATCTGTGATTTTCCGGTTTTCCTGAGATGTTGAGGGAAGAATGTCTGAGGCTGCCCTTCTTGTATCTTGACTCATCTCTCAATAGAAGATGAGCTTGGATGCCATGTGTGCGGGGAAAGCCATTTATCTTCTCTCAGTTCCCATTCTTTCATTGGTATAATAAGAAAAACAACCATAACTACCGAATGGAACCATGAGGGTAAAATAAGCAAACTCAACATACTAATATCTCATGAGGTTTTGAATATCATTTCACTTGTAACTGAAGAAGTTACTGTGACTTTGAAGGTGTAGCATTCCATTAAACAGGTTCTCTGGACAAGAAAGGAGGTTGAAGTTCAGTGCAGCTAAAGCATAGACTCCCTGAGATAGAGTTGCTGTCGTTGTCAGGCAGTTCCTTTTAAAAATAGCGCACCAGATTACCAGATGTAAAAACCCTGCATCATTTTTTATTATTTTTGCTTTGTTTTGTTTTTGTCTATGTTATTATTTTATTAATTTTTTTATTCTCTTTATAATAAAAAATTTTTAAAAATAGCTCACCACACAGAAGTATTCCAGGTTCTTCTTGTTTTGAACGAAGAATTGGACAAGACAAACCAAAAATGGTGCCAATGTTTGTTTTAAAGATGAGGGGTGAAGGGATAAGGAGAGCACAAAAAAAGGGTAAAAGCAAAAAGAAAAGTCCACCCTATATCTAGGAGGCTGAGTGAGCTCTCATAAACACAGTAACGAGCTCCTAGAGGTCTGGTCTTCTCTATACTGTCCACATCTCCTGAGAGCTTTGGAGAAGTTCTACATATGGGGTCCTGGTGTTGTCTTGGGATCTTATAATTGACAGTTCCTGCCCACTTCTTCAGCCATCTTTACTATACACCACCTCCTGCAGCACTGTGATCTACATAGGAAAAATATTGGGTATACTTTCTGGTGCTGGATTCTGGACTGCAGGGCAGGGGGAGGGGATAGGGAAGGATACCTTCATGCTGCAGTCAGAGAAGAGATTCATACACGGTGTGCACAGAAACCTTTCTGTGCTTCCTGTCTAGAGCCTAGAGAGGCTGATACTCTCGGAGAGATGTGCATAACAACAAAAAGAGGTTTTAATGAATCTCCTGGTGCAAAGTGAACTAAAAAACCTGATTGAATCTTTTCCTCCTACTGTGGTGAAAGAAGCAGAGAGAGGTGCTAAACGTGACTACAACCTAGACGCAGGAATGATGAACTTCTCAGTGATAACCATTGTGAGAGCTGATTCTATGTCAACCTGACTAGGCCAGGGGATGCCCAGATGGTTGTTAAACACCATTCTGGGCATTTCAGTGAGGGTTTTTCAGGGTGCTATTAGCATTTGAACTGGTAAGCTGATTAAAGTAAATTGCCCTGTCAGGGCGTGTGGGTGGGCCTCATCCCTGCAGTTAGAAAACTGAATTGAGCAAGGCTTAATGAGAGGAAACTCCTCCTGCCTGATTGCTTCAGCTAGGATACCAGCTTTGACTGCATTCAGACTGAAATTGAAACATGGCTCTTTGGAGGACCCTTTCCCGACACTTTGCAGACTGAAAAAACGTGATCAGCTATCTGGTCTCCTGCTTACCAACTGCAGATTTGGGGACTTAGTCCCTATAATCACATGAGTAGAAATATGAATGGACAGATAGGTAGATACAGATAGATGATAGATAGATAGATGATAGATAGATAGATGATAGAGAGATAGAGAGATAGAGAGATAGACGACAGATACCCTTTTGGTTCTGTTTTTCTGGAGAACCTCGACTCTTCGTAATCCTCATGGGTCAACAAACAAATCATATAATAATAGATTGGTTCATTGACAAGCTAAGTTAAGATCTACCTCCTCTCCACCAAAGAATATAAGGGGCATGATTTTTATCATATGTATATAAGATTTCTACTTCTGTCTCCTGGGTTTAGCTACAACATGATAGAAAAATGAGACAAAAAAATCCGAAGCTACTGCATTTAGTTCTCACCACTGTGTCAAAGCAGACATTCAGTGACTTCCTGGAAAACAGAATATTTGACTGATAGAATCCTTGAATTAATTTAAAGCATAAATAAAGCAAAATTATTACAAATATAAAGAGAAATTAACAGTAACTTTGTTATAAGAGACTTCAATTTAATAGACAACTTGAGGGAGAAATAAACACTATCCAAATAATGCAACTTATAGGTTGATTTATAATGTGTAAATTGAAATATGTAACCTTCAAAATAAAGGACACTTTTCCAGCACATATAGAATAAATAGACTATATAAGCCAAAAACACAAAACAGATTACTTACGCTCTCTGATCTGTGGGTCATGCAATTAGAAAAGAATCATAAATGTGATTCATTGTTGTGAATACAACAATGTCAAAAATATCTTCTAAAAGTAGAACACAATAAAAGGAGTAACCACAATTATACTCATTAAATCTTTAGGAAATTTTAATGAGAATATCAAATGGAAAATGAGAAAAAGCTGTGTACACAGACAGGCCCTTGAGCCTGAATTCTCATAATCTGTTCCTAAAAGTTATATTAAATCCACTAAATATTCAACTCAAATCATGAGGAAGTCACCCGGGAAAAAGAAATTTAATTAAAGAGGATGGAAAGATTAATAATATAAATAAGTCCAAAATCTTCTTTAATAATAAGACTACACAGAAACAGAAAAATACATAAAAATTTAAAAGTGAAAACATAAGCTGAGCCACACATTTTTCATAAAGTAAAATAATAAAGTTTCAATCCATATTTAAAATTTTTAAATGTACCAAAATATATGACCTTTTGAAAATATGCTACTGAAACTGGCTCAAATAGAACTACAAATGGCGGAGTAAAGACTGTTCTTCTCCAGAATGTGAAATCAAGACACCTAGAAAACAAAAACTGCTTGAAAAAAGATGTATCACTCAAAATACAAGCAGAAAATTTAAATAAATAGAAAAGAGTATTTTGTTATTTTAGGAGAAATAATAATAAAGCTACCAAAGCTGCCTAACTGTAACATCATCTCAAACCAAAAGCTCAAGAATATATTTTAACATGACAAGGTATCTCAAGAGATAATTTGCAAATAAAAATATTAGACAGATAATTCTTATGAAAATTAAAGGACCTTATTTGCTCACATATTTGAAGAATTTTATAGCTATAAAAATCAACAGCACTTAAAACTCAATAGCATGGTAGGAAAACTTAATAGTCATATTGTTAGAACAAAATGTACATTTCTAGGGAAAGAAAGAATATTGAATCTACACAGTGTTTTACCTTTTACCTAAAAATGAGTTCTGTAAAAAGCATAGAATAAGAAGGAGGAGAAGAGAAAAGAGGAAGAAAAATGGAAGAAAGAGAAAAAGGGAAGGTGGGGGAGGGGGAGATGCCACAATCATAAAAGGAAGGTAAATATTAATGAAATCTTGACTGAGGCTGAGCTAAGGATAGTACCTGTAGGAAAAATAAATATTCAACATTTTGATAAATTCTGTAATCTAAAACATTTAATATTTTAAATATTTTACATCATCTATTGAAAAGAAATCATAAAGCTAAAAACAAAGAACAAATTGGGTAGGAACACCTTCAATATATCATTAAGGACAAGTTAAAAATCAGCAATATCAGTCACCCCAGTGGAAACACATTCCTTTATAAATGTTTTCTATTATTTGTTTTTTAAATTTTATTTTATGAGAAAAAGGTAGAGTAATATTTTATAAGAAAATAATAGGAGAATAACAATAGTTAATACATTGAGTATTGATACCTTTAGAGTAGTTATTCAGAGTACAACATATGGGCATAAAAATTCTCCAAATGATATTAGCCCAAACCTTTATTTTCAATGAACTCAGAGAAACTATTAGTACATCTGCCTTGTATTTTGGTTTGTTTGTTTTTTGCATTTCTTCCTTTCCCCTTTTTCCATTCTAGTTCCTTTCTCCTTTTGAACAATTTCTTCCCAATTCATATGTTTTGAACATTTTGGACCTTATTAACTCCTTCAGTTTCTCATACCAGGGAGACAATACAATGTTCATACATGTGGGCCTGATTTATTTCACTTATGAGCATGGGCTTTCATTGCATCCATTTACCTATAAAAGTCTAAAGTTATTCCTTCTTTATGGCTAAGTACTATTCCATTGAATAAAAGACCACATAATTTTTATCCATTCCTTGGTTATGGGCATTTGGGTTATTTCCACAATTTAACTGTTACAAATTGTATTGCTATAAACATGAGTGCACATATATTGCTGTGCTATGATGTTTTAATTCTTCTGGGAAAATACCCAGAAGGAGAATAGCTGGGTGAAATGGGACCTCTAGACTTAGTTTTCTGAGGAATTTCCACATTGATTTCCTCAGTAGGTTTACCAGTTTACACTCCCACCAACAGTGGAGAAGGGCTCCTTTTCCCCACAGCCCCTCTAGCATTTGTTACTGGTTGATTTCTTGATGATAGCCATTCTTTCTAGGGTGAAGGGAAATCTCATTGTTTTAATTTGCATCTCTCAAATGACCAATATCGAACCTTTTTACATGTTTTTATTTGCTATTTGTATTTTTCCATCTGAGAAGCATGTGTTCATCTCAAATGCCCATTTTTTTATTTTAAAGAGAAAAAATAATAAAAACAGTGATATAGAATTTCAAAATAAGACAATAGAAAATTAATAGTGGTTATTATATTGCGTGTAGTTATCTTCAAAGTAGTTGCTCATTTAATAAGATATAAGGAGTGTGAAATTGATCAAGGAAGGGAATATATATATACACATACACAAGATAGCTAAGATACTTATGCTACTAATTTCTAATAGTTCATTGAAAAGAACGGTTTATGCAGATGCCAAATTTTGGAATGGGTCTTTGAATTTGGGGGCTTGATTTTTTTAATTCTTTATATGTTTTAGATATAAGTCCTTAGTCTGAGGGATAACTTGCTAAATTTTTTTCCAACCTGTGGGTTGTCTTTTCATTCTTTAAGTGATTTCTTTTGATGTGCACAAGCTTTTTAGTAAGGCAAGATCTCAATAGCTGATTCTTTGAAGTAATTCTTGTGTGGTATGGTTTTCTTCATGAACTCTCTGCCTACCCCTATATCTTCATAATTTCTATCTACTTTCTCTTCTAGTAGATTTAGTATTTTTGTTTTAATATTTAGATCTTTGATCCATTTTGACTTTAGTTTGGTGCGTGGTGATAGGCATGGATCTAGTTTTAGTCTCCAGCATGTAGAAAGCCAATTTTTGCAGCACCATTTATTAAAGAGGCTATCTTTCTTCCAGTGAACATGGTTGGCCTCTTTGTCAAAGATAAGATGGATGAATGTGTTTGTAGTTATGTCTGCATATCCTCATTTGTTCCGCTGATTCTCAGGTCTGTTTTTATACCAGTACCATGCTGATCTTATCACAGTAGCTTTATAGTACTATTTCCAGTCAGGGATTGAGATGTCTCCTGCCTTGTCTTTGTTGCCCAGTACTGTTTTTGCTATTCTATGCTTCTTCTCTTTAAAATGAATTTTGGGAATGTTTTCTGTAGCTCTGTGAGGTATTTTTGAGGTATTTTGATTGGGATTACATTAAATCTGTATAACAAGTTTGGGAATATTGACATTGTCACGATGCTGGTTTTTCCCAGTCATGAGCAAGGGATATCTTTCCATTTTCTGATATTCTCTTCAATCTCCTTTTTCAGTGAATTGTAATTTTCAATATGTAAAACTTTTACTTCCTTTGTAGACTGACTCCTAGTATTTCTTTTTTTTTTTTTTTTGGATGCTGTTGTGAAGGGTGTTTTCCCTAATTTCTCTCTCAGGAATTTGTTGTTTGTGTACAAGAATGTTATTGATTTTTGAGTTCTGACTTTATATACAGCTACACTACTGAATTTGGTTATTAAATCAACAAGTCCTTTGGTGGAATTTTTTGGGTCTTCTATGTAGAGTAACATACTGTCCACAAATAATGATAATTTAAATTTTCCTTTCCTACACTTCTTCCTTTTAATTCTTTCTCTTGTCTAAGTGCTCTGGTTAATATTTCCAGAACTATATTAAGTAGGAGAGGTGAGAGTGAACATCTTGTGGAATTCTGATTTTAGAGTGAATGTTTTCAGTTTTTGACCATTTAGTATGATGTTAGTCACAGGTGACTTTTTTTGGGGGGGAGGATTTTTTTCCGGTACCAGGAATCGAACTCACAACCTTGCGCTTGCCAGGCAGGCGCTGTGCGGCTGAGCTAAATCCCCAGCCCACAGGTGACTTTTTATCAGATTGAGTTAAAGACCATCTATTCCAATTTTCTATGAGATTTTTTATCATGAATAGGCGTGGGACTTTCGCAAATGCTTTTTCTGAATCTGTGGAGATTATCATGTGGTTTTTGTCTTTGGCTCTGTTAATATGGTGTATTAAATTTATTGATTTGCATGGGTTGAACCATCACTGCCACGGTGTATAATCTTGATGATTTGCTGCACTCTATTTGCCAGTATCTTATTGAGGATTTTTGCATCTATGTTCATTCAGGAGATTGGCCTGTAGTTTTCTTTTCTTGGTTCAGTCCTTTCCTGTTACAAATTGTATTGCTATAAACATGAGTGCACATATATCGCTGTGCTATGATGCTTTAATTCCTCTGGGAAAATACCCAGAAGGAGAATAGCTGGGTGAAATGGGACTCTAGTCAGTTTTTTGAGGAATTTCCACATTGATTTCCTCAGTAGGTTTACCAGTTTACACTCCCACCAACAGTGGAGAAGGGCTCCTTTTCCCCACAGCCCCTCTAGCATTTGTTATTGGTTGATTTCTTGATGATAGCCATTCTTTCTAGGGTATCAGGCTAATACCTACTTCCAGGAATGATTTTGGAAGTATTGATTCCCTTTCAATTCCATTAAAGACTTTCAACATTAGTGGCATTAGTTCTTCTCTAAAATTTTTGTGGAATTTAATCATGAACAAGTGCTTTTCTTTGTTGGTCTTTCTTACATTTTCACTTTCATTGACTGATATCAGGTAACTTAGAAATTTTATACATTTTTGATTCGAATTTGGCAATTCATATGTGTCAAGGAATCTGTCCATTTCTTTTGTCTTTTCCATCTTAGTTGAGTACAGGTTATCAAAGTAGATATTGATGATCTAGATTTTCCTCTTTTAATTCCTAACTTCTTGAATTTGAGTCTTTTTGTTTCTCTTTTTGATGAAGTTGGTTAAGGGTTTATCCATTTTATTTAATCTCCCAAAGAACCAACTCTTTGATACACTGATTCTTTGTATTATTTTCTTGGTCTCAACTGCATTAATTTCTACTGTTGTGTTTATAATTTCCTCTCTTATATAGAATTTGGGTTTGATTTGCTTTTCTTTTTCTAGAAGTTTCAGATTCAACATTAGTTTGTTGATTTGAGTGCATTCTGGTTTTTTCGATGTGAAGATTCATTGCTATAAATTTCCTTCCTCAGCACTGCTTTCATTGTATCCCATAAGTTCTGCCATGACATGCCAGTGTTACCATTTAATTTCCTCTGTGACCCACTGGTTGTTCAGGAGGGTATTGTTTAATTTCCAGGTCTTTCTGTAATTTTTGTGATTTCTTTTGCTGTTGATTTCCAATTTTATTGCACTATGGTCAGACAGTATACATGGGATGATTTCAGTTCCTCTACAGTTACTTAAGCATGTTTTATACATTTACATGTGGCCTATTTTGGAGGCTGTTCCATGTGCAGCTGAGAAGAATGTGTATTCTGATGTTGTGGAGTGAAACACTGTAGTTATTCACTAAGTCCATTTGTTCACATATTTGTTTTAATTTGATAGTTCCTTATTGACTTTTTCTCTAGTTGATCTATTTGTGAGAAGAGGGTAGAGTGTTTATTTGCTCTTTCATGTCTGTTAATATTTGTTTTATGTAATTGTGTGCACCACATTTGGTACACATACATTTATGATTGTTGCCACTTCTTCTTGGAGTTTTCCCTTAACAAGTATGTAGTGGCCTTCTTTGTCCCTTTTGAACAATCTTAGCTTGAAGCTCACATTGTCTGCTAATGGAATAGCTCCTCCTGCTTTTTCCTGGTTTCCTGTGGCATGGAATATTCTCTTCCATTCTTTTAATTTCAGTCTGTAAACTTGTTTTTGAGTTAAGTGTGTTTCTCGAATGCAGTATATGTATGATCTTGTTTGTTGATCCATTCTGGTTGTCTCTTTCTTTTGATTGGCAAGCTAAGACACTTTACATTCGTTGTTACAACTGATATGCTTTGGCTTATCTTTCTCATGTTATTTTCCAGTTGTTGGTTCACTGTCTTTCCTTTTTGTTTAATGATGTGCCTTGCCTGGTGGTTTCTTTCTACTGGTGTCTTTGTCTTTGTGTTCTTCATTTCCATTATTTGTTGATCTGCTCAAAATAACAGATTCACTTATAACGGTGAGATAGTTTATTTATTTTTCTGCTGATGGCCAGGTGGATTTTTTTTTCAGCTTGTTAAATATTACAAATAAAGTGGTTGTGAATTTACCTTTTGTGTCACCTTTATAAATGTAAGAAATTCTGAAAATTGTGTACCCGAGAGTGCAATTGCAGTGTTAAAAGTTTTCATTTTTTCAGTTAACTGCATCACACCAATGTGTTTCCAAAGAGCTTGTACCAATATTCATTCCCACCTGCAGGGTACATGGACTGGCTCACTTCTGCCCTAAATACTTGGTATTGCCAGCCTTTTAAAAAATACATTGAGGAAAGAGAATGTAACTTAGTGGTAGAGTGCTTGTTTAGTATCTATGAGGCTAGGGTTCAATCTCCAGCACGACACACACACACGCACGTGCACACACACACACACACACACACACATACACACACACACTTCACCGGAAATTTTATTTGCATGTCATGACTGTAATGCTACTGAGTCTTTTGTGCACTTCTTAGCAATTTCTGCTTTCTATGAAATACCAATTTATACCTTTGTCTGAGGTGTGCTTTTAATTTTCAAATGTATATGAGTTTGATGTTTTCTTTTTTGTTTGTGATTTTATGATCTATCACATCATGAACTGAGAACATGGTCTAAATCAGTTATATAAAATCTGTTGAAATTTGCTCTCTGGCCTACAGCTTGATGACATTGGTCAAATTCATAAATGGCCGTATGAGCTTGAAAAAGAATTAAGTATTCTCCAGTCCTGTGTCAAATTAAACTTTTATACTTTATTCTATGTCTGTGTATCAGATGGAACATATCTGTTGTTTATTTTGTCTGTTTGGTCTAACATTAAGATCAGTATGTTTAAACATTCAATTATATCGATATATTACTCACTTCTTGTAATTGTAGTAGTTTTTTGTTGTAATAAATTTTGAAGCTATGATGCTCAGTGTGTGTTGTTTAGAATTATGGCATCTTTCTAGTATCTATATCTTTTAATCATTAATTAGCTATACTAGCTTTATTCAATTTAATATTTGTCTAATATATCATTTCTTTTATAGATACTCATATCTATTGCTAAGGTTTTGTATATTTTAAAAATCATATTATTGTGTAAGTTACATTAAAGAAAATCATTCAAACCAAATGCTGATTCTGCTGAAAGTTTAATAAATTTTTTCCTCTTGTTACAAGAATTACACTTTTTTGTGATTCTGAATATAAATTCATGCATTTTTGCCATTTTATTTTCAATTTGATCTCTCTTTTGATATCCACCTTTTGTTCCCATCCTTTCTTTTCCTTTTCTGTATTTATTAATTTTTTTTTGTCTTTTCTCCTTTTGTAGATTGGAAATTATGTACTGCCATCTCTTTCTTAAGGGACTAGTCACTTTTTAAATTTAAATCAAAACAGTTTAAGGGAAGTGGAATACTTATAACACAGTTGCTCCTCTTCTCACAAATATCACATAAAGACATGTGTGCAAGTGTATGTTTGTGCTCACAGACTTGCTGTCTTGTGTATTTTATACTCTCTTCACCATACACTTTAGTACAACATTTCCGTTTTTGCCAACTTTTTAAACATCATGCCTATGTCTTGTACTCTGAATAATCGCTATGAAAATAGTAACACAATGTATTAATGACTGTTATTTTTCTATTATCTTGTTTTGAAAGACTGTTTTACTTTCTTCTCTTTAAAATAATGAAAAAAATCAGATCTCCTTTCTTTGGCAGCCATTTTTTTTCCTGAATTGCACGCACACCTTTAGAAATTCAGTTTTATTTGTCTAACCTATCTAGTTTTTGCCTTTGTTTTTGAAACATCATCCTGCTAGCTACAGAGCTGTAGGTAATTCTTACAACATTAAGTGCATTATTTCTTCAAATTCTTCTGTCAGATTTCTGTATGTCTGTCTTTGGTGCTCAATAGATTCTGTTATGAGCTTAAGTATGGATTTATTTTTGTCTATCCCTCTTTAATATATATTTTTTTCCAGATCTTGAGATCCACATAATTGGTCAGTTATTAGAAAAATGTTAGTTTTAGGTGTATTATTAATTGCAAAGGCTGTTACTTTTAATTAAATAATTTAAAATAAAATGTCTTAAATAAATACCTAAAGTATTTTAAAAAGAAAGGAAGAAAGAAAGAAAGAAAGAAAGAAAGAAAGATTAATTCTCCTATTAGATGACCTAGATTTGAGTCTTGATACTACATCTTACCAAGTATTGGACCTGGAGGAAGTGATTTAGTTGATTTCTGTTTCAACTATAAGATAAGATTATAATAATAATTCCAATCTAATATAATTATAATACATGGGTCATTAACATATAATAAAAATGTGATTTATAGGAAAATTACTACTATTATTTTCTTTTTGTTTCTTTTCATCTTCTGAAAGTCTGACCACACATTTTTGAGAGCATGTTGCTCTAGCTTGCAAACCTTTTAGTCTTTTTTATATATCCTTCTGTTTGCCTTGCTGATCTCCTCTGAGAAAATTTTTCCTCTCTTTCCTAACTTCAGCTCTATCAGGAGATTGTTTAACCCAACCCCAGATTCCGCATATATTGATTCTAATATCTTTGGTTTTTATGAATTTGATTATGTCTTTAAGTTTTTTTGTCAGCTCATGGTGCCTTGCCTTCACTTGCATTTTGTGTTTGTGTCAGACGTTTGTGTTTTAGAAACCTTATACAACAGAATTCTTTGAGCATAGGATTGAAGGTACATTTCTAATTTAAGGAAATACAAATAGCAATTTCAAATTCAATTCTCAGCTTGGGTAGAGAAAATATAACCAATAAATTGGCTATAGAGATGTCTAATGGGAGAATTTCAAGGAAGATGCCTATTACCCCCTTTCTCAGAGCCAAGATAGACAAGTTTATTCATCTCTCCAAGAGTGTGTCTGACACTGCTTCTCTAAATGTTCCTTCCCAATAGCTCATTAGATAATACTTTAATATCCTAAACCATTAACTTCAACTTTGACTTCTTATTGCAAAAGACCCATGTTTGTGTCCTCTCCTTCTAGGTGCCATTTTTATAAAAGCTAAAGGTCTGACAACATGTCTGCACATGTCAGTGTCTCTACATTTGCTTCTGTGGAAAAATGCCCAGAGTTTTGGTTGGTTTGTGTTTTCTTATTATCCTCATACTTTGTTGGAATTTCTCTGACTTTCATGATAGATCATCCATATAAGGATAAATACCTCTTTTTAAGGTCCAGTCCTGTTATATACTTTCTAGGTGGGTAGGATTATATAATACTGTAGTTTTCTATTTCCAGGATAATAGTGTGCTATTTAACCTCAAAAAACAATTTAAATCCTAGGAAAACTCAATCCAGGGAACATCTCAGTGTTCTATTATATTTTCATGCCATTAATAAAATAAAGTTGAGGGCTGGGGATTTAGCTCAGCGGCAAAAGCGCCTGCCTGGCAAGCGCAAGGTTGTGAGTTCGGTTCCTGGTACCAGAGAAAAACCAAAAAAATTAAAAAAATAAAAAATAAAATAAAATAAAAAAGTTGGGTATATGTACACATAAATAAATTTTCTCTATGTTTTCTTTGATCCTGATTCTGCCTTCTCAGATATGCACATGTACACAAACACACACACACACACACACACACACACATTCTACATGGATTGTTATCAAATTTGTTGAAACAGGCCCTGCTGAATACGTGTAGGACCATAATGTGAAAAGAACGGAAAGTAATTTCCAGGGAGCAAGGACCAACAATTTCAAAGGCCATTACCAAAAGGGCTACTTTCCTGTTTAGATGACCAGTGATGAAGTGATTTATTTGGGTGATGATATTTGGGATACGTACTCATTACATGTTTTTGTAATCAAGATAACCACTTCTCAGCAGAAGAGTCAGTTCCATTTCATAGATGTTATGTAACTTTTCCCTGAGCTAAAATTAAACACAACTTACACAAATCCAGTTTGGCTTAGTAAACACAATTTTAAGCAAGGATTATTTATATCTAGCATTATTTATAATAGTGTTTTCAGGAAAGGATCTTTTTGTGAAGAAGAAAACTGTAGTATTTCTAAGTTAGATCCTCAGAATACCTAACTTTAAATAGAGATGAGAACATATTTTCCAAAAGTAAATTTTCAGTAGGAATTTTTGAGAGAAGTTATACAATAATGTCTTCAATGGTTTTTTAGTGGTGCAAAAACAACTCCCTCTTATTACGTAGAACTGGCTTGATCCATAGAAGGGCTGTGGATCCCAAAATTATTTACTCTATTTGTTTATATACTATCTGATATCCTAACCTTAAGAATTTAGAAATTTTATTTTCTAAAAGAGTATAACAAATTTTTGGTCTTGTATTTATACAAAAGGAGCTGATTTCTTATGAGAATCCAGTGCACACAAACCATTGTGATAAGATTTTAGCAGATAAATCTACTTACAGATCTTTTGTGTAGCCATTAGCACGACAAACACACTGAAAATTACCTCCATGTCTGGAAGCATGAAACCAGATAAAATTCAAATACACAATACCAGGCCGCTGTGCCAGGGAAGGGGAACCTTCCATGGAAATTTCATAGCATGCATATATATATATATATATATGGTTTTATGGAATTCTTTTGTGACACTATGAAATTCTGCCTTGCTTAAGGCAGTGAATCACTGTTTACACATGGATCCTGATGGGAGGAAAGTGCAGCCTTTATTAAGCCAAAGCCCAGGAATGTACCACTGAATCTAGATAAAAGAAAGTTGTCACAGAGATCCAAACACTCCCAAAGAAAAGCTCCAGTGCTTCAAACTCTGCACCAAGAAACTACACAAATAAAAGAAATGTTTGATTCCAAAATATTCCAAGTTATCTTGCTGACTAAATATACAAATGCCAATTTAGTTGATAGGAAGAATACAGTAAAAGTGTATAATGCAGTAAAGATAATTTCACTGGAAGGGCATTTATTTTAGAAGTTCAGACAGTTTAATAGCCATAATCTGAATATATTTTTGATGCCAGTCTTTTTTTTAAAGGAAAGAAAGATACTCTTTTTGGTACTACAATATTCTGTATCATTGCTCACATTTACCAAACTAGAATTAATAATGAAATTTGAAACAAATGGATACTTGTCAACACTGCTCCCAGTTAATCTTCCCTGATTTGTTTTCTGAAAAACAAGATGTTTCTTTAAAATGGTGAGAGATTTAAAAATCATTGTGTAACAACATACTTTTGGAATCTCAGAATTAATGTTGTTTCCTTGGAAGTACTCCTTTGTACCATTCATGCTTCTAGTGTTCCATGAATTATTTGCATGTTCATATTCGGTATTTACCCACATGTAGTTTAATGCACAGTTCTGGTTGTCGCTGTACGTCAGCTTTTCTTTTCATAGGTAGTTTTTGTAGTGGGAGCTCCTCTCTAGTTTCAGTATTTGCTATATCCTTTGTATCAGCATCGTGACTTGAACTTCAAGTTATTCTGTGAGCACCTTGCAGGGGGCTTGAATCATTCTGTTTGTTTCTGCTACAGAAAAATCTTAATAGGATGAGATCCCGGGTATCGATTGTTTGAAGTGTTTCCCATGCAGTTTGTGTTTTCTTTATGAAGACTATGTCTACTCTTATGTCTTCAAGATTTTGACCTACTTTCTCTTCCAGTAGATTTAGTGTCTCTGCTTTGATATTTCAATCTTTGATTCATTTTAACTTTAGTTTAGTGCATGGTGATAGACATGGGTCTGGTTTTAGTCTTCAGCATGTCAGGAGCCAGTTTTTCCAGCACAATTTATTAAAGAGGCTATCTTTCTTCCCATTAATATGTTTGGCCCCTTTGTCAAAGATAAGGTGGCTGAGTGTGTTTGTAGTTGTGTATGCATCTTCTAATCATTTCCACTGGTCCTCAGGTCAATTTTTTTTGCCAGTACTGTGCTGATTTTATCACAGTAGCTTTGTAGTATAATTTCAAGCCAGCAATTATGATGCCTCCTGCCTTGTCTTTGTTGCCCAGGATTGCCCTTGCTATTGTATGTCACTTCTGGTTCCGGATACATTTCGGGAGTATTTTTTCTAGTTCTGTGAGATATGCTTAAGATATTTTGATCGAGATTGCATTAAATTTGTATAACAATTTTGGATATATGGCCATTTTCACTATATTGGGTCTTCCTAGTCATGAGCAATGGATACCTTTCCATTTTGTGATATCCACTCATCTTTTTCAGAGTACTATGGTTTTCAATATATAGACCTTTCACTTCCTTTGTTAGATTGATTCTTATGTACTTCATTTTTTTGGATGCTATTGTGAAGGGTGTAAAATTTCTCTCTCAATAATTTTGTTGCTGGTGTATAAGAATCCTAACGATTTTTGAGTACTGACTTTGTATCCAGCCACACAACTGAACTTGGTTACTAACTCTAGGAGTCTTTTCATGGAGTTTCTTGGGTCTTCTATGTGGAGTATCATGTCATCTGCAAATAATTATAATTTGATTTCTTCCTTTCCTATCCTTATTCCTTCTGTCCTCTCTCTTGTCTTATTGCTCTGGCTAATATTTCCAGAACAATGTTGAAAAAGAGTGGTGACAGTGGACATCTTTGTCTTGTTCATGAATTTAGAGTGAAAGCTTTCAGTTCTGGACCTTTAGTATGATGTTGGCAGTTGGTTTGTCCTAGATGGATTTTATCAGATATAGATAAAGACCATCTATTCCAATTTTCTGTAAGGTTTTATCATGAATGAGTGCTGGACTTTATCAAAAGGTTTTTTTCATCTATTGAGATGATCATGTGATTTTTGTGCTCATAAATTTAAAGCAATACATGAGTGAAATTAGTTGTTTTTTTCTCTAATTATGCTTAGTTTTATTTTTTTCCTTCTAGCCATAGATACATATGTGGAGTAGGAAGAATTGTATTTAATCATGGATAGGCTTTATGAAGCAAATAGAACTTGACAGAAAAATTGTGTTGAGTAAATAAAATGATTCTAAGTCAAAGTAGGTAAAGATAGTGTGAGAATATGAGAAGGGTAAATAGCTTCAACAAGATCACAGAAAACAGTGAATAATGTATTATAGATTCCAGTAGGATCACAGCATTGCTGGAATCTCGCATTCACTTTTCCTTTTCCTATCTTCTCTCTGCCCTTTTTGTTCTGTTTTGTTTTCATTTTTCCCTCCTTATTTCCCACCTCTGTATGGCTTCGACCAAATTGCGGATTTTACTGTTCATACTTTGAGTGTCACCTCCTGGCTCCAGTGCAGATCCCTCAGGCTGCTACCACAGATCCTTCATCCCACTGGCACAGACTTTCTGACTTCCACCACTGACCTTTGGGCCTTCTCAGCACAGATCCTTGAAACAGGCCTTCATGATATATTGTCATGGACTCTAGGACTCCCATTGGACTTGTGGGGTTATTGTGATGGCCTCTAGGTCTTTAGCTTAGACTCATGCAGGACATGGCCATGGGATCCAAGACCTCAACTGGGTTCTTTGGGTCTTTAGTGTGTGGACATATTTCCAGCACTCTCTTTGTATATTATTCTTTGGGTGTCTATTATAAAATAATCCTATAAATTACGTGTCCTATATTGTTTCCCTTGCAAATGCTGACTACAACAGGGTGGTATTTTAAGTACTGATTCTTAAAACAACACCAGAATCAATCAGATTCCTCATGGTGGACTGATTCTTATTCTCAAAAAGACAAATTGGTTTTAAGATTTTGGTGCTTGAATGGCACACATTTCAGAAATGTCCTGACTTACATCGATAAAAGACTCCACATTACTTAGGGTTTTGTAGAGGAATAAAATTAATAGAAAACATATGTATAACTATGTATATAAATCAGCCAGAAAAATGGAAACTGCAAAGTAGAAGGGATCAAGGATGAGGTGCCAATATAAAAGCTCACTGGAGGGTCACTGATGTAAGTCTGAAGGCTGTTGAAATTGGAGACTGGGAGACCAATGCCCAAAAGTGATGGTAGGAAAGAGTAGAATCAAGCAGAAAGGCAAGAGCTCTTAAATACGAACACATTACCTTTTCTAGTTACATGCAATAGTCTACAAGATGATTGGCTAGTGTCATGTATATCTGGAGTGGGTCTTTCCCTCTCTGTTTGATGACCTACATGTCAGTTATCCACAGACACACAGAGGAATGTACAGTAACTAATGTGCTAGATTTCTTAATCCATTCAAGTTGACACGTCACGATAAACAGTGACAGACTTATTTCTCTTAACTTATCAGTGAGTTATTCAAAGTCACTGTTTTCATGCCTTATATTAAAATTAACTTGGGCCAAAGAATGTCTTGAAGATGATGATATGGTGCTATACATAAACGTCTGGCTTTCAGGAAGTTTGTCAAAATTTTTGAGCTTCTACTACAAGTAAGGATATTTCTGAAAGTGTCAAAGAAAAAGACTGTTAGTACTACATCATACTGTGACCTGATTTGTGATTTTCCATTGGTGCTATCCTTGAAAAAATTGTCTTAGCTTGGCATTATTAATATCAGTTTTGTGATAAATTTTTTAAGTTATTTCATTACATACAACACATCATTATATGTTTGGGATTATATTTTTCCTTCCAAATTATATGTGTTAGAATTTTATTGTTGGCTGGGGATATAGATCAGTTGTAGGGCACATGACTAACATGCAGAAGAATGCTGATTTGTTCCCCATCACCAAGAAAAGGAAAGAAATTGATTTTAAAGATCACATTTCTGTCACTAAACCAGATATATTTCATTTTCAAAAAATTCCTGAAATTGACCTTTTCCTTGATGATAGGCTTCTTCTCAATGAGGATTAAGATATCTTGTGTACATGTACCTATGACAAATGTAAATAATCATTACGTACTGCAAGCATGCAGTTTTAAAAATTGAAAAACTATTATTAGTTATCTGGACAAGTGATGATTATAAAAAGCTGAGTAATTTTTAAATTTATAGAATATGTTTTAATCCTTTAGAATCACATAAGTCAAACTATTTTCTTAACAAGCACTTAATAAACTATGGGTACTGGCTGTACCAGTTATTCTGAGAAGCTCACTATAACATCCTCCCAAGGCTTTATTTTAATTAAAAATTGGACTACACTGGGATCTTATAAGGTTTCATTCTTGGTTCGTATGGTGGACAGGATAATGTTCCCGTATCCTCCACTGATGTCCAAATGGACAATGCAGATAGGATTAAGGATCTTAGTAAGAGGATGTTATCTTGGACTAATGTATATATTGTTAACCACAGAGACCATTACAAGGAAAAAAAATACCAGAGAGTTAGAGTCCAAGAAGGAGCTGTGACAAAGGAAAGTGAAATTAGAGAGAGAGATTTGAAGGTGTTACACTGTTAGCTCTGATGGTGGATGAAAGGGCCCAGACCAACAAATACAGGAAACCACAGGAGGTTGGGAAAGTAAGGAAATGCATCCTTTCCTTCCCTCCACAAGGAAAGCAGCTCTGCCAATAATTTGTTGTTAAGACTTCTGACCTCTATAACTATAGCATAATAAATTGTAATATTTTAACACCACCAGATTTATGGAAAAATTTAACAGCCATACAGAAAATGAATACAACCCTGTTTTAGAGTACTGTGGACATTAAAAAAAAGTAGAGAGGTATTGATTTCAAAAATGGTCATGACAGAACTATTTAAAAGCAGCCAACAGTGAATATGTCTTTAGACCCTACCAGGAACACAGAGAACAATTTGAAAACCACAGAAAGACATCTCTGAGGATAAACAATGATGTGCTTTGTCTGAGTACCTCTGGGACACAGTATCACATCAAATCGTTTTTCTATCTTTGAGGCTCACACATAAGTACAGAAACCTGGACTTGCAAATTAATAAACAGCCACCAATCATCTCTAGCTACACAGAGGTACCTTAGTTCTCCCACTGCTCTCTTCAAGATGACCCACAGCAGTAGAGAAGCTGAAGTTTGCGTCTATTCCTCCATATAGTTGTCTGACTTCATGAACTCTAAAGCCAAAATATAATTTTAATTTTGTTGCATTATACCCAGATTATTGTCCCTTCTAAAATCAATGACACCTATTTACTACATTGCTTTTATTGCTTTTAAGCAAAAAATGGAAATGGAATATTGTTAAGTAGGGTATTCTGATAGAAAGCAATAAAATGCTATGTCTATCAGAAGAGACAAAGAATGCTTTTACGATAAGGAGAAAATAGTGGTGGAGTAAATATACCTGTGTGTTTTTGTGTATGTGTGCATATGCTTCTATATGCATCTTTAGTAAATCATTACTCCATAAATAAGAAATACTGCTTTAGTTTGAAATTTTAATAGTTTAGACCAGTGGTGGCTCAACTACGGCATGCAGACCCAGCAGTACCTTCTAATTGCACGTAGAAGCCATGCACATGCTCAGACAGGAATAGCAGTGCCAGGCAATGGCATCACAAGCCACAACTCATTAGCTGAGAACATCTGAGCTTTTGCATGGCTGGTCAGTGCACTGCCAAGGAGAATAAAATCCATTTGTTTTTATTAACACAAGATTTTAGCTTTGAGTTTTCTTATGAAAAACTGAAAGTTAATATCAAGATTTGCCAAAGAGATATTCAAATTATGAGACTGGGGTTCTTTTAATGTTGTGCTGTCACGCTGGCATATTTGAACCTGTAGCATGATAGTTGTTTGTGGAGAATTTATGAAAACAGCAAAGGAAGATAGAGATAGAGACAGAGATAGAGATAGAGACAGAGACATATAGAGATAGAGATATTTACTTGGACTGGCTGTGATTTTAGCAGAAGCCCCCATGAGGTAAAAGTTACAATCAGCTGCCTTTTTCAGAGCAGGAAAAAGCTGGTGGTCAATGGAATATTGCCCATTTGCACTGATGGTCAGCAAATTCAAGAGGAACCCCAGGTGAGAAACACTGCCATAGATCATTGATTCAAGGAATAACCAATTCTTTAGTGTTAATTCATAGTGTTAACTTAAAAATTTTGTATTTTTCTAGACTCTAAGTCTTGAACACCATAAAATGACCTCAGCAAAAAAAGCAAAACCAAAATTAGATTGCGGATGATCATTCCAAGAGGCCTGGACAGTCATTTGGAGTGATTGAGTGCAATGGGAAAGTAGTATGTGTTCTGGGTAGTGAAAGTTGTGTGTCACACAGCAAGTGTCAGATGGCAGTTTGACAAAAGTGTTGCCAACCTTGGTAAAGCTGAAAGGAAAAAGTTTCTTGAAGGGAAATTGAGGAAATATCATTACCAGTGTCTTAGATTTTGCAATTATCTTTCTCAAACAAATAATCTGGCAGCTGCCAGTTTTCAAATTTTACTATGCATGGCAAAACATGGTAAGCCCCTCTCCAATGGGAAATTAATCAAAATGGCCACATTGTTTGGTAGTAATTCAACACATCTCTGAGACGCCACTTAGCAGAAATACTGTTAAAGATCAAGTCCTGCACATGGCAAGGGGTGTTAGTCAGCAGCTCCCCACTGACTTAGAAAAGGCAGCCTGTTACTCCACATGCATGGATGAAAGCGCAGACATAACTAATCACACAAGGGTAGCAGTAATTTTGCATTTGCTTTTGGTGACGTCATGAGAGAAGAGCTGGTGAAATTGGGTCTTTGGCTGGAAGAACACAAGGGATAGATATTCACAGTGTTGTTGTACAGGCTTTTCTCAAGAGACATAAGACCAGAAAAAGTGATTTCAATTATTAGTGATAGGGCAACTTACATGGCATGTGCAACATGGTTTCATACAGCTCTTGGTTAAAGTAGCAAAAGATCTAGTCATTCATTGTATTAATCTTTCACTTCATTGTACCATTGTATCATTCATTTCATTGTACTATCCATCAAGAATTTCTTTGTGCCAGTGAAAGCAGCCAAAAATTAGATGATATGCTCCTAGATAGCACTAAAATGGTAAATTACATCATGGTTTGTTCTCTTAAGTTTTTATTGCTTCAAGTACTCTTAATAAGGTTCAGACACATTATGTCCAATAATGCCAAGTGGCTGAGCAGAAGATGATCCCTGGAGAGATCTGTAGTTTGCTTAGATGAAATAAGACTGTTGATGAATAAAAAGGAGCAGGAATATGCACTGCTCACTCATATGGTCTGGCTTAATTACTTCATGGCATTTTTGTTTGTTTCTTTGTTTACAGATTTTATACTACAGTTCAAAGTACTGAACTAAAAACTACCAGGCACAGGGAAAACAGTAGAAGGAATATTTTTACCAAACTTTTGAGAGAAAACTGCAGAGTTCTGAAAGACACCTTGAAAGCAGGAATTTGAAATATTTTCCAAATGTAAGAATTCATTTAGTCATTTGTACAATATTGTGGACAATCCTACAAGCCATGAGGAAATCTACGAGAAAGTTTCCTGCATTTTAGCAGCTACAAAAGAAATTTTAGTACGAGATTTTCACAGCTCTGTAAGATGAAGACAACCCCGTGTTTTCTTATTTCTCTAGGTAAAGCTAAATTTAAAGAACTTGATCTTCCTGCTTACACAATTTAGATTTCGGAAATGTGTCAATTGAGCTATTGGAATTTAAAGAAAGCTCTACCTGAACAAATAAATTCTATGACCTCAGTGCAACACTTGATAAGAACTACTGACTTCTATCAATTTACTGAAAGGAACAGGTAATGTTTAATTATTTGATCAATCTTACATGTCTCTATTTGTTTTCCTGAGAAACCACTTTAAAGATACCAAAATGTAGTACAAGAACCACTGTTAATTTCCTACCACTTTGTCTGTAGTTCAGTATTGCTTATATTGTTCTTATGCTATTTTTTAAGTGAATGTCTGTTTGTTAATATGCTTTCCCTGTTTTATTTTCAAAATAAATTTTTAAAAAAGAGAAGATAGAATGTGAAGGGGTGAAAAAATATAGCACAGCTGGTAGTTCTGAAAATGAAATCCTGAAAGTGTGGAATTCTCTACCAAATATTTTTAAGTTGACAAAAACACTTAGGATTGCTTTTCTTACTTTGTTTGGATCATCTTATGTTTGTGAGCAGCTGTTTTCAGCTTTGAATTATATCAAATCTGATACAAGAAACAGTCTCACAGGTGAAATGAGTTCTGCATCTGTTGCTCTCAAACTAGAGAAGTCTGAGCCAAGGTTTGACAAATTATCACCATGCATACAGCAGCAAAGATCACATTAATTGTAAAAAAGTGTGCCAGATGAAAATTTTACCTTTCAATAAAAAGCTGTTTCAATCATTGAGAGCTTTGTTGTTTTTCTTTTAAGACAAAAGATGATAAGTATGAGGGTTTTCTTTTAAACTAAAAAAAAACAGCATTCATATTTAATTGCAGTGTTGGGAATTTACAATAAATAAGTGGGTTTTTAGGTTGCAGTGTGGGCACTTGGGTCTCTAAAATGTTCTCCATCACTGGTTTAGACATTGAGAAATTTCTAAAGATTTTAAGCTTAATCATAAGGCCACTAATCACATAGTAATGGTTATAACATCTGATTACCTGTTCCAAATGTTTCTATAAACACATTTAATATCTTTTAAAAATCTTTTCCAGCTTCTTTTCCCAAGTTGAATGTTTTACGTGTAAGATACAGTAAAATGTTTTACTTAAGAAGATGGATTTAAATGTGGATTTAGAGCACAACTCTCCAACAGGCATTGTTCTTACATTTGCACTGTTTTGTATAACACAGTAATATGACGCTGTGTTCTAAGAGTTTACTGATCAACAAAAAGTCTTTGATAATCCACTTCCTAGAGTGCAGCTATTGACTTGACCACTCAGAAAGCATGATTTGAACACAAAATGGTCTCACAGTACCAAAACCTCCACAGAAGATTCAGGTCTCTCAGACTGCAATATGACACATGGATGCACAATAAAGACAAAGAGAGAATAATCCACAGCTGAGAAGCTCTAGGATGCCAATGTTCTCTGGAACTAAAGGCCATGAGTCCAAAAGCTTATGGCTTTTATTGACATAGATCGGAGAGGTTGGTGGTGGTCATCACAGAGTGCTAGGGAGAAGAAGCTTTGCAAGCATTTGCTGTAAGGAAAAACAGAGAAATTTTATATCAGTCACAAAGGCTCTCCAATTATTAATGCAATGGATAGCTTGATATGTGTAAGGCTGGCACCTTTATTACCCAGAAGGCATAATTCTTTTTGAGTCCCATGGCCTCAGCTGAGATGATATCTCAAGTCTTAGCCCTTGAATCTCACAGGTTCTTGCTCAAGCCCCATCCCAGCCATTAGTGGGAATGGGAGCAATTCTCACCCATGTGCTCCAATGAGACAAGTTGGGCTCCATCACAATGTCTTAGTCAGTTAAGTGAACATCTGGTTCAATATAACCACCTCTGCATATCTCATTGTATAAGGTTGAAGTAAAGATCAGGGAAAAATATAGGCAAGGGCTCCATTTTTCAGGAAAACATAGGTTGATGATCTACATCACAGCAGGGGTTGGAGTGGCCAGTGAGACTTTCAGCTTTAGACTTTGATCCTTCTGCAGTATTGGTTTTGCAAAAGAAACAAATCATTATGTAATATATTTTCAAGTAGCACACACTGTAACAATCATATATTACCACAATAATAAAATTTCTCAAATCATCCCAATGCTAACAGCTCAAAACTATAATCTTTTCTCCTTATTTATACATTCCAAGTCAGGTGAGAATTAGTAATCTATGCTATACTTGGCTAAGCTTAGTTCAAAGCTACAAGTTGGATCTTGTTCTTCTTCAAGTGTCTGTCTTCCTCTGTAGATCAGAAAAATAGTAAGGACACATTCTTTTCATCACAATTTTTAGAAGTACAAGAGTTTTCAAGCTTTTTCTTTTGTATAGCCACTGACATTGCTGTTATTCTCTGGCCAAAGCATGCCTTAAAGTGAATCTTTATATCAGTAGGATATTAATGGGATGACTGTACCTGTAGTTGAAGCGGAAGAAGGGAAAATATTGAAACAAATATAATGTAGCCTATTAAGGACTCAAATTAAACCATAGGTCACTGAATCAAAAGGAAAATGGGTTTAACAAAGAAACTGGAGCCAAGTGTCTATGACGGAGGAACTAAAAAACCGACTCTGTAGACACATCCCATCATTCACTGTACACAGTCATTTTCAGTCTTCATGACACTGAAGGAAAAAATAATTAAAATTCCATGGAAAGCCCATTTCTCTGGCTGAGATTGGGTCATGTGCCTGCTGAGCAGGGCTTAATAATATAAATATCAGCGCATTTTCATTTTGCTTTCTTTTGTTGCTATCCGAGATGCAGTGTCAGCTTCATTTTAGGGAGGCTACCATTGAATTTTGGGGAACTAGCTATCAGTTTTGTTAGAAGTTACATATATAAGTAGATTCAAGCTGTTTATATTCAGTGGGAGAGAGAAAATTTCTGTCATGCCTTTTAAGGAGCAAGTCTGATATTAATTCTGAGTGGTCATGAGGCCATAGCATTGGAAAATGATGATTGACATGAGTTAATTAGAGAATATTTCCAGAGCTGTTCATTTTTTCTCCAATGCTGTATGTTGTACAGAATACAGCATGGGGAAGAAAATGAATATGAATATCTGAATAACTTTTGGAAAGGTATAAAGGTGTAAGAGATAACAGCTGCAATGAGGCAATAAACTAATGTTAAGTATACATAGAAATAGCACCATTAATTTGAAATTTATTACAGTCTTCAATGTCATTCAGAGATTTATTCTATAACATTTTGTTTCAAACACTACAAAAATATTTGAAAATATTATGGCAAATGTTGGTAGAGGAACATAGATATCATTGGTAGATACATAAGTTTACATGGCTCAGTTCTTCATCTCTAAGTAACATTTCTAATATTTAAAAACTCATATTACTTACAATTACCTAAAATAGATATCATTAAAATGAACAAAAGTAGTACATAAAGCACATTATGATCCTTTCTATTGCAACTGAATAAGCACTGAGGTTTAGAATTACTTTTAATTTTGCTTTAAATAATACTGACAAAAGTTTGATTTTAAAATACACAATATGTGTAGTATAGACATTTTTAAAAACATAAAGAAGATTATAATTGTGAACATTTTCCTTCCTTGTTGCTCATGCTTTTGAATGAATATTTTACACTTTGTGCATTTTGAATGTTACATTTTATTTTTGATCATTTAGGAGTGTGTGAGTTGAATTATTAGAAGAATATCATAAAAAGTGTACACTTTTGAAAAGGAAAAATACAAAATTTTCAAAGGAGCATTCTGCTTACAGTTTTAAAAACTAGAAATAGCATAAAAGTACAGAGCCTTCTTGAGCCCAGGCCATACAGTGTTAATTGCTCTCACATAGCATATTCTTTATTTAATGGAGATTTGCTGATCAATAAAGTGAGAAGAATTTTCCCACCACATTCACAGTTTAAGCAGGTCAGACAAAATCTGCATAACTACATTTTTAATCACTGAAAATGTAAACATTAGATCAGTGATAAAAATAAAAGAGGCATTCACATTATATTCATACCTCAGAAAAACAAATTCCACTTTCGTCTTCCAACTGTGGAATGGAGGAAAGTGCATTTACGGAAGGAGCAAATTGGAAGAAAGAGACACAGTGTCTGGAGTGTTCCTATATTTTTCAGATTCTGATCCTGAAAAATGGCTGTTATATCCTTTTGATAGCATAAGGGCATTTTTAGTAAAACACAATCTGACTCAGAGGAATGATTATGAGTTCTCACTGGATATATGTGGCAGAAAAGTTAATATTCATTTGTAATTAAATTAATTTTAAATAGAGAAAAGTTGGAAAAGTTGGCATTTGTGTTATCCGTCATGGCGAAGAGTTTTATTAGAACATTTATGTGTTTAGCAACTGCTATTCAATCTAGCCTTGGCTAACTCAAGTATCCATAACTGGAAACATTTAGGTATCATTTAGGAAATCTCAAATACTTTCTAATAAAAAACAAAAATTATTCACAAGTGGTATTATTAATACTCAAAAAACTAAATCAATATTAAACAATATGGGATATTGAATAAAGATGAATACCAACATAGAAAAGAATGCATCATATATTCAGCATTAGCATAATAATGTTTTTCATGACATAGCACTGAAAGAATATTTAAAGACAGCAAAAAGTTTAGTTGGTTTGAAATTATTTCAAAATGTGTTGCAAACACAGCAGTTCATATAAAATTCATAACATTTTAAATGATTATTTTGGGGGAAAAAGAAATAAAAATAAGATTACCAGGTTACTAAGCATTAAGCAAAATAATAAAATATACATAAATGAAAAGCAAATATTATTCAATTCCACTTTATTGTACCATAGAAAAAGCTCTGTTGAATAGCTAATGTTAAATATATTCATTAAAAATATGGTTGAATTCTCAGAAGAAAAGAATAAAATTGATCTACTTGGTTTTCCATCTGTTGGAAAATATACATATTGTGCCCTAAGAATTAAAATTAAGTCAATTTTCAGCATCAGTATAAAAGATTTTTCTACAGCTATGATAAAAATGCACATATACTTCATAATTAAATATCTATATAGCTAGTATATGGGCCAGAACCTCAGGGATACTTACAAAGCATAGTTAGATATTGTTGCTAGGAGACATGGTGAACCATAACATTCATTGGAAAAATGAAGAGATTATATTGTTTATTATTTTTGTTTTAGTTTCAGGTTATTTTAAAAAATCTGACCAAGTATGTAACAAACAATTCAACTTGACAAAAACACAGAAAATATTGACTTTATAATCACACTGCAATACATGATGATAATGCCAACTGAACGCTGTTAAAATTCTTGACTTGATTACACAAGGTCTAAGAGGCTTTAGCAGAGTACAGAAAAATTAACGGAAGACCTTCAGATGTAGAAGCGAATGTGATCTTAGTTGAAATTTTGAATAGTTGAATATATGCTGCTTTGTGTGATATGAATTGTTTATCATTAGTAAGGCTAGCAGAAGCTCATACAAATGAAAATGTGGAAATTTCAAATTTTTAAAAAATATACAAAGTTTATAGAGTATTAAAAACATGCATGACATATTCAATAAAAATTACACTGAAACAAAATAAAATGACACTGGCACTAGTAAACAAACAAGCTTTTGGGCTCACAAAAGAGAAACATCACAAATAATGACCATTTTCTACAGATACTTTTTTGGGTCATTTTTTTCCAAAATCTTATTTGAGATAAATTCGTATACCATAAAATTTGCCCATTTCAAAGTGGTCGGTTCAATGGTTTTTGCATATCCATCGACTTATGCGAGCATCTCCAAAATCAAAGCTTGATCACATTTTAATAACATCTTTACTGAGACATAATTTACATACTACAATATTCACCTTTTGAAAGTGTACAATAGAAGTTGTAATTAATTATAGTTTAACATGAAGAGGTTCTTCGTTTTTTTCTGTAAAATACTGATGTTGTAATAAAAAATAAAAAATTAATTGGCAAAATGGGAAAAAAAATGTGTGATACAGTAGTTTTTAATGTATTGAGAATTGCCACCAGGAATACTACTGACTTCCTGAACATGCCCTAGCCCTGAGAGGAAACCCCTTCCCCATCAGCAGTGACTTCCTACTCCTCCTCGTGGCCCAATCACCAGCCTCCCAACCCCCACCATCTCTGCCCTGTACTACTTTCCATCTCTGTCTATGGATGTGTTCAGGGTATTTTGTATAAACAGAAAATGTAGCTCTTTGGGTCTGACTTTTTTCATTAAACAATATGATTAATTTTTATTCATGTTTAACATATATCAGAACTTAATTCCTTTTTAAAACCTAAGAATATTACATTGCGTGAATGTGTCACATTTTATTTAGCCATTCATCCACATGTTGATTGATATTTGGATGATTGCTGTCTTTGATTGCTATTAATAATGACATAAATATTTATGTGGTGTTAGGGTTTAGTTCTAGACGTCCCCCCAAGGACTCGTGCGGTCATAGGGACATGCTTTTCAGAGGTGGCTGGATCTAGAGTGTGTGGTCCTGGGATCAAAGGTGTGTGATTACTACTTCAGTTCACTGGTTTGGTGTAGTTCTGGCTAGGATGAAGGGTGTGAGTGCTCTGCCCTCAGGTGCGTAGTCTGCATAAAATATAAGGGACAGAAAGCAGGCTATTGTGTTCTCACCTGCCTGCTTGCCGTGGGCTGTTTCTCCCCTGTGATGCTCTCTCTGCCTTCCAGCCAGCCAACTATGGACTGAGAGCTCTACCGACTGAGCCAAGTCAACCTTTCCTCCTTTAACTTTGTGTGGTGAGTCTTTTTTCTCAGCAAGAAAAGTCACTACAACATGTAGACATCCTTTTGGCTTTTTCAGATATTTACACCACTCTATTTTTAACTTTTTTTGAGGGAACTCTCAAAGTATTTTCCAAAGCAGTGGCACAATTTTACATTCTCTCAATCAACATATGAGAGTTTTAATTTCCCATATCCCTTCTAACACTAGCTGTTGTCTGTCTTTTTGATAATTGCTAATGCTGTGTATGAAGTAGTATGTCTCCAATAAGAAACAGCATTGATTATTTTCCCATGTGCTTACTGGTAATCAGTATATCTCTTTACAGAGATGTCTGCAAATTCTAAATCCTTTGTTGTTTGAATTATTTTCCTTCCTATTGTTCACTTGCATTTTTAGCAATTTAAAGATCATCAAGCTTTGGTGGAATAGAAACTTGAAAATTAAATAAATACTGCTTTTTAAAAATAATATGCCTTTTAAAACATTTAAAGAACAACATAAATAATAGGCTTTGGTTTCTGTATTATGTTTCAAAGATAAATTATAACAATAATAATTTATGCACAATGTTAAAATATTTTAAATGTTTGCTATAACCTAATAATTTACCAGCACTGCTCTTTTATGATATTTAGACATGAAATGTAAAAAGTAAATTGTTAATTGCAAACTTAATTGCTGGTTTACCAAATTTGTTTACAATTTCTATTACTACTACTTCTGCATGCCAAAATATTTACAAGTTAAAATTTGTTATACAAAATATTTAGCTAAACATCATAAGGTAATTTAATTTGGCATTACTCCCAGTGAAGCAAAAAAAAAGTTATATAGAAAAATTTGAGGTAATAATGGAAAAAATTATTTCCTAGAAAAATATGTAATTTATGAGTCATATTTTTATTATATGTAAACTTTTCTAGTCATCAAACAACGCAGTCATCATCCATTAAAGTTAATATAATTGTCTTTGGTATTTTCTACTTTTCAATCAAGTGGGATTATTGTTTTATGTACTTTTTCATTTTCACTGTATTAATATACAAGATTCTGGAATATAATAAATTTATTTAACACTTTATTATCTTGATTTATAATTTTGAAATCTTTAGATGTATCCATTTTTTCCCTGTCTTATGTAGCCCTGGTCATGCCTATACCTAAAATTTTGTGACTACATTATGATAGTGTGCACTTTAAGATTATCCAGTATGAATCCATGTAAAGAGGTTAAATACGAATCTCTGTCTCCTAATCCTGGAAGTCCCCAAATACACACAATATATTATGTTAAAGAGAGGCATGAGTGTGAAAAAGCAAAACATATACATCTTTTAGATCCTAAAAGACGTACCTAGAAAAAACCGGGTCAATATCATCACCTCTTTCCTATTGAATTAAATAGATTAAAAACCTAGAACACTACTAAGAAAATTATGCACTGAGAGAAACTGTGAGCCTAATTTTTAAGTGTCTGAGGCTATGATACATTTAAAATGGTATTTCAGTGTCATGTTTATAAGCCTGAATCTCAGTGTGAAAGCCACTCAGCCCATAAAGACAGACTATATTCTTATTTAATGTTTACTGCAAATGTAGCAAATAGGGAAGAGCCGTATTTCATGGGGAAAAATAATGGATTTAAGATTCCAGTGTCGTGGAGCAGTATCAAGATATAATCAAGGAACATTCTTATCCATTTCCCTTCTCTCAAGCGAGACAATTCTCATTAGCCTTGCCTACTGAGATTTCAGAGTTGTGTCATCAGAGTGTCTTCTGTGCTTCTTTCCACTGAGGGTTCAGTGAATGCAGTTACTCCATCCTGGTACAACTAATATATGTGTGGAAAGCAGAAGGAAAGAACTAGTGTTTGAAGTTCATATCTGTCCAGAGCAACAAATCTGATGTGTTTACTGCGTCATCTGGGAAGACTAGGCATTGAGATTCATTCCATGGCCAAATAGGACTTTTAAATTGACTTCTCCGGGGCAGAGGCTGAGTATATTTTTCCAACAGTAGGCAGAGTTAAATATTTGGTGAGCATTGTAGTCCATATTGCTGTTTACCACATGTCTCCATTTTTCAATTTCTTGGGGACATGATAGAAATATACCCCCAATCCTTCTTGTAGTTGAGAGGACCATATGATCAGATCTGGATAGTGGGTTATGCTTGGAGTGGCATGCTGCTTGCAGGCTGTAACTTTTCATTGCTGTGTAAAACTCCATAATGACCAGCAGTGTTTGAGACCGTGGCTTCTCCACTTGGCAGAGTTCATGTAGTTTGTGCTGCAGAGCTCACAGCCAACCTCCTACAGATAGATGGATAAGTAAGAAGTTAATTTTGTTCTTATAGACTATTAAAAGATAGGGATTATTTATGGGGGTACTATAATCTAGACTTTCCTCATGGCTACTGACATTAAACACATCAGCTTCTTTAATGAGAATGGTGTATTTCTTCAAATTCAATGAATATAGGAGATGCTGGATTGTAAAACTGGCAAAGAAAGTCCCATTATATCATAAATATCATCTTGAATTTAATTTTGAACTTGTTGAAGTTATGATGCTCAGATCCAGAAAAATGGGATACCTTGTCCTGTGTACAACAGGTTAAGTTCTGAACTTGAATCATTTATTCCATCTACAGTATTTACAATTCCTGCAGGTGGCACAATGATTTTAGAATAAGGAAAGTTAATTCGGCTCTTACTTCCAATTTCTCCCCAGGATATTTGGCAGTTTCCCTCAGTCTTCTGGTTGCTTTCTCAGAACAGCTGGAACTTAATTCTGAAAATGCAGGGAGACAATATTGCCCTACAGCTTTTAATTGCCTGTTAAGCAGGTTTCAATTTATGAATCTGCTTCATATGGGATTAAATTAGAATTTTTAAAAAGTTTTTAAGAGCTATGAAGGTTACTACTTTACTTTCCTTACATGACTGGTGAGCGTTGACAGGTTTTCTTCTACAGCTATAAATAAAAATAAATGCTTTTATGTAACCAGTGAGAGAAAGTGAAATATTCATATTGCTATATCACATACCTGTGCAAACTGTATTAATACTATATTAACAGCAATATTAAGGATATAATTACATGAAAAAGACACTATTATAATTTAATGAAGAGGTGATAATTAAGCAAAATTCATGAATATCCAAAACAGTAGTCTCCTTTTACCTTTTGTCTCATTTTCTATGACTTCAGTTAAAGTTGACCAGAGTCTGAAAAATGAAATGGAAAAATGTAAATAGAATTTGTAAGTGTTAACAGTGTGTCAGTCTGAGTAGCACAATGAGATCTCACACTGTCTTTACCTACGCCAGCCAGGACATGGATCACCCCATTGCTCAGCAAAGCCATGTGTGAACATCCGCTGCCCAGTAGTCACTCAGCCATCTTGGTTATCAGATGAGCACAAGTGTATGGCAGTGCTTGTGTTCAAGTCATCCAACTTACTTACTATCGAGTCCGAAGCACCTGAGTGCTGATGTTGGTAGCTGGGCTCTTCCAATGAGATGGCAAAAAGGGCTTCACTTCTGTGAAAAGATGGAAGTTCTTGATTTAATAAAAAAAGAATAAAATCATATGCCGAATTTGCAAAGATCTGTGGTAAGCATGAATCTGGATTCATAAAGGAAAAGGTAATTTGTACTACTTTCACAGACATACCTTAAACTGCCAAAGGTATGACCACAGGGCATGGCAAGTGCTTAGACAAGATAGAAAAGGGATTAAATGATGCAGGACAGTGCTAGGCATGATTTCTGGCATTCGCTGGGAGTCTTGAAACATTTAACCCACATAAAAAGGAAGGACTAATGTTTATACCAGGACAGATTCCATATCAAATGCATGTGTGTCTGTGTGAGTGTGTATGTATGCTCATAACAGATTATATATATATATAAAACTCTTAAGTTGAGATTTTCTTAAAGCTATCTTATACATAGCCTGACAAAATAATATTTTAAGAAATATTGTTAGAAAGGATTCTTGATTAATATTGGGTTTGATTGCCAGTCATAGTAAAACAAGTTATTTCAGTCTCTTTTTTCCTATAAGAGAGGGAAAGAAAGTAAGCTTACTTAATCAGTTCTGGAGTAAGGCTTTCTCATTTGGTTCCTGCTGTATTTCTAAAGTAAAGTCATGTATTACTCTAGAAGAAAATAATGTTCAAGTGGAGTATTATTGAATATCGCTCCTTTTATTATTAATGGCATATTGATTTGTACATTTTTCCCTCGTGACCTATTTCTCTATCTCTCTATGCACTTCAAAAATGGAGGGAGAAATACAATTTTTCTCCCTATATTGATTATTAAAACTAACAGCAACAGCAAGATAGGAAGTTTGTATGCACATATTCAGTATAATGAGAGTCTATAGTTCTCTGCCATTGATTTATGTAATCACCAGTGCAAAAAAAACCCCAGAACTATTCCATCACTGCAAGGATACACCTTTTGCTGCCTGTTTATAGTCACAAAGTGCCCCACGCCGCAAACATTCCACTCCTGGCAACCATTAATTTGTTCTTCTCTCTATAATTTTGTGATTTGGAGAATGATATTTAAATAGAGCTGTGCAATGTGTGGTATTTTTTGACTCTGACTTTTCACTCAGACTAATGCCTTTGAGATCCATCCAAGTTGACATATATATGAACAATTTGTTCCTTTTTATTGCTGAGCCATATTCCACAGTACAGATGCAGTGCAATTTCTTAAACCCAGCACCTATTTTAGATACTTTGCTTCCAGTATTTGGCTATTACAAATAAGGATGCTATAAAAATTTATGAACAGGTTCTTGTGTAACATAAGTTCACATTTCTCTGGGATAAATGTCTAAAGATGTGATTACTAGAATGTATAATAGGTATGCATTGAGTGTTGTTGTTTTAAGAAAATGACAAGCTATTTTTCAGAGCGGCTGTATTCTTTTTACATTCCCTCAAGCAATGTACTTATCCAATTTCTACATCTCTGTCAAAATTTCATTGTTGCTTTTAATAGTTCTAATGGGTGCATAGTGAAATCTTGTCATGCTCTGGCATTATTTATGTGTACTCACGTCTGTTTGGCAGTGGTTCAAACTAGATATTAGGAGGCCTGAATAGCCATGCTAGCTTTCATTATAAGTAGTTCTATAATCTCATGTAAAGCTTGACTTGTAAAAATTGTAGTTTTCTCTACTGAAAATTGGGACTAATGATAGCTATCTCATGTTCTTATTACTGTGATAATGAAAGCTTAAAACATTCATGAAAGTGTTATTACGTATTACACTTTTTTGAACTATAAAACCATGGCTTGTAATAAAGTGAAACTTCTTGATAAATACTTAGAAATTTTGGATTTTCCCCCCTTTCTTTTCCTTTTCGGTTTCTCCCACTCACTTTCTTTGAGGGACATTTGCCTAATTTTTCTTAGCCTAAGTGACGATCTTCAAGCCATTAAAATCATTTCACTTTTAGACATTGCAATCATCCACATTCAAATAAAGAAAGCATCTGGAGTATTTTTATTGAATATTTTCATGTACTGCCATGGCTTAAATGGCAATCAGAAGTCATCTTGCCTATCCTCATTTCATAGATCAAGAGCCTCTTAAAAGTATAATAGCTCAAATGACCTGTACAAGTTCCACAGCTGAGGACAGTCAGGGTCATTGAATGCTCATAGTCCATCTATAAAATTTCCCTCTCACTTCCTTATTAAATTATCGCTTTTTTGTTTACTGATTGACACCTTTGCATACACCTCTTTCAGATCTCATCTGCAGGCCTCTGCTTCCCATATTCAGTCTAACCAATGTCCTTCCTTCTGCCTGGAAATTCTTCCGTGCCCCCCACCCCGAAATCTTTCCCTTGCACATAAATTTTCACATTCTTCCTGGTCAGCCCTATCCTCCTTCCTCCTATTAGTGCCTTTAGTCACCTTCCTTCTTCTATCTTCCCCTTCCTCCAGAAAAAATTTCCCTCTCAGAATGTCCTATTCCTTCCCTCACAGTTCATAACCCAAAGCCCACGTGTGCTTCCTAAAGGACTACCCCCTCCTGATTCCTCAGTATCATCATATGCAGTCTTACTCCTATGCATCATTTATTAACCAAGCATTTATTTTTCCCCATAATAATTTCTATTATGCTATAATAATACAGAGTGTAATGTTCAGTGATTGGCTGGTTTATTTTACTTTAAAAATAATTATATATTCATGGGAAGATGCAAAAAATGTTCAAGGAGGTCCTGTGCACTTAGTACCCAGGTTTCCCTAACCGTCACATCCTATATAACTATAGTATCAAAACTAGGATATTGACACAATTATAATCCACAACTTCTTCAGATTTCATTTGTTATGCATACATCTGGGATGTGTAGCTTCAGGTAACATTATTACTTGTGTAACTTCATGTAACCACCACCACAATCAAGATATTTAACTGTATCATCCCTAACAAGATACCATTCTGCTACCCCTTCATGGCCACAGCTATACCCCTTATGCTTATCAATAATCCTTTTCAATTAGTAATCTATTTCATCCTCTGTAATCTTCCATATGAATTTTTTGGAGTACAGAGTCTTCTTTATGGTTATAACTTTAATTATTTTCTAATCACTCTATCATATATTTATATTTACACTCTTACCTTATTTTGATTGATGTTTGCATGGTATACATTTTCTCATCTTTTTTTACTTTCAATGTACATCTCTTGTTATCCTTCAAGGGAGTATTTGGTAGACTGCTTGCACATGTACATCATGATTTTCAGTCTACTCTGCCAAACTTTATAATTGGTGTATTTAGAAAGTTTACATTTAGTGTAATAATGGATAGAGATGAAAGTGGGGTTTTTTGTGTATTTTCTCTGTATGTTTCCATTCTCTATTTTATATTTTCTGGCTTTCTGTGGGTTATTTAAACACTTTTTAGAATCCTATTTTGATTTAGTAATAGTGGTCTTTTTTATTTTAGCTTAGAGAAAATAGTACAAAAAAAGAACAATAGCAAAATACAAACAAAATAAAGCAAGGACATTAAAAATGATACGAGGTTTCAAACGACAGGATAGGGATTAACAGTGGCTGTTATATCGCATACTATTATCTTCAGTGAAGTTGCTCAGCTTATCAGATGTAAGAATAGAAGATTTATCAAATCATTAAAGGGAATGAGAAAATAATAATTTAAAAGAACATTAGAGACACTATATAACTTCACCAGACAGGATTGTAGGAATTCACCAGTGGTTGTTTGCAGTATAATAATAGTATTTTTGAGTGTTTCCTTTTATACACAATTTTTCTTGTGGTGCTAGGGGTCAAGTACAGGGTTTTGTGTATGCAAGGCAAGGACTGTACCACTGAGCCACATCCCCAGCTCTATACACAGTTTTTAATAATTGCTCTTGGAATTATATTACATAGATGTAATTTATCACAGTCTGCTAATGTTGAAATTTTGCTAATTTGAATGAAGTGTATAAACCTTAGCTTATTTCCATCCCTTTACTCTCACCTGTTTATAAACATCTTCACCATTTTTGTACACACAGTGAAGACCTAATAAGACTGTTACAATTTAGCTTCAACAATAAATATGATTTAGAAAGCCCAAGATGAAAAGGAAAATATACAACCTTTTCTATATTTTACTTTTTCCGTTGTTCTTCCTTCCTGGCATCGCAGGTTTCCTTCTTTTGTCTTAAAAATTGCTTTTAGCTATTCTCTTAGAGTAGGTCTATTGGCAAGACAGATTTTCTTAAGTTGTTTTATTTTCTTCTAATTTTTTATTCTCACCTGAGAATGATTTACTATCCTCTTCCAACATCTTATGGGCAACTGTTGTCATCAGTTGATTATCTTTTCTCACTTATGTTATAGTTTCCTAGGTTCTTGGTAAAATGAATGATTCTTCACTTGTATCCTTGACATTTTGGTTATGGAGTTAGAAGACCGTGGCTCCTGCTTAAACTTTCTTTCTTTAGCTTGTAGTCATTGTGTTTAGGTTTGCCATGTGGCATACAATCAATTTGGGTGGGCATTAGTTTCAATGACAGCATAGTTTGAAACAGCATTGCTTTTACTATTCTGCTGTCTTTACTATGTTGCACTGTTGTGACTCCTGCTGAGTTCTCACTGGTGCTACGTGTGTGAGCTGAAGGAAATCATTGGGTGATCTTTTGCTACAGGGCCAGGAATGAGTGAGGGCAAAGTTAGAAGAGCTGGGCCTGGGTCTTCTTACAACAATGAACTGCAGCATGAGGTACTCTGCTGCACTATGGAGGGGTTGCAGTTGTTGCTTTCTGGAGATTCAGGACAGTAGGTGTGCTAGGTTTAGCACAAGTGTCAAGCTCTGCTATAGTTTAGATCTAAAATGATACCCCCAAATCTCTTATGTTTAGAAATGGGGCTTGCTGATTATGACTGGATCATGTGGGTACTGTGTACTCAGTGTATCTAGTTAAAGGAAGTGGGTAAGTGGGGATGAGCCTTTAGAGGGTGTATCTCACCGTGGCTCTCTTTTCTTTCCCTGCTTCCTAGATGCAATGTGTTGAGTAGCTTTCCTCTTCCAGGTACTTTCACCATACCATTTCTGCCTTGAAGCTGGTTTACCATGGACTAAACTCTCCAAAACCACAAGTCAAAGAAACCTGTCCTATATTAAATTATGAATATCAGGTATTTGTCTCATCAAGAAGAAAGTTGGCAGATCAATATGAGTTTCCAGGTAAGCCATATGGGCTTGCCTTGTCTCACCAATGTGTGAAATAGAAAGAAACCCCAGGAAATTCACCATGTTGTTATTCCTTAGGTCACGAGTTTTTTTATCTTGTCTACTGAATAATTTTCAGGGCATGTGTTTGTACATAGTGGGATGCAAATGTGATCTTATGCCATTTTATTTCAGAAACAGAAGTTTCCAAGTACTTTTATGTATTATTTCATCTTTGCAACTGCTTTGAGTGAAGGTAACACACAACCTTATATTTCACATATGATAGGTCAGAGAGGAACAATTAAAATTAATGAGACATCAAGGCAAGGAACAGAAAATTTAAGTAAATCACATATACACATGTGAGCATTACGTATATACACATTGTTCTGCCTGTGATCTTGAATAGATTTATAGTTATTTTAGCTACTTAAATCATAAGATAAAGCAATTTGGAACAAAAAACACATTTTTAAATTACTTTATTTTGATATACTTTTTTGAATTTCATTATATTTATGGTTAATTTGTCACAACTTTCCATGTCATTTCTTGGGCAATCATACCTGTTTTTCCAGATCTGTTATTTTATAATTATAATGAAGAGCACACAATTTTATGAATTTATCTTTCTTACAAACCAACATGTGACCCCTTATTAAAATCTAAACTAATATTTCCTTTTTTTAAACATTGTATTTATTGCAAATTGATACTTAGTTTATAAATATTCTTTTTTATAGTGGTTTTTCTTAAATTTACATAGATTTATTTTTCACTAATGTATCACATATTAGATAATTTTCATATTTTGGTGAGAAAATACCTCTTCAGCTTTCCATAACTAAGGAGAATATATCCCAAGTCATGAGACAAAGATGAAATAACCCTATTAATAAGGACAGAAAGATATAAAAAGAGTTAGCTCACACCAAGTTACATTTATATTCACTGCAAGGACTCTGATAAATGCATGCTTTTTTTTACATTCACAATATTCAACTAAAATAATAGCAACATAAATGGGAACAGTTATGTTGTATTCTATACTTTATGTAATCCTGTCACATATGTAGTTCTTATTTTGCTAGACATTTCCTACATTTAATAAATTAGTGAGGGTACCAGTTTTCTAGACTGTGACTTTCTAGGTTAAAATTGTACCTCTACCCTTTCCAAGCTCCATGATTTTGAGCAAGTTACTTAATCTAAGTCATTCCTGCCCTTCAACTTCCTCATCTCTAATGTAATAACAATGTCAACAAGGATCAAATGAAAACAAAAAATAAAATACTTAGGATAATGCCTGCATATAGTAAATATTTAATATGTGTTACTATTATCTCCATTATAAGTGAAGACCATGTGGTTCAACAGATAAACGTAATTTATATGGAAGAAATAGACATGCATCATATCTTATAGTAATATATTTTGCATTAAAAACTGAATTTAAATTTTTTTAAAATGCATTTCTGTAGGATTGCATTTGAGAGCTGAAGAAAGGAAGAGTTAGTAGATACTGCAGTACTGAGAAAGACGTTTACTGCACTTCACAAAGCAGCCATATTGGAGATCAGAGTGCTTGTCATTACAATATCCCTGTGAACATCAACACAACCTTAGAAACCTATGACCTTGCACATTGATAGCTGCCTGTTTGGACTAAGGTAGAGAGTCACAATCTGTGGACAGCTAGTAAAATCAGACTTGTCACGGGTTTTTATATGGTCAATGAGCTGAAAAAAGTTTTGAATGCAGGAAACTTTGTTTATTGATTTAGTTATGGGAAATACTTATTTAGAATCTTCTCAAAAAAGAGTTCTAGAGTCTGGGGATTTAGGTCAGTGGCACAGTGCCTGCCTGGCAAGCATGAGGTTGAGTTCAATTCCCGGTACCGGAAGAAAAGAAAGAAAAAAATTCCAGAATTCTCATTAGTAGGCATGCACTACAAAGATTATAATCAATTATTACATTTTAAATTACATTAATTAGGAATTTGTGGAAAAGTGTTTTCTCTGTTATGTGTCTACAGAACATCCTTGGTTTTGTCTATTGGCCTACAAAGCCTAAAATGGTTACTATTTGGCTCTTGATAGAGAAAATCTGCCAATTCATTCTCTACAATGGTAATGTGACTTTTGTATGAGAAAACTGCTTTTTAGCCATCAGACAGGAATTCACTTTGGACTATATTTTGTGGTTATAAACTGTCTTTGTTGATCAGTACTGATTTTTATCTAAAACATGTAATATTTAGTTTGGGGATTTTGAAAATATTGATTTCAAGTTTATGTGAGACTAGAGAAAATTTCTTTATAATTTTAGCCTCATGTTATGACTCTGTAGGAGGAAGGTTAACCTTTCTCAACCCAGCAGAAGAAGCCTGCGAGAGTTATGAAGGGTTCCTGTCCCTTCTGGCCTAACCCAGATTTTTTTCTTCCATGAAAATCCAGAAGACACATTCTCAGACTTAGTAGAACCCAAACATTAGCTATTATAAAATTATTTGACACTGTATTTTCTTTTCTTTGGTGTTGAAAACCCTTGAAAATTCATTTTAAACTCACGAAACTATTAAAATTTGTGGTGTGTTTTTTCCTGAGGCTTTAAAATATTAATGTGCTTTTTAACCTGCATCACTGAGTATTATCTATCATTTGCTTTATTTTTTTCCCAACTAGTTTTTCTGTTATCAGTAAATTCTCTTCTGTTCTAGGTCAAATGTCATACATATCTGTTATGGTTACTGTCTAGATATCCCCCAAGAGTTTTACACACTCATAGGCAGGTCTTTGGGAAAGTGATTGGATGATGGATGTTTATAGCTGACTTGCTGTTAGAAGGTGGGGTCTGGTGGGAAGGGCGGGTCACCAGGGGTGTGACCTGGTAGGGTATCTCTCTCTCTGGGTCCTCTCTTACCAACATGATATGAACAGCTATTCCTCTGCTATGGCCCTGTGCCGTGCTGCCCAGCCATCTATGAACTGAAACCTTTCCAAATTGTGAGCCAAAACAAACCTTTCCGCCTTGAAGTTCCAGGTGTGGGGCATTATGTTTCAGTGACGAGGAAACTAACTACGACAATATTTAATATTCAAAGATCATTTTACTCTACCATCTCTGTCTACAAAATAACTTTTATCTTTACATAGAGAATAAATTCTTGTGCGGTGTACTCAGATCATTGTATTTGTTAGGCGGTGTATCACAATGTTTTTACAATGGTGTTAGGTGTCAAACTGGAACTGTAGTCTCTTATTTGTTGCTTTCTAGAAGTGTGAATGTAGTTGACTGAAGGAGTTCCTGTGAGTCTCAGTTGCCCCTGTTCAAAATTGGACATGAACATAGTCTATAACTCAGAAAATCATGAGAATTAAATTAACTCAGAGAATCGTATATATATACATGTATATATATATACATATATATTTAGTTGAGTGTAGTATTCCCAACACAAACAATGAACAGAATTATATTACAGTAACAACTGGGAGGAATTTATAGTTCAAGAGGTCTAATCCCAACATTGTATACATGATATAAAAGAGTCAGAAAAATCTAACTGTCATACCCAAGCCTTCCCACTTAACAGCAGGTCTGGATTTGAACTTCTCATTTTAATTTAATTCTACAACCAATGTTATTTTATAAGAGGAAAAATCAACTTTGCTCCTTCAAGAGAGTACTTTATGAGACATAAACATCATAAAATTAATTATATTAATCTCCACTGTTGCGTTCATAGGATTCTATATAGGCCTGGGCAAGTTTAATCATTTTCAGTGATTTGTTCTACTCTTAAAAATATGCCTCTCCGTCCAGCTCTTCCCAGGGTTCTTTACAAAATGTTACAAAATTGTAATAATAGATGAAAATATAAATCTATTCTTGCAATACAAATATTTAGAAAATGTTTGCCCATTAATAGTAATGGGAATATCAAAACTATCATATCAGCCTTTATTTAATAAACACCAAACTCTGTGCCATGTCTTGATTATCTTAACCTTCACGATAATCATGAAAAGTAGGAATCATTCTTGCCAAACATTGATAGTACTAACCTGAAAAAAAAAAAAAAAAGAAACTCTAAATATAAGAAAACTTCAACTCGTCCAGACCTAAGTGGGACAGATTCTAGAAACCGCTTTCCATTTCTTCAGGCTTCATTGCCTCTGCGGGGCTGGACATGAAAATATTTTGGTGCCCCCTAGAGGTAATGAGGGATGTGCACTTGTCAAACCTCAGCAAGGAAAGCTGCAGGGGATTCAGCGAGTCTATGTATCACTCGCTCTCTTCATTCTCCATACTTAGGTGGCTCAGTTATAACCACAGCGCAGCTCTCAAGCAGAGCTTCCCAATCTTTAGGGTCCATAGAAACCACTCAGAGGGTTTGTTAGAGCACAAACTTCTGGTCTCCCACCCAGAAGTTCTGATTCTGAGGGACAGAGAACTCGCATTTCCAACTGTTGCCCCTGATGATTCTTAGGCTGTGGGTCCTAGGACCACACACTTTGAAAATCAGTGGCCTGGAGAATTTTCTCCAAGCTGAAGCTTTTTGTAGGAGCAGGTTTCAGTATCCTGGGATTTCTGGCTCTGTGGAGCTTAGCTCTGCACTGCTTGCTTGATCTGACCATAAACAGTTTGTGCAGAGATATAAACATCTCTGGTAGGAGGTTGATAGCTCCTGAAGAACTATAGATTCCATGATCCCACCAAGAATTTAAGAGGATCTACAGATACATTCGGAGGAAGAAAAAGTAATTGAGATTGAAGGTCAGAAAACTCAGGTTCAGCTCATGGCTCTGCCATTTTATCAGCTGCACCTTGGCTGCAGACCAACATCCTCTGATATAGGGGAGCAAAGCAGCAACCATCCAGAACTGCATTGTGGCTCCAATTCTATTGAATTGTTTTGGAAACAGATTTTAGTTCAGTCTTAGCCTCTGTGATACCAGTATCTCATATCCACATTTCTAATAAAAGAGAGTGTGAAAAAAATTAGATAATTTAATGGTTCCCAACAATGGAAACCAGCATGAAGACAGATGTAAAGGTGATGAATTTGATCAGTGTTATTACTGTTACCTACCTTTGCTTAAATAGACTACAATTTTCACTCATAGTTACTTTATTCATGGGTTGCCAGTATTTACTCTCTTTCCTATGTATCCTATCTGTATATTCTTCTTTTAAAAATGTAATATGGGATATTTTCATTGTATGGGTTTTAAGTGTCTTAGCTGTTTCTAAATTGTTCTAGCGCCTGGATTTCTTGAGATAACAGGAGACTAGCTTGCTGAGTACAGTGGATTCCACTCCTTCCTAATCCAGGTCAGGATTTATGGAGACCTCATGTGGTGACAAGAAGACACCACAGACAGCTTTTTTTGCGGCTGGCTGCAATAGTCCAAGGGAAACACAACGCATTTGGGAGCAAAGTAATCCAGAAAGAATTGAAACCTAGATGACAATATCCCTGAAGCACATAAGGCCTCCAAACATGATCCTGCAGTAATACTGAAGGAATACATAATTACATTAAAAAAAAACCAAGAAACCCATTCACTCATTTATGTTTCCTGTTACTAACTGCAAAGTCCATCGCACACACGCGCACACGCACACACACACACAAATTAGTGTGCGGTGCCTCTCAGGAATTAGTTGCAGTCTTTGTTTTTTTCTTGTGCTTGGTGAAGTTCACTGGGCATATCTTCTTATATAAAATCTGCATCAAATTAAAAATATGTTTCTGTGGGCATATTGCTCTGAATGTTATTTTCAGCTCTCTTTTGGTTTTATAGAAAATGGAAAGTGAGCAAGAGAGAGAATCAAACTTGTGTTTAAGAATCTCATTCATGTCAACAATATCAATAGTGCTTATGAATACAGTATTTGGAACACAGCATGCGTTCTTGGCAATTAAAATGCAGCACACTGATTCTTTCTGGTGGTTAGAATTGAGCACAAATATGTCTTCTGCCAATAAGGTATTAAAGTTGTGAAATTAACTGAGTCAGTATGTCAGTAAAGATGCTGTAACCACATAATTTACTGGTAGGACTAAAAACCTTCCCTAGGGAGAAGAATCCTTCCACAATGACAGGGACCTGCTCTGCATCCCATGGTCCTTACAGGAAAATGTGACTCTGGCTTCTCCTTTCTCCTTCTTAAGGAAGTTACATAAGAGACCTTTAAGCTAAAATCTAGAAGGACAACCGAGTTAATAAATGTTAAATGTTCTGAATACTTGAAAAGAAAAGAAATATATAGCAATAAAATTCAAATGAATTTTAATTCAGGTCTTGAAGGGGCACCCTGCTTTAGAAATGTCCTTAAAAGGACTTTAAAGGCAGGTAGAGGTAACCATGATGAAAAGATATTTTGGAAAATCTGCCTATTGCAAGGACATCAGGTTAAGCATATTTGTGAGTTCAGTAAACTACTTAATAAGGCACCTACACTAGGCCAGACATATTGTTAAATGTTAAAAATATAAAAATGAATTAGACAGGTCTTGCTTTCAAAAGAGCCACAGACAGTGATACAAATAATCACTATGCTGTAAAACTGACATTAGGCTGGGAGCTTGCACAGATCGCTGTGAAAGCCTTCAAAGGTGGAATGGGACCAGGAAGAAGAGGAGATGTGTTTTAAATTCCAGGGAAGGAGCTGACCCATTTAGATGTCATTTCAAACCTCCAGTGACATTAGTCTTCGCTGGGGGAGACGGACAGTGGTAGCTGGTGGCAGACACACTTTACACTAAAGACACGAAAAAAACTAAGGAAATTCTCTTTCAGACAGTAGGAAAAAAAATATCCAGAACTGCCCTGGAAGAAAGGAGGCATTATGGAGCAACGTATGTTGCTAGGGATTCATCTCTCCTACCCCTTTACCTCCTAAGAGAGTTCAGTCTCACAGACACATTCAAATCCTTAGAGTTTGGGGAGCTGATTGTGTATTGAAGACGTCAACCCAGCGTCTTGTGAGGTGTGTGACTGCAAAGAAAGGGTTAAAGAGGAAGGGATGGCTTGGAAAGGCAAAGGCAAGCAAGAAGGTTGAAAAACACCGTTTTCCAACTTGGAAAAAGTCTGAACTTTGAAGCTCCCCAAAATACACACGCATGTGTCTGTGAGCTCAGGCAGATCTATTTCGGTAAGGTTTCTTTTTATTTTAAATCATAATCTCGCTCTGTCTCTCTGTCTCCCTTCCTGTGCTGCAAACGCTGAACAGCCCCCTTAGGATCGCGTGGCAAAAGCTGCAGCAGAGGCCCTGGCAGCGCTATTTATTTACGAGCTGCGTTCAAAGCCGCTCGCTCCCCATTCTCCCGCGGCATACGCCCAGCCCCTCCGCAGCCCGGGTCACCTCTGGGGCCAAGGCGTGGGGGGCGGAGGCCCGGGGAGCGCCTTTCCGCAGGCAAAGTTTGCCGGAGCGTGGGAGCGAGGGCGCGAGCGGGGCGCACGGGAGCGCGCGCCGCCAGCCCCGGCCTCACCTCTCCCAGGCGAGGTGCGGACTCCCCGCGCGCAGCTGGGGGCGTGGCCGGGCTCCGCGGGGCGGGGCTAAAGGGGTGAGGGCTCGGGTGGCTATATAAGGCCGGCGCCAGTTTAACTTCGGACTTGGGGTTATTTATTTGGGAAGCACCTAGACGGCCGAGAGAGTCGGCGGCGGTGGCAGCTGCAGACAGCGCTTTAAAGAATTTAACATAAAGGAGGCGGCGGCGACGGTTGTGGCTGCAGCGCCAGCGCCAGCGAGGGATGGGAGCGCCGAGGCTCCGGGGCGCAGGCCGGAGCTGCCCAGCTTTCCCGGCGCGGCGGGAGTGCTGAGAAAGGGGAGCGTCCGGGGCCCCGCAGCCGGCTCCAGAGGCGCGGGCAGCGTTTTTGTTCGACTGCACTCAGCGTCTGGCAGCCGGGGCGACCAACTCCAGTTCTAACGACAACCCACCTTCCAGCAGCCCAGGGAGACTTCGGCTGCTGCGTCTGTCCTATTGTTTAGACACTTGCCAGGGGCTCCGGAGCAGCAGACCCCGCTCTCTGTCGCCGCCTTCCCTCTCCCCCACCTCCTTCCAGCGAGCAGTAGGCGAGGAAAGCAGCTGGGAGAGGGTAAGGGGCGGCGAGGAACGGCTGCCTGGACTGCGGCCGCCAGGTCAGGTGCAGGATCGGGAGCCGGGCGGCGTCTCCACGTCGGCGAGCGGACTTCTGCCGTGGTAGTGGGAGAGGGATCCCAAACCCGGGAAAAGTTCCTGCACTTTGAGAAGGACGACCCACTTGTGGGAGGCTATCAAGGGGCTGCGGGGAAGCTGCGCCTGCCCGGAGCTGGAGGTTGTTTCTTCCACCTTTGCCATCAGGTGTCTGCAGCGTATCCGGGAGACGACAGAGGCTGACACACGCGTGCACGCGCGACTGCCGCTCTGCTGTGGATTGGGCTCCGGCTGGAGTAGCGGGTCCCAGCCGCCCGCCTGCCACCTCGCCATCCTCCAGACATCATAACAGGACGCGGGCTCGGACACCACCTTAGCCTGTCCCCTCCTTCCGCCCAGCCTGCTTGGTGGCAAGTCCTGCCCCAGCCCTTGCACACTCTGCCTTCGCAGGAGCCATCGTCCTCAACTTGGCCTCTTGGATTTCCTCCTGGGATTCTGACTAGTGGATATTCCTTGCTGCAGCGGTCCGACTGGACTGCCCTTTTGTCTTTCTGCGTGACCTCAGGGCAGGGTTTGGCGCAGAGCGTCTCCAAGGACGCCCGGCGCGAGGCTGGATTGGCCAGACTTCCCTCAGCGAAGTGCATGTGTATTTGCAAACCATCCTTGGCGAGGACGGGTCCCGGCTGCCGCGGTGCCCCCGGCCGGGTAGAGGCCGCGTGAGTGAGCCGAGCTCTGCGCCGCGCAGCGCCGCCCCGCGCCCCTCCGGGCTGTGCGAAAGCCCCGTGCGCCCCCGCGCGCCATGCCCAGTGGCTTGGCGCGCTCCGCTCCGGGCCCGCGGGGCTCCCGCGCCTTCTAGCTTTAAGGAGCCCACTTTGATCAGGACCACCATTACCATCGCGCTCCCCGCTTCCGCCTGGTGCTCTCCACTGGAATCGGATTTGCAGAAGAGCGCCTGGGATCAGAGTAACCCCCACCCCCGCAACTGCATCTTCGCTGTGGCTGGGCTCCGGGGCTCTTTTAGCGACAAGCCAAGTTGATCCCTGTGAGACGGAGGACGCGAGATCTCCCGCTGTTGTCTGGATCTCCCCGCAGCCTTGGCCAGGCCGTTTGAGCGTCAGGTTCTAAAGTTGCCCACGGAGCCCCTGCCCTGCTAGAAGAGGATAGAGAGTGAGGGGAAAAGCTTGTTCTTCTGGCGGCTCTACTCCTTTGCATATTACTACTGTTCCATATTATTTTGTGCGCGCTTCCCCCGCGGCACTCTGGGCTGCTGACCCCGCGCCAAGCACTGGGCCTCAGACCCCGCGCGGTTTCCTGGGAGCGGCGAGCTAAAGAGAAGCCCTAACGCAGGGGAGCGAGGAGGCGGCGGGGGAAGATGCGCGGCGTGCGCTGGCAGACGCTGTCCCTGTCGCTGGGGTTAGTGTTGGCGGTCCTGAACAAGGTGGCGACGCAGGCGTGCCCGGCGCAGTGCTCCTGCTCCGGTAGCACCGTGGACTGTCACGGGCTGGCACTGCGCAGCGTGCCCAGGAATATCCCCCGCAACACCGAGAGACTGTGAGTACGGGCTGTCGCCCTTCCCCTTCCCCGTCACGGTAGCGCACTTCTCGCTTCGGCCTGGGGGGCACTAAGCAAGGGACCTGTGCTAGGCAGCGCTGGCTGGCTCTCCTGCGCGCACATCCCGGCTGGGTCGGTGGAGGGGAGGGCGAAGCACTGGCGGGCAATGTCCAGGGAGGGGCCTCTGCCCCACAAGGGGCGGGTCCGCCGGGGGGAGCGCAGGGTTCCGTTTCCCCGTCTCGTCCCGCCACTCGGAATTGCATGGGGCCGGAGTTCTGTGTAGCTAGGGAGATGGGAGACTGGGGACACGTATTCAAGGATGCCCAGGAAAGCCAGACGCCACTTTGTTTCCCAGACTCGGTAAACGGAGTCACCTTGCGGTGGCAAACGCGCGCAGGTCGGGTTCAGGGCCGAGTCCCCGCCCTTTGCGCTGCGCGCTGGCGCGAAGGGGATTGCAAGGGGACTCTGCCGAGAGAAACTTCCGCTCCCCGGCTTTGTGTCGCCCTCCTGGGGACGGAGGGAGGGGAGCGGAGTCCCGGGGCGACCAGGGTACTTTTTCCCGGAGTGTGGAGAGGAAGGTGTCATGGGGCAGGGACGCTAGCGTAGTGGCGTGCGCAGCCCCCACAACTGTCCCCGTACCCCTCTACCGCGGGGCGGTAAGGGTCGAGAGGCGCCTCTGCGCCGGCGCCTGCGGAGGGGCCCGGTCCCATCCTTCACGCGAAGTTAGTGCTGCTGCTCCGAAGAGAAGGAGCCGAGAGCCGGTTCTGTTTGGGACCCGGAGCCCTCGGAGCCGAGTCCCCAGCCCCGCGCCCCCGCCCGTGGCGCTGCGCCGCTCCTTCCGTCTCCGCGCTCCGCTGCACGCAGCCATCCCCGCCTCTGCGAGCCGCTAATGAAGAAGTAAACGCTGCCCGGGTGTTGACGGCCCACGCGCTCCTGGTGGGGGCGTCCCGAGTTGCGGGAAGTGGAGCGTGGAGGCCGCGCTCTTTGTGAGCCCGAGTTGCCGCCCGCGCCCTCCCAGCGCCCGGCACTGCGCTCTCACGCTGCGCTGGGGCTCGGCGGGCGCTGCGGTTCCGGGGGCGGCGCGCCGGTTCTCTCTGCCCAGGCCTTTTCGCCGGGTGAGCGGCCCCGCAGTGCGGAGAGGACTCTCTGGGACTTTTTGTGCGCCACCTCCAGTCGTCCTTCTCCGCCTCTTGCCCCCAACACTCCGCTTAAAGGCCCAATTGAGCCTGTTCTTTTGGGGAGGGTCACCGACTCCCAATCTCACCGGTGGCCCCCTATTCCGCTCCCTTCCGCTGTCCCAAGTCCTCAGTGAAAAACAAGTTAAGGCCTTATTAGGCTGGGTGTCTCATCAGGAAGTGATTCACCCCATCAGTCTGGGCTGGGGGATAGCGGCTCTTGTTACAGCAAATAGCCCGAAGAAGACCCAACAATGATAGGAATAACTTAGTGATACTTTCCTTGCTTAGTATGGAAAAGTGGGTCGGGGAGAAGGATGAGCAGAAATGCAGAATTTTGTTTTAGCAATTGTCGTTTCACGTTATTTAAAGCAGCTTAAAGTTCAAGCACCAACACGCCTTATTCAACCAAAAAGGCGTGCACTGGGAGGGAAACGACACTTGAGTTTTGAGTCCTTTGAAAGAAAGTATGAGGGCTATATAACGAGTTTTCAGAAAACAGTATACTCGGTGCTGGCTTCTAAAATTCTGTCATCCACTAAGTAAACACTTGAAGAACAGATTTCAAACATGAAGTTGCATACACCACCATGTGCCTATCTGCGTGAAGGAGGGTACAGGAACCTCTGCAGAGCCCGGCCTTCCTTGGAATGGTTGGAAGCAGGGCAAGTTTAGATCTTGACGTGAGATGCAACAAAGGAGGGTTGTGACTAGTAAAGGAAAAGTGGTGCTGAAATCTGAACAAAAATGTCAGGGCCTGAGTAGCATTTCCACTGCAGCCCCTGCTAGTATTTTCCTCTTCACAGTCTCCGCGGGGGGCCGGAGCAGCCAATGAAGAGTTTAGTTTTCATACAAATATAGAATTGTTGGAAAGTCAATGCCCATAAATGCGAGGCTTTGAAATCCAGATAGTTTAATGGCATTCTTAGGTGTTGCTTTGCCTCAGGGAGGCTAGCCGCCACACTACCTACCTACCTAGTGTTCTGAATTTTTAAAATTTCTTTTTCAATAGTATGAGAACATTGTTCATTTCACTTCCTGACTAGAACTCTTTGGGGATGTGCCTAAGAATAATAGCAGAACACTTATGAGATGAACACACACATCCTTATGAAAATAAAAATTCGAATCACTCCCATCCATACATCCCCTACACACAGCTTCCTAACAGAATCACTTCGTTCTCTCTTCACATGCGAGCAAGAACAAATTTTGTGAACTTGGGTCATTAATAAAATGTCCTTTCAAGGGTTGCCCCCTCCAACCCCAGTACTTTGCTAAACCACCAATAGAATTCATTTTTATTCTTTTTAATTCTAGCTGCTTTTTTTACTTTGTTTAACCAAGTGTAATAGAAATGAACAGAAACTTTCATTTTCTGGTTATCTCTTAGTGATCTGAATGGAAATAACATCACCCGGATTACGAAGACTGATTTTGCTGGCCTTAGACACCTCAGAGTTCTGTAAGTGTGTTCTTCCTCTGTAATTTGGAAAACTTTGTTTTCAAGGTTACACATTGAGAACTGTTACTGGTCTCAGTCTTTAAATCCTGCCCAGTGGCATGAAAAAACAAACAAACACAAAGTAAAGGTCTTGCTTTCTCTTCTTTTTTAATCACTGTATTATAACTGTAGTAGAATGCTGGGCCTTTATTTTAAGATTGGATAGGTGCCATAAAAACAATATTATTGAAGTGACCTCAAATCTTTGGTTTACGATACACTAAGTGGCTTTTGTGTATAAAAATGTAGAATAGTTGCTTTTATAATATGAATAAATAATGTGAGACATTTGATGCTTTTCAGATTTAAGATAAACTTGACAAAATTTAAGTGGATCTGTGTTTTATTATTACTGAGATCAAAATATTCAGAAATTGTTTTGCAAAGAACAATTAGAGATGATTTCTATCATTAGAATCAAGCAATTGAACTTACCAGCAGTTTTTAGTGGAACAATGTTTATTTAGAAAAGTTTCATTGGCAGTGTTTTGAGTTGTTCCTTATATTTAATTACTTTGCCTTATCCCAAACTGCAATATGATTATTTTAAAGATTGTGTTAATTTAGCTGTGAGCAAACCATTATTGGAGAGTCAATGTTATGTTAAATTGTTTCCTCTCATGGGGTTGTAAATATTTACATCCATTGGTCATATACTTTTGACCACTGTACATTCCGTGTTCAATGTTTAAGACACATTTGGCCCTTATGAAATCTCCAAATTGCTGCTGTGTATTTAGCAGTCAGGATTGAAGTATGTGTGTGATGAATTACTGCCTGTTGGTTCAGGTGTAAAGCTGTGTACTAGAAAGCAACTATCAAAGCTGAAATTGTGAGCGTTTGCTTCTCATTTGTATTTTAAGGTTCGAGTGTTGACTAGCAAATTTTGTGAGAAGCTGCTTGAGTGTTTTCTATGAGAATTTTATGATGTGAATGTCATGTCTCCTCCCTGAGTTCTTTCACACATATCATCATTTCATTTGCTATTAGCTCTCAAACCAGATCTCAGAATGTATCTTTAAAAAAGCAAGAAGGCTGTATGCTTTTAGTTGCTGAATTGAAACATACTCAGAAGGTGACATTAAGGAGCATGTTACCTTATATATTTCAGTCAGCTTATGGAGAACAGGATTACTGCAATCGAAAGAGGAGCATTCCAGGACCTTAAAGAACTGGAAAGACTGTAAGTATTTGCAGCTCCACACTCCTGAACAACCTAACTGTAGCTGTTCCAACACTTGGAATTTCAAGGACTATGTCTTCAATTTCATGTCTTAGCTTTAAAAAGTTTGCAAAAAGTGAAGATGAAGTGGTTTTCAGACTAATTTACAGTAGACTTTTGGGATAAAGAGTACTAACATGTAATACATCACAAAAGTAAAAATTTAATGTCCTTAGTTATTTCCTAGCTAACCATTGCTTTTATAGTGAAGGATATACATGTTTTTCCTGTTTTGTCATCTGATGTGTTTTATTTGTTTATGGAGGGAGAAGATGGTAATTTTATTTGCATTAGTGGTTGTTATGGAAAACAGAGGGTTGCTCATAGCCTTTATAACCTCCATGAAGTTGTTTAGTGTGTCTTCCATGACATTTAAAGAAATATTTTAAATTTTTACTGGTGGTATTTTATTTTTTTGCATTTAACATGGTGAACATGGGTAAAAGCTATTATTCATATTTTATTTCATTATTTAACAGTACCTTTAAAATATTTCTGCTGAAATTTTAAAGAATATTAAAGTAAGAACTGTATCATTGAGGTGAAGGCATTTTACATCCATTCTTTTTGTCCCAAAAGATTAATATAGACTTCAAACTTTAAAAAAATATTTTTTCAGACCAAAAAATATTTTGTATTAATATACATTACTTGAGGGCATGTAATTTATACTCATAGTATGTATATCTACAACAGTCGAAATATGTATCTAAAATAGGTTAAATCACAGACTTGGTAATCTTAAATATGGATTCCTCATCTCATCTGTTGATTATTCATATTTGGTAGACCTGCTTTTGAAGGGCCAATAAAAGCTCTATTAAAAGTAACTTAATGATTTTAATAAGTTTCCATGTCTGCTTAAAATAGTCATATCAGATAAAAATAGAATTTTTATTTAAAATAATGAAAGGTAGTCATTTTAGTCATAACGTATTCAGGTTCACTGGGCCTCAGGGCAAAAGTTAATTCTGTGTAGTTGTTGCTAATTAGAAAAATGTTTTGTCATCTTCTGAGATGTTTGGCAGTATATTGCCCACATTTTTTATCACCTCAGATAAAACCAGAAATGTATACTTTATTCCATCGTACAACTTTGCCATCATAAATGTTACAACATAGGAAATATATATGTGGAACTCAAAATTAATTTAAAATCACTACTTTTAGCTAATTTTGGAGGGGGACAAAAAACAAGATAAACATTTGCTTGAGTTCAAAACAAAGTTCATAAATTCATAACCTATTTTTAAGTATATGCTCTAAAAGTGTGTATCCTTTGATCACCTTCATTAGCTTTCATGCATAGTTAATATCAAGGGAGTAAATTACAATATTTTTAATCTATCCATTTAGAAAAGTATTGATGTATTTTAAATTACTAGATAATATAACTAATAATTGTATCATTAATTTTGTAAAAATAATTTCTAGTTATTACATGGAAATATCTACATCTTGGTTTATAAACAGGTTTCAAGTCATAGAAAGAGCCAAAATGCCTTTTCATGCAGCCTCTACTTTGCTTATATTTCATTTTAAATGTTTTCAGGAACAATAGAACAAAACTCACTTCGTTAATATTTTTCAAGGAACTGCAGAATGCCATCTGAACTTTCATCTTGAATAAGTTAACTTTTCCTAAAAATTATTAACCAGATGCTGTATGATCTGAAATTTGATTAGAGTTGTAAGTAGGTACTAGCTTTTGCCTTTCACTTCCCTGGGGAATGTCACTTCATCTCAGAACAATTTTCTATTCTACTAAGACTGAGTCAGATGTTTCAGAGTGGGAGGAGGATTTGTAATTTTGAATGAAAACTAATATATATGCAGGACTCCTTTAAATCACCCCAGCTGTTGGCGGAGAGCAAATATTTCATATTTGTGAGGAAAAGCTGAGAAAATTCCTTTTGTTTACAACTGCCAAGTCCATCTGATGGAAGTACATTGTTATCTGACAGCCAATTCATCTCCTTGGGACTCTGGAATTCAAAACCATTTCTTAGGAACATTGTGGATACACTTTTTAAATATTTGTTTTTTAAATACATTAAATGGCAACACAGTTTTACTAAGAAATGTATTCAAGTTACTGTGAAATAAACTATTTTAAATTTTATTCTGTGCATTGTTTTAAAAACATAAAAACTGAAAACAGTAACAAAAAAATGCCTCGTGAGTTCCATACTCAAATCTTTCTGACTTTTGTTATGTACCCATATGTTAGTCCTACCATCAGCATCAGAAACATTTATTGCTTTTTCAAGAAATACCAAGGAGCAATGTGAGAGGCAGGAAGCAGTCAATGAATGAATTAACTTTTAACCACGAACTGTGAAAACTTAATTCAGATGTACAACTTGAAACTGTACTCTAAATTATGAAAAGATGTGTAAGTGCAGATTCATTTTATAAATGCCATCAATACAGGCAGAGACTTTTCATTACCTATATGAAGAACAAAAAAATAAAGCGTTACTTTTATTTGTGTCTAATTTATAGCTGTAAGTTATTCTCATTTTAGAATAAGATAATCCTAAATGACATTTTGTAAATTTTCAAAGTTATGTTTTTTTCCTTACTTTATGGGGATGGAGCTCCAACGCAGTCTAGAAAAACAAGACAAATCTGAAAACAGAAGATAAGCTCTAAGCCTTTTAATAAATTTAACTTTCAATCTATAAGAAAGAACATAACATTGCTAATTTTAAGTTAGTGTTGCCCTCAGGTGAGAAAGCTATTCTTTGTAAATGAAATCAGAAGCTACAAAAGAAAGATACTTTTTCCAATTAAAAGAATGGATGTAGCTCAGAATTTTCAGTCAAAATGTCAAGAACTAGATGGATGGATGAAGGATGAAAATCCTTCACAGAAGATACCTGTATATAAATCTGCAATAAATTCTCCATACAGAATTATCATTATCATTGTTATTACTATTATTATTATTATTATTATTATTATTTGAGGCAGGGTTTTGCTATGTATTCCAGGCTGGACTTGAACTCACTATGCAGCTTGACCTTGAATTTATGGCAGTCCTCTTGCCTCAGACTCATCATAGGCATGCGCCACCATACCCGCATCCAAACACAATTATTAATTCAGGATATTTCACAGCTGGCAAAATCCAGATAGTTAGAAAAGTAGCAGTGGAACACAGAAACTGTGCATGCTGGTTTAAAATTATGTTGCATATTTATAGTTTCTGTACAGCTAGAGGTTATGCTTATCGAACCAGAGAGTTATGCAGTTCTATTTTATGGTCTTTTATTAGACCCTGGGCTACTTCAGGGATCCAGTAGTGAAAATCATCCTTTCCTTTTGAAAATTCCATTCGAACACAAATGCAATAGTATGAGAAAGTTTTTCAAATTTTCTAGGGCTGTCATTATTTTGATATTTGCTCTAATACTGCAGAAATGAAATGCATACATGCCTAGCTTAACGTTGGTGAGAACCAGCAGCATACCATGGAAAATCTTGGATATTAGGCTTTCCACGGACATTACCATCACCTTATACCCTTCAGTCAGGAGACTGCAGAAGTGATACAGGCCAGCATGTGGACTGATCCATCTTTTCCCACCAATAATGTTTAAATATTAAGACAAATATACCACTTTTAAGTCCTTCAAAGTTTAGCATCTTTATATTTGAAATGATATTTTTCCTACTAGTTTTGTCATTAGATATTTATTTTGTTGGAAAACTTGACCTGCACATATTTTATAATGCAAAAATGGAGATAACCTTGGGAATTATGACTATTAACTCAAATTGCTTGGTTTCCACTAAGTTGATATAAAGAAGATGCTCATTTTAATTTAGGAATTCTAAATCCCTTTGCAGTAGAACCTATATGTGAGTAAGCATGATATTCTTAAGAAGGAATGTCTAAGAGGCACATTTAAATTCTTTTCCTAAGACGGTGCTGACCTGTCCTCTTTGTGTGAACACATCATTCATAAGCAAGTGGCAGTGTGAAGCCAGGGGTAGGATGTCCTGGGGTGTTTGTTGATATATATGAATTCAAGGGGAGAGGATATTGTGGAACAGGTCTGAAGCAAAGCACTGTTTATTCTGTGTTCACAAAGATGCTAGAGAACCCCTCTTTCACTAATCCTATAAGTTTATGAGCAGCACATAACACATATCTTTTCTTATTGTAAGGGCAAAGCATAACTATTATCTTCTTGGAAAAGGATGTAGGCTCATCTCAAAGGATTGCTTTCTGGTATCTTTACACCGAAGTTTAAAGTCACTGCAGTCAGTTTCTTAGAGGTCCCTGTAAAGAAGCACATTGGTTGGGCTCTGTAACAAAGACTCAGTATGTATGCTGCATCAGGTAAAAATGCTCTAACTGACATGTTATCTATGAATTGATTATGCTCATGTAGTCATAAGCTACTCACTATGGTCCTAGAAAGCTTTAATTCTGAAAGTTAAGCAGAACATTGAGTTAATCTGAGAGAGCGGCTTCTGTTTTAATGTGCCCTGCAGTCAAATGGTGGAGAGAAGGCCCATTTGCCTCTTGTGGACCATTTTATAAATTCTGGAGCAGGAAGGCTGTTTATTTTTCCCACATCTGTTTTAGGCTCATCCTTTGTCACAGTGTTTGCTGGATGCTGTGTCCTTTATGTCTCCCCTGAAATGAGTAGTTTAGTTTGCACTGCTACAATGTATGTGTGGAGGCAGTGAATGTCAAATATTTTACATTTAAGTCTCTCTTTCATTACTTTTGGATACCTTTCTGCTTGAGTTATGCCTTGTTGACTGCATTTCCCAACTTTGCATGGAATGGGAAACGTCTGCCTGGACTCTGTGCTCGCTGCCCTTCTTTATATAATTATTTACTCTTTCTTCACTGCAGATTATATCTGCTGGCATATTGGTAAAAATGCTTTCAGAATGAAAGCTTGTTAACAATAAGGGTGAGTTAGTATTATCGAAATTGGAATATTGCTTTAAGAAAACATCTACAAGAAATACTTGGCTTTCCCCTTTATAGCATTCTTCCAGTCAGGATACAGTGGACAGTTTCAGTGCGTGCTACTCTTGAAACTCTGGTGATAGAGTGCAGGGTGTGAAGAAGTTGGACACCCTTGTTTGGACACCCAGTTTTGCACACTTCGTAGTGTTCTCTGCCAGTACCTGATTTCTCGTAGAATAACAGGCTAATCTACATCACTTAAATTGGTTGTGTAATGTTGCCTTACAAACTCCCCTTCCCTCTTTTAAATTCAGAAACATTAAGACAGACTTAAGAAATGCATTTATTTCAAACCCTTGTGAGATTTGGATCACATTCCTTCATCTTTAAAAACTATTTTCTTTACATTTAAGACCAGGATAATCATTTGATGTAGTCATATTGGCAGTATAGGATTTATGTAAGATGAATATATATATATATATATATATATATGTATTCCAACAATGCAAACAATTCAAGCAATATATAATATCCAAACTAAATATATGCACATATAGTTTCAAACAATGCTTGACATGCATTGCTTAAAGAACTGTTATTATGCACATATCTGTCATTTCTCAAAAGTTGAGTTTAGGAATTATTTTATCGAAAATGTGTACATGGATTTATATTTACTATTATTGTGTTATGTATTTTTCCCTACCATTCAGTATCACCAATACGAACCATGCAAAGAAAGTACATAATATCCTTCATGTGTTTTTTTTTTTTCAGAATAATTGTCATGTACTTCCGAATATGTAGAGAAACACCAATAAGCAAAGGGATTAAATAGGAAGCAGCAGCTTTACTAGTAATTGTTGACCTCTGTAGCGTGAAGTAAAGGATGAAAGTTTCATGGGTATCCTTACTAAAAATGCAAACTCATTTATGTAATGCAAGCTAAATTAGCAGCATTGCTGAAAATTTAACTTCGTAATACAAGATCAATGTTAACATATTTACCTAAAATGTTAGAATAACACCAATATAAAAACACAAGTGGAAATTTTATCTGAGAAGAAGGGAGAAGGCGCTAACTAATCATTTATGAATAGGAAATAGGAGGTTAGAAATGATATTTTAATCCAGAATATATTGCATATTACAGATCAGGCCTGCTACTAAAATGCCTTATATTTACAACAAAGTGTAAATACAAAGTATAAATTTTTCACAGCCTTTAGTAAAGTTGTTTTCATTGTGTATTAGAAAAAAGGTTGCAAATATTACTTGAAGGTTGAAAAAAGGCAGAGAGTATAATCTCTACAAAGGACAAAAGTCATATAAGCAGCTGGTACATAATAATGTAGAATAAAGCTTGTCAATAATGCCCAGGTGCCCTTCAAATTGAAAGGCTTTAGAATTAGCATTTCAGAGGCCAGTGCTTTGTGCAGCACACAAAGCTCATTCACCCTTCTGAAAATCATGCTGAAATATCACTGGTAGAACAGACAAAAGTTACTGGGATCCCTTCCCATCTTTGTCCTAAGTGAAAATATCACAGAGAAATATATCACACACCTTCTGAAGCCATGAATGTGCAATAGAGAGAATTCTCACACCATCCTCGGATCTCTTGGTCAGATTCCGTTTAGGGATGATGACACATACCTAGGTGGCACTTATATATATATATCCAGTCTTTCTCCTTGGACACAATTGAGTGTCCTTGTTCTAAATTATGAGCATTTGACTTACCTGGTCTGCATAAGGGAGCTCATTTCTGTTGGTTCCCATAAATAATCCCATACAAGATTCTTAATTTACCACATGCAGTTTTTCTGGCCTGGGATCATCCCTTCAACTCATATACACTGGAGTTCTTGTTATGACACTGTGACCTTTCAGCTGCTAGGAACTTTTCTGTGCTATGGAAGTGAGATTACTATTTCTCAAGCCCTTTTTAGTAGTTGCTTTGTACTTTAATAGTCTTAGTGTAATTTTAGATATTTTAAAAGCACTCTTTAGTTTAAGAATTTAATTTCTGGGCATGGTATAAAAATATTTCCTCTTAAATGTTTCCTTTATTGAATATTTTGTATAAGTGCTACTTTTTACCCTAATATTTGTATGTACATTTAACCTTAGTACTGAAGGAGAGAGAAGGGAATAGGAGAGAAAAGTGTACTGATCGATGCTCTTTTTAGAAAAAAGGTAAACTTACACTTTTCCATGTATATTATCATTGTTACTGCGCAATTTTTTGCAATATTACTTAGCATGATGCATGAAATAGAAATGTATCATCGTTGATTTAGACATATTAAGATCATTCATAATACATTTCATGAAGGAATAGTAAACTACTTGAATTCATAGGAAAATGTTTTGATACATTTTTCTTTGTACCGCAAATTTAGGTATTTAAAACGAGTGCCTAAAATAGTTAGCCAGAATCCTTTTTTTTTTAATAAATAAAACTTGGTGTTTTATTTTCAAATGGAAGTTTATAAATATTTAAGAAATGGACGGTATCAAACTCTGCTTTTCTCAGGGAAAGATTGTTGAAGAGGAGAGTTTGGCATAGCATCACTTTGAATTCTTGTATAGGAATGTTTACGCTGTGTTTCTTGGAGGGAGGGATTTAGAAGATGTGTTCCATGTTCACAGTACCTCAGTTCAAGTCCTTGCTCTGTCTCTGAGCTCTATGCTTCTCTTCAGAGCAGCAGTCACAATCATACCTACTCATGGGCATACTGGGAAGAGCGAATCAAATAATTCATGTAAACTTCTCCAACCAGTGCCCATCACGTAGTAAGTGTCAGGCATGTTAGCTCTTACTTGTAGAGTTTATTAAGACCATCAGAGAATATGGCAATGATGACGATGTGACTAAGAAAAAGGCACTACTTGCATCCAATCTGAAATATCTACTTTCTCATGATAGTTGAAGTTATATTTATATAGACCCATTAACAAGAAAGCTAGTCGCAGCTATAAGTCAGGTATGTATCTGAATTTTTTAAAAAACTCATTGAATTTCATTCAACTTCTAGGAGGTGTTGAGACTGTGTGGGGAGTGGGCAGGGGATGGAGGTCAATGCAGAGGAAAGGGGGTAACTGCTGTCAAGGGCACAAGCAAGCAAGTTGGGTGATGTGTCTTTGGTTAGTCAGAGCATGGCATCAAACCGAAGGCAGGTATCTCCAGGAGTATGACAGAGAAATGTTGTCCCAGTATAAAATGTGTGTGCCAGACCTTTACTGAGCTACTTCACAATGCAAGAAGAACAATCTGTTCTCATTCAGCTTTTCTTAAGAAATTACTAAATGCCAGGGAAGATTAGAAAATGTTGAATGAGAACAGACCAGTCTCCTTGCCTTTTAATGCAGGTCAAAACTTAGTAAGTGCCAAAGAGGGAGGGAGGGAGGGAATGGAAAGATTATAATCTTTACACTTGAGGAGACCGGTACATGAGTAACTATATTACAGCACGAAAGACTTACTTTTCAGATGCTTTGAAGACACAGCAAGGGAGGCATTGACTGCATGTAGCAAAATTGGGAAGTTTCACAGAGGATATAAGAAGGTAGTATTTGCCAAACAAGGGAAACTACGTTGTACCAAGAGCTGCCTCTGCAGGGATGTGGGGTGTGAAAGGGCAGACCTACTGAGGCTGAAAAGTTTGTTAATCAGATGGCTTGAATAGGATTAAGAAAACCCATCTCTACCATTTTTAGAAATCAGAATTGGCTCTGAATAATAAACATTTTCCAGGAATGGTTGCTTTCTTAGAAAAGTTTACATTACCTCTTTTGTAAATATTTCTAATCTACAATTGTGACTGATTAATATAACAAGCCACAAGTAAGGGGTATTTGGTTGAAATTAGAAATGGTAGACTCCAGAGCTGCTACTTACTCAGAAGCATGTTCAACAGAAACCAAATGCAAGCTTTTGGATTCACTTTAAGCTTGTCATATGTTTTATTCATATAAGTGGGAAGTAAATCTTCCCTTTCACCACTAAGTTTATTCTTTGATCCTCACTTGTCTTGGCATAGGTTTGTATTAGGATACAATTTATTTATTAAGTGCTGAGAATGTTTTTATAGATAAACTTCTCAATATGAGTTCATGTTATCAAAGTTATGGTCACCATCCTTGTTTCATGGCATCTTTGAATATTGAAGAGGTTCTGATATTGGCCTTGTCCAACTTCCCATTTAATGCAAGATGTCCCTTTAGTATTTTCTTTGCAGGACAAAGAGTCCAGTTTCTGCTTGACTATATGTGGAATTAGGAGTGGAGTTCCCAAAGCAAATCTTTCCATTTTTTATTATCTCTAATTCTTACAAAGGCTTTCCTCATTACCTACTACTTAGGAATTGCAATCACTAGTCTCCTTTCTGCCCTCTGGAGACTAAATTAGCCTTCTAATTCTGCTGGTAGTTGATGATCCTTTAATGATGTCAAGATTGATATCCCTTCGATCCCTATGTCCAAAACATGTATCTTTAAGATACCTATAAGAAGTACCTCTGATTTCTTCAGTGTGACATTAGTTTATGGACTGACTTAGTCTCTCCTAAGCTAATCACCTTGCAGATCACTTGTGTGTATTTTATATTAGCTAGTCTTCCATTCTATTTATATTGAGAAAAAAGGCAGAGATAGACAGTTATTTAAAATTTAATGTTGAAGTGTACACCTAAACCAGATAGAACTGGAATATTTGAACACCAGAGATAGAACTTTCGCATTTTATTTTATAGGCGTAGGTGGCCCCCACCCCAAAGTTAGATAGCATCAGGGCTTAAATTGTATCTGACTTGCAGTCAAATTATTTTCTCAAACTTTGAGAACATTCCAATGTCAGTTAACATTTAACATTTTTAACTCTGAGCTTTAAATTCAGTAAGGAGTTGAGAGTTGTGGGTTTATGTTTGAACCTCGCTGGGTTTTTTGCTGATTTTGCCTATGGGCACAAATGATTCTGTCTTTTCCACACTTTTTTTTTCCTACTAAATAAATTGGTAACAAAATTGAAAGCCCCATCTCTCCACAGTGCCTTGGCTGAAAATTTAGGTCATTTGGAATAGTGTATGAATAATTTTAAGACATCATTTACTGTAGTGTGTGAGTCTGTCATGAACTCCTTTAGCATTGTGTATGCTCTGATTGCAGGGGATTTGAGTTTAGAGTTTAGGCCTCAGTAATCATCATCTGAGTAAGCATAATGGGAAATTTCTTTAAAGAATCATGTAACTAAAGGTGTAACCAACTTTTAATTTGCAATGCTTGAATTCTTTTGAATGTCATTTCATTCTTCCTTGAAGTACAAGATGAGGCGTGCAACTACCAAATTGCGGTCTCATTGTTGGATATTTTCTATGTAACATAAGCTTTGTTTTTGTTTTCTTAAAAGGCGTTTAAACAGAAATCACCTTCAGCTGTTTCCTGAGTTGCTGTTTCTTGGGACTTCGAAGCTATACAGGCTGTAAGTAGACAGAAATAGTTACTGTTGCTTTGAGTAGTACCTTGTGTTTTCTTAAATGTATTTTGGATCTGTTTCCTAGTGCTTTCCTGGAATCTTTCACTAATAGATTAATGGATTCAAAGCTCGCCTTTGTATTTTCTAGAAGTTATTTCTGATTACTTTTCCATTGGCTTTCATGGCCTTATTTGGCTAGCATTTAGTGGCTTATGCATGTTATTGTAATTGTATAATTGTTTTTGGTGATGTGATGATGGTGAGATTTATCTGTTGGAAACTTGTGATTAAATTCTAAAGAGCAAAATTGCTACCGTGCTTCCTCTTAAGAGGAAGTTGGCAATGTGTGCTTGTAAAGTTGAGGATCCCGGTGGCAGTTCTTTTGGTATTATTCCTGTACTCGAGTAGTAGTGTTTATTCGTCTGAAAATATTATTATAAGGTATTTAACAAGTGCTGTAAATTCCCTCTTAAATATTTCTTTTAAAGCCAAAATTCCAAACTCTGCAGTATGAATGACTGTAAGGTTTTCATATCAAATACATCTTAGGCGATTAAAGGAAGTAGTTCTTTAATGGAGCACAATGTGAACATTAGGTAGAATCTGTTTTTCCTTCTTGGAATGCTTATTCGCTGACCTAATGTACAATGGTGAAAACACATTTTGAAAGCTTTTGAAATTAAATTTCAGCCGTATGAATGCTTTTGCGCAGATGGGAGATAAGCTACAAAGTGTTGGAAAAACAAATAGCAATGATTATTGATATTCATGTGTGTTGTGAAAAAATGCTGGGCTATAGAGTAAATGGTTCAGAGCAGACCCACCTGGATGGTCGGGGGGGGAGGGGCGCATCCCATGTTGTCATATCTAAAGAGAAAGTATGCATATTGCTTTTTTCCAAACTTGACTTTGTAGCTGAGGCTTTGTAGCCTACAGTTTAGTATTGTTATCATCTCCAGAAGTAGGAGAACAGTCCTCCCGCACATACCGCAGTCAAAGCCAAGATCTGTGCCCAGTCCTTATGATACCTTATTTCACCCTCGGGAGAACTTTCCCCTCTGATCCGTCACATCTTGTCTGTAGTCTAGAGTCTGACTTCCCTGATTCTGCTCCTCAAGGTAGTCAGAGTCGCTGGCAGTCATATTCTTTTTCTGCTTAATTGGCCCAATTAAGTATGTTTTAAAAAATCAAATAAAGAAACGTCTTTTAACAAATATTCTCTAGGGGCTATTTTTACAAAGGAAATAGTATGTAGGCTGCTATAAAAATTACACATACATATATGAGTTGAAACATATTTAAATATTTGCTTAGTGTTTCTAAGAATGGCCGTAGAGTTGGTTTTAATAGTATTCCATTTCCTATTTTAGTTATGTGATTGAGGAATTTGAAATAACTAACTTCAAGGCTAGTATTCAATGAGCACTATTTTTAAAGTCCTGCTTTGCTAGTGGTGTATATATAAACAACATATAGCAGCTTAGGAAATTGTTTTCTTTGTACCATAAAAATGCATTTAAATGGAATGACAGTTACCTGGAATTCAAACAACTAATTTGAAGAAGGGAAAATGTAGGAAGCAGCTCAAACACTGTCTCTAAGATACAAAAATATTTGATGCTTATTTTAGAAGTATTTGGATCAATTTCTCCAGTAGTTTTCAGGTGATGTAATCCCTTGCAGAATCCCTCATCAGCAAATTATATTCTGTTTGACATTTTTCCTTTTTTGACATGTCTCATAGTGGAGCAAGGGTTTTCCCTGTGTATTTTGTTATGATTTTAACTTTAAGCCTTTTGAAGAAAGAAAGATACTTGAAATATTTGAGAATTAAGAAAAAGAAACAGAACCCATAAAACGATGAGTGTTTTCTATTTAATGTAAGACAAGTTAAAAAACAGGAAAATGGGCAGCTACAAAATATATTCAGAATTTTTATGTACTTGTTTGGCTCACAGAATTTTCCAAGGGAGTAAGGAGCCTAAAATTATGTTATATTGTACTAGTTAATAAGGATGTACGTATTTTGATCTCTCTGTTTATAGCTTTATGGCTTAACATTTAATCTTGACAAGGTGCCTTTCCTTACTTGGCATTTGATAGCTGATGTAGCCACTGGGTGCACCTAGGAATCTGGGGTATATGTTTTATCTGCACTCTCAAGGCAAGAATGTTCCTTTGCATTGAGAAATGTTGCTTCATTTAGGTTTAGGTTTAGGTGAATTAGGTTTAGGTGAATTAGGTTTAGGTGAATTGTTACTCATAGTATTTCTCTTCAGAAGAAAATCTATAGGTTTGAATTAGGTTTAGGTGAATTATTAACATTAGTATTTCTCATCAGAAGAAAATCTACAAGCCACATGTGGCCACGTTTTTGATGGTGATTACTCATTAAATTAAGCAACTAGTATGAAGGGTCTGTACTAACAAAGAAATAAAGGGGCAAAAGCTTGTGAAGCTGCTGCAGGGCTAGTGTAATTATAAAGAACAAAGTTGCAGGTTCATATTTTGTGAATAGAATACAGGTGGCTAGTAGCTTATCTGAGACAAATATTCTAGTGGATGGAAAATATGTACAAATCTACACACAAGAATGTCCTTTACAATATTCATATGAAAATGAATCTTTCTTGCACAGGAAGGATGACAGAAGAAAGGATTCAGGATTTTTGACAAATAACAGGGAAAAATATTAGGATTTGATTAGCTGTTTCATATATATATGATTCATAGGTACCCAACACTCTCTGTCTCTCTTTCTTTCTATATATATGTCATATATTATATATAATACATATATACATTCTCATGAAAGAAATTTAGATGTTCTTGTTATGAATTACAGTAGGATGCCTGATACATTTTTTCTAAAATATGATCAATTAAAAAGTTTACCAGTTCAGGATATAAATAAAGCTGGACTATTAGCATTATTTGCCTGAGATGAAAGCTATCCTAATGTACTGAACATCATGCAGTTTTCTTTGAGCTTTTGTAATGAATATCCTTATTTGACTCTTGGCTGAAAACGAGATGCCAGGGCAAAAACACTCATGCTTTTTGTGGATTCTAAATGCAATATAAAAGAAAAAGCGGGTACACTGTATATGAATTATGATTTGACACGGTTTATTGGTGCTAGCAGCCGAACATGCTTTCCCTTTGCTGTCCGCTCCAATTTCTCTTTGGATGGGTGGAGAGAGCACTGCATGTTCAGGTCAAGATGTTTGCAAAGAAATAGTAGTACAGTTGCAGCTGTGTTTGTTGGAGCAGGAGACCAGTTTAAATAGCATTACCATGTCTCCAGTCCATTAACAGAGCTCTGTAAAGTAATACCAGCTCTGCGTAATCTACAGGACAGTGTAATAAAATTACAAGCACTTGTTGACAGATCGAAAGAGTAAGTAAAGAGAAAGCAAAGTAAAGGCCAGTAGGTGGAAGGTTAAAACAGATAGCACATGGTTTTCTTAACTTATGTACAGTGTAAAGAGACTCTCTCTTCCACTTTGCTCTCCTCCAAAACCCAGGGTGCATTTTTATGATCAACCTAAAAAAAGGTAAATTTATTTTCAGAGCATTCTGCAGCTGGGTAACTGCAAAAGAGATGGTACTAAGTTTTGAGGTGCTTGACTCTGATTGGTTGAAACTGGTGAGTCACCCTGAAATCTTCCAGACAAGTGTCACCTCAAAGGTGGCTTGTGGGTGTGATGCAGGATTTCCCATTTGAGTTTGCAGCTACTGACTTGGGCTCATTAGAGAAGGATTTCATTGATAGTACTGTGGTTAAGTGTTTTGCAATAAATATTTGTTTTGTGGTTTTCAGTTTATTTCTTTCAGTAATGTTATATTTACTCAGGCTTCTAGCATAAGTGTGACTACCCAACACTGCGAGACTTCATTTTCACTTTCCTCTACCAAAAAAGATTAAACAAAATTAACTCCCTGTGTCCCAGTGGCATGCTTTGTTTTCTTCTTTGAATACAGATTCTTATTTCTGTTCCAGAAGTGGCATTCATCATTCTCTGATAAGTTTTACAGCTACTAAATTCTATAACATTTTAAATAGTATTCCTAACACCAAAGACTCGTTCATGGTCTAGTGAATATTACCTGAGACAAATAGATTTTGACCATCTAATTTGATTGGTCAGAATGAAGCTTATCTGCTGTCATATAGGAGCTCAGATTCTCAAAACTGTTTGTGATAATGGTAGTAATTTTTAAAGAGGAAAACTTGGTTTTTTGTTTCTTTGATGTAAAATTAATTTAAATACCTAATTAAGTTGCCTTTATTTCCCTTTTTCCTACTTTCATGGAGTCTTAATTTTTGTTTTCTTAATGTTGTAAGAGTACATCATGCTCACTGTAAAAAAGTTTAAGAAACTCAGAAAAATGCAAGAGGAAGCAAAAATTATTATCTCACTACCTACTAAAACTACTATTACTTGTCACTTATTATCTTAGTTTTATTTTTATGAATATTCATATAAATTCTGGTGTTACATATATTTTGAAAAGTTTTTTTTTAATATCTCCAGGGTCTAGCATAAGGCTTGACCTTTAGAAGCTCTCAATGAGTGTTTGATGTATTGAATTAAATCTCTGTCGAGTTCAGGGTTTGCAACTTGAATAGGCAAATAGTAACTCTGGGAAGCCATTATGGATAATAGAGAGACAAATTAAATTTGAAGGATAACCTGGCTAATTAAATATTTGGTTCCCTTAGGTTTTCCAAACACTGAAGGGTTTCCATAAACACAGTTTAATCAAAATGATCCATTTCTCACCTAGGCAAAATATGCCTTAATTTAATATATTGCTATTTTTGCGTAGAACTGACTCCCTAGGTTTTCGATGTCAAATTAGTTTCACAGGATTCTTGTAGTCAAGCATAAAAACAGACTACAGCAGTGGACTCTGTGTACAAATTCCTCTTGAATTAATTTCTGCCACCTCTGATTAAAATGTGGGCTCCTGGAGGTGTCGGGTGCCACAGTTCTGTACTTCGTTGTACTGTTGGCCTGTTTGGCTCCTGCCACAATAAATCCTGCAGTGGTTGTGTCGGAATTGCAGGTTACAGTTGCTACGGTTACCGTTTTCCAGCCAGCAGCACGTCATTACTCATCTAGCAAGCTGCCCTGATAGCTACTGCTGGTTTCTTTTGCTGAGGCTGCGGAAGAGCCTCACGTGCGGAGGGTGGAAGTTCTTCTGAAGGTGGCGTGTCTGTGTTACAACTTGGTGCAGGGAGACACTGTGTGTATTGTGTGCTGCTGCTCTGGAAGGGGGAACAGATTAACTCCTTATCTTTGAGAACAAAAAATCAGTAAGAAACTTAGAAAGTGTTAACCTGCAGTGATTAAAATATCAACTCCTTTATCACCTACTCATTTATTACTTATAAATGGGCCTAAGAGAGACTCTGTTTTTGCCACTTAAAAAAATGGAGGCGTAAGAGGAGTGCTTAATTTAAAAAGATTGCTATTATGTAATCCAAAGGTTTATTTTTAAGTAGGCAGACAAAAGACTTGATACAGGGGTTTGTGAACACACGCACAGCACCTGTTACTGCTTGCCATGGAAAGAGAAAGTGCAAACTATTCAATAGGAGCCTACTTTTGATTTTGTGTTTTAAATCACCATGTAATGCTATGTTTTAAAGGTATAGGTCCCATGAAAAGTTACGGTTATAGTTGAGATTTTTACCAGGACTGGTGTTGATGGTTTTTATTTCTAAGCAATCACGAGTAGAAAGCTTGTTAGGGAAAGCCGGAAACTGGCAGGCTGACGCTGTTGTGACCTACAGAGCGGGTTCTGGGTGTGAAATCCACAGCAAGTTCACAGCAAAGGAAAATCGAGTGTGAGTTCCTCCACACTCAGTTGTGCTTACTTAAAGGGTTGCTTTCTCCAGTGTAAATGGTTTTACTTCCACATTAGTTTTTCTACTGACAAGTACTCATGGTATGCCAGCTTAAATTTGGAGGCTACTGTGCTATATACCGGGGAGAGGGGACTATCAAAGTATGAGGTTCCCCATGCTATGTGGTATTTACGGACTTCAGCTTCTACTAACGTCTGACTCTTAATGTGTAAATTAAAGCCTAGAGACTTCATTTAAAGTGGTAGTGTTTTCTAAAAGAGGAATTTAAATGTGTGATTTTCAAGTTTAAATCATATCATTGTATACACATCTCTGGGCAATATTTTAAAATTCAACTGTGAATCATTAAATTGCCACAGCCATCTCAAGATTATAATTTGGGGCTGAAGTTCCCATAAATATTAATTCTAGGCATAAGCATACATAGAATTCTAGTTATATTTAGTTAATTTTAATAAATGTACATATCTACCTTGTGTTTTAAAGCACTGAAATTAATTTAATTTATACCACAAGGTGGGTGATATTGAAGAATGTTACATATCTACTTGGGTATTTATAGTATTTTTATCTTTGGAAGTCAGTTAACATTTTTGGAATCAAGTTTTCTTTCCTATAAAATGCAAATGATCATACTATTCCTCTTCTGAGAATGTCACAAGTCATCATTCATATTCTGTATCTAAAAGAACGTTGCTACCTTTCCAGTGATTGAAATCATATTTGTGTTGTCACCCTTTCACTGCAAATAAGATGAAAATAAGAGTCCCTCTACTTTCCTGGCAGCTTACATTCATCCTCAATGTAATACCATGTAAATAGGCACAGCCTCATCAACTTTCTCAGCACTCCAAACTGACATCAAACATGCACTTGTGCTGTTTTATTTCCCTTTACTTGGCCACAGAAAACACATTATAGCAAGGATATTTTTTAATGAGATCTCCTTATCCTCTCCCAGTTGATGAGTAGTATATTTATAAAATGTATCTGTAAAATGGATTAAGGAGAGAAACAAAAGTGCTGTGATTGAGGAACTACTTGTTAGTCCACATATTTACATAACTTCTTGAATGATGTGTTCTCCTGATTGACCAATAAAAGGAAAATAGAATGCTGAGTAAACTCTGTCAACTATACAGGTAAACTATTCTGAAAATCATTCAGAAGATTTCGAGAAGTTGCTTAACATTAGATTTTACTACCAAAGAAAATTTCTGTTTTTAAAACAATATAAAATATTTAATCCATTTTTCTCATAACATGTAAATGAGAGCTGAACTGTGGAATACTGTCATCTTTATATAAATTGCATATGTAAATTTAACTGTGGTTTGAGACTGAAAATTATGTCAAAATGCATTACACATTGCAATCCTTTTCGCATTTGGAATTTAAAATTTCATGATGAAATGGGTGCAAGCCAGGAGTTATTTTTGTTTTGCTTTTGTCATAATTCCAGGGCTTCTCCTAAGAGCACACGCATTGCAGCTAGAGGAAAGTGGCGCATTTCTCTTCATTATCTGTTCCCCATAATCGAGTTAACTTCTGCCATTATTTGTTTATTTAATATTATTTATTATTTATTTTAGGACTTATGGCTATCCTTTACATATATTGACAAATTGTGACATAAGAAATCTCTGGGCAGAAGTTCCAAAATAAACTAAATCCTAGCAAAGGACATAATGAAAAATAAAAAAGACCTAACTGTAACATCACCCCCAGTCTGGAGTAGCCCACTGTGGTGTGGAATGTTTTCGGGAGGACATCTGCACCTCTTGAAATGGCCTCAAGTGAAAGTTTATGGCTGAGTATGGCAACTTGATTTCAGTGTTTAAGAAAAAAAGGGGGAAGAAACCTTAAATAAAGCAGAAATAAATAAGTCTGGAAAGAGAATGGGAGAAGATAGCTTTGCCCCATCATGATAGGTTTCTTCTATTAGTGAGAGATTAAAGCTCGGAGCATGTGAATAGCTGAGAACAGCGCAGAGGAAGGTTGATTGCTTCCCCTCCAACAGTTCCAATTGATTTAAAAAGGCCTAATTTAAAGTTCTGTTTGTTCTATGTCTTAAACCATCAGCATTCTCTTTTAGGGCCAGAGGAATGCTCTGGAGGAAAAAGAATCCAAGAATAAAAAGTCATTGCAAGCCAACAATTGTTCCTAATCCTCACAAAATGCTGGAGAAATTAAATTTATTCTTTATTGCTCAAAGTGTTACCTAGGTCACTGGGCGATGGGAAAATTGTACTGGAAGTCGAGTAGGCGCAAGCTTTGTTTTGTGTCTACATGCTTAACCTTAGACACGACAAGGCATCTTAGAGTGTTGTGGGAACTGCGTTCACAGAATTAACAGCAAGACTTTTATTACCCCGTATTTATAATAGGCTGTGCTGTCAGGAGATGAAAATGTTGTGTTTACATTTCAGTGTTAAATGATCATTTAATTAACACCTAAGGAAAAAAAAACCTTGTGAAATTCTTCGCAGCTTTTACTGTTGGTTTCCTGGGAGGTTTTAATATCCAAGTTTCTTTGAGATTTCTCTTTGTGTGTAGGGAAACAAAAGACATTATAAACTTTTTAAGGAAGACAAACAGTTTAACCTTGACCCTTTTTTCCTAAGATACTAATTTAAATTACATTTTAAATCTGGTATGCCTATTTCAAAGGTTTCTAGACTAATATATAAAAGTGTATCTTAAATGAACACTTAAATTTTGTGTAAACATTAAATACATAAATAATACTTAGTTTGCATTCTAATGTTTTATTATAAAATATTGGAAATTGACAATTAGTTTATTTTAAGATGCTTAATGCATTTAGAATCATAACTATAAATATTTTACATCTTTTAAAGTACTACTGAAGTTATATTGATTTAAGAATCAGACTGAACATAGATATTCATAGGTAAACACATTTTATGGGAAAAGGTACATTATTAAATTGTATTCATAATTAGTTGAGAGACAGTTATATCATGATGAAAATTTTATATAGAGACAGTAAGAAAGAATGTTGCCACGAATACAAACATTGATTCACTTCATCAATTGCTAAAAGTTTAGGTTTTATCAGTGTCCTAATTCTCTCTTGATCTTTTCTGAGACAACTTAGAATGATTCTGTCCCAAAGTGACAGATTTTGGAAAATATAGAATGTACCATCAGAAGCAGCTGCATACTTAGTAACACTTGGAGATATTTCTAAAAAAATTTATAAAATTTATGTTTTCCCATCATTTTACCTCATTGTGAAACTTCATATTCCAATATTTTAAACTTAGAAATATTTAACAAGTTACCAACTTTTAAACTATTTCTTCTTTTTCCAAAGATGAGCTTGCTGTTATAATGCAGTTTTTCTTTTCCTAAATATACTGCTTTTCTTCTTATTGAAACCAAATCCTTTGTTTTAAAGTTTAAATTCAAATGCTTCAGGATAAAACCCACTTTCTGTATTATTCATAGTAAAAAAGTGCAAGTAGGATTGAATGTTATTAAAATCTCTTAATGGAAAGCTCTGCTTTGAAGCAAGAATTATATTCTAATTTTCAGAACACTGCCAAGTGTCAGATAGGCACTTGGTGTGATGTTATATGCTTTTCTCTCATTTTAATTTTCCTGCAGATTTTCTCATTTTCCAAATCTACTTCGTTGTTCAGCCTCTAGGAACAAAAACACACAACTAGGAATATTACTTTAAGTTTTAGATATTTTGGGTGAGAATCCACCTTGTAGTTGAGGCAGTCACTAGGTATAAAATAACCAAACGTCTAGAAGTGTGAAATTCAAAGAGAAGGGTAACAAAACACTGAAATTTAATGTGGTGAATAGCCACTGTATTCTAATTTACTATGCAGTAGTTCCAGGCTAACCGGGTGATAGCAGTGTGGAGGGGATAAAGAATAAGGAGAGGGATTAGGAGATAGGTCTGTGAACTAGAAAAACAAAATTTTTGTCAATGTTCAAACTGCTTGAAGAATAAGTAGCTAGGAAAATTATAGGGAATCTCATTTAACATAGAGAAATGTATTGCTTCTACACTATTTCTTGTACTACGCTTTTATGTTGAGAAAGTCAATATTAAAATTTGATGCATTATTTATTTTGAACCTCTTCCTAGGTTCTCAAAAGACACAGTCCAGTTTTAATGATAGATAGTCTCTGGTTTACCTCTTAAAGATAGGAATAGCTGCTCTTAACAGAAGTGTGCTCTAACAAATGTGTTTGATAGTTATCCAATTAAATTATTTTCTGTATTGAGGTTGGAAGGTGAGATGTGTAGAAATACTCTGTGTTTTACTCAGCAGTGATTTCAGTAGTTAAAATTATCTTTGCTCATGTCAGCCTCTCCTCCAAGCCTTTGCAGGTTTACAGCAATCTAGTTATATATGAACTCTTCAAATTTATCATTGCTGTCCTAGCCTATCAGCTGGCAGGCAAGCGGTACTTCACGTGGCCATCTCAAAGTTCCCTGCACATTTTGGACTCTTTTCTTAACTCCAGTTGCAGAAGCACAGTGTACCTCCTGAGGAAACGTTTTCCTTTGTTAGCCCTTGCTCGACCTCTTCAGGTATTCACATGACATTTGTTATAACTGAGTGGTTGTGAGTATAGATGGTTGACTCACACTTCTGGTGTTTAAATCACATAATGTGTAACCCTGGAAACGTCATTTACCTGCCTTGTTCCATGGTTTCTCTGTGGATTAAATTGAGGATACTAATGGAATATACCGTATTCTATGCAAGTGTTATGTCAGTTATTTACTACCCAGACAGGATATATGGTTTATGTGCAATGCTTAGTGTGTTTTACATGCTCTGTGCTTTGTTTTGATTTAAATTGTTTGCATCCTTTAATCTGCTATTACTGCTTTTTGTCTTATAACAATGTGCTGCTGCATATTGCTGCTTAAACATGCCATGTATGTTAACTTTGCAAAGGATCCTGTCTGACATTCATTTCTTTCTTTTTCTAGCCCCTTGCAGATTGCTTATTAATTATTTTTAGCCTGAGGTTAAATGGTAGGCAAATTAAGGTTGAAACAGATCCTAGTACTACTTGGAATTTGGAATGAAGTAGGTGGTGGCATAAAGGAGCATTGGATGGAAAGTCAGTGTTTATATCCCTGAGTTTTCTGACCACTAGTTTCAAATGCTGAACCTACTTACATGGTTGCTTTCTGAGGTCGATTTCTTTGCCAATAAGGTATATAGTAAGTCAGATAAGAGAGGGACCATGTCAGTTTGTGCGTTTACCATCATCTTTCAAAACAGAGCATGAAGCCTTCAACTCTAAGGGATGATCAAAAATGGTTGCGGAAACAGAGGAGGTCAAAGATTTTTCTACATCTTTTTTCAAAATGTATAGGGAACTTTTCTTAGGGCTTGCAAGAATTGTAATGGTGGAATTATTCATGGTAATGAGCCAGGAATTAGATAATTAGGTTGTGGATGAGTGATTTTAAGATTGTTCTCTTTCCTATTAGCAATTTAAAAATAAAAGCAGTTTCTTTTCCAATAAATGTAGCCTGTTTGCAATTTGCATGGCTTTGCTATTACATGTGAATTGTTTGAAGCTTTCAGTTAAAAAAATTCAATTAAAGAAGATTTGATGGTTATATATTATGAAGTGGTGAACTTGATACTTGATAATCCCTCAATATAGGGTAAGTGGTGTACAGCTGAAGTGGTTTCAATAATCACCTGCCTCTGAAACAACGTTAATGGTAGCAGGAAGAAATGAGTTATAAAGCACACAAAGGAGGGAAAAACTGGAGTTGTTTGTTTAAGGTTTATTTGTTCGTATTTGTGTTATCATCCTTTCGAGAACAGGCTTGAGGCCAGGGACCATCATTTTCTGTAATTCTCCCTAGGAAGTGCTTTGTGCACCCTAGACGATTTATTTTCCTGACCTTTTGAGGACAGAATGTGTGGAACCTGAGTACCCTGAGGGCAGACGGAATCTGGAGTCTATTTCTAGAAGGCCAGTCTCTGTGTAAGTTGATGTAGTGTTTTTCCACCTCCCTTTAAGGAGAATAAATTCCATACCTAATGAATAGTTTCAAGGAAAGTTGTTAATCAGGTACTTCAAGTGACCACCCTGGATTCTTCTTTCATTACACAGGATCGTGAAGGAATGAAAAAGCAACACAGTTACATTTGATAAAAGGAAATACCTTTTTCCTCATCCCACCCACCACTTAATCCCCTGGAATTTAGTTAACACGGGAAATTACTGCCCCGAATACTGTGTTTGAAATTATGAGGTTGTGTCCACATCGCTAACGTTTGTGGCAATACTAATTACGTTAAAAATAACAAAGTATGTAGATTGCGATATTTCAGGACAAATGCTTTCCCCTAAGAGCGCTTGAAAAGAGTTCTTACTAGTTCTTGTTGATACTACAAGGAGGCCAGATGCAGGGGGGTTTACCATTGTTATCAGGGATATTTTGCATTTTGAGTTAACCAGTATCATTATGTTACCCTGTAATGGGAAATTACATCAAAATCAGGTGAATAATGTGAATGTAATATTACGGATGAACAATAATGAACTATAAATGACTCAATTTTATTCAAATGAACAGAGGTTTTTCTTCAACCCACTTCCCATTGAGAAACCATACCTTAAAAAAAGCTACGGGATTCAAAACTGGTTTTAAAAAAGGGAGAATAGTTTGAAACAACAATAATGTTCAGGTGTCACTTTGTTTTCCATGTTAAGTTACTTGAATTTGAAAAAAAATAAAAAACATTGTTCAAATGTAGGGAACATGTTTTAAGTGAGATTTCATTCTTTCCAAGTAAATGTGATATTCCTGATTGTCAGTGTGGATCTATTGCAAGATTCTTTGGGAATATTTTTTGGTCATATTTGTATAAACGATTCAGTTTCAGATTTTTAAAGATGCCATTCCTCTTGGCAGTTCTCAAGCACATATTGTTGTACTGCATTCCATTCATTTGTAGACCAATTTTATGTTGTGCTATGTTTCAGAGAAACAATTCCTAAAGTGTGCACTGGAAAATGCAAGAGAAAAGTACTGCATTCCGTGGTCAGATATGCTGCACAGTAATGACAGTCACATCCTCTGTGGTGATGACAGTAGACACTTGTGTACTAGAACTCCAAAGTGTACTACAATAAAGAAATCTAAGTTCTCAAAAATTTGTTTCTCAAAGTTATTTCACTGCATAGCTCTCCTGTTTCCCCACTTCTGCTTAGTCCAGTTAAATAAAATAGCAAGAATAGCTTTTAGCTCTTACTTTTTCATAGTTGGGAATGAGATTTTCTTAAAATAAAAATGGTATTTTGAACATGGAGGTTGAGGCATTTTTTTTTTCTTGTACTAACAGGATCAGTGAGGGGTACATAACTTCATATAGTGCATTGGTCAAGAAAATCTGTTTGTCTGAATCCACTTTTTTTTTTTTTTTGAAAGTGTAAACTACTTGTGTTTGAAGTTTATTTTTTTTTTATTTTAAAAATAAGAGGAGGAAAACATTAACAGACAGACCTCCTTTTACAAAATAGCAAAAGAACAGTACAGACAATACAGAGTTACAAAGTGGTAGGAAATTAACAATGCTTGTTGTATTACATATTGATGTCTTCAAAGTGGTTCCTCATGAAAACAAATAGAGACATGCAATATTGATCAATCAAGGAAGAATCCACTTTTGAAGGTGAAGTTGACATCCTGTTGTTACCTTCAGGGAGAGAGTAAGTTAGATCCTTCTGTGGCTATTTCTTTAACCCAGGACCATTAACAGAGTGCTACTGTTTGCTTTAAGTATAATATTTGTGTGTTAGGTGTAAATATGCACAAAAAGCCACTCAGTATTTTGTGGCGTAGTCTCTCTCCCTCTGCCATTAAAGCACCTGGGCTTTTTGGCAGAGCACGTGCTGTGGATAGCACCGTTTAGGAACACCCTGGGATGCACGTCGGTCCTCGGAGTTAGGCTGCACGTATGCACACAAGGGTGGGTGCTGGAGCCCCAAACATTTTATGCACAATTGATGTGTTCACTCTCTTTGACTAAGATGTTTCTTCCCAGCACTAGCTGACAAAATAACTCACTTATGAGACATTAGACACAGAAATAAAAATAGAACTCGTGTAACAATTCTTGAAAGGCAACTTTGAAAATACAATTGACTTGTGTTTCTCACCAGGACACTCACTCAGAATATTACTGAAAATTACTATCCTTTCTTTTATTGCCTCATCATGTTGCTTTCACCATCAGTTTTTGGTTATATTACACATTTTAAGCAAAATGATAGAAAAGAATTAGACATAAAACTGAGTTAAGGCTTAAAGATTACTGTTTTAAATAAGCGTAAGAGAAATATTTCACTTCAAATTACAACCAGTGCTTGCAAACATTTATTTTGTAGGCGCTGAGTTGGAACTTTGTTGACTAAATGACTGTAAGATTATACACAGTGAAGTCAAATGCATCCTTCCCTGTGAGGTTTACTTGCAGGGCTTACTTTCTGGCTTTAACTAAATGCATAAAATACTGCATGTTGTAATAGTTTCAGTCTTCTTTGCTGAGTATGCCACCCTCTCCTTTCCCCTACCCTGTTTTATTTTTAACTTTAGGCTCCAAAACCATTTACCACCCTGAATATTTTACTTACTTAACTTCTGTCTCTCTCATAGTATATGTGCAAGACATATTGCTGAATGAGTTAAGTGTGGGCTTTGCAAGGAACTGCCAGAATTTGAATCCCACCTGTAATGAATACTAGCCATGTGGCTTGGAGCATGTTACCTAACTCCTGTGCCTTAATATCCTCTTCCTTTACATGGGGATAATTAGAGGGTCAAGTCACAGAGCACTTGGAAGGATTAAGTGATGTAATGCATCTGCCACAGAGTTTAATTAATGTTAACTCTTTCACAAGTAAAATGACTCTTGGTTCAGGAAAAATAACCAAACGTTTACTACTATCTGAAAGGAATGTATTATTGTTTATGGCTAAATTACTCTCTCACCTTCTGCCTTTTAAGTATTGAAATGGAAAACTTAGCTGTGTGGAGACACACTCTTTACAGCCTGTTCTTACCTTCTTTCTCACTATTGCTTTTATGGAGTTCTCCATTTTTGTAGAGTTCTTCATCTTTCCAGTCAAGCTCCAGGGATGTTGGAATCCAACCTGGCCTTGCTACTAACCAGGCACTGCTTTACTTTCTGCAATGGCAGCTGCCATTCACAAGGTGCCACCAACCTGCATGGACCTCTTCCCTTATGTGTTATGCAATGCCAAACAATAGATTTCACATGTTTCCACTTAACTTTTAACATGGCTGATCCAAAAATCTCTAGTTTAGAGGATGAACTCAGTTCTGTGTTGACTAAGGCTAGTGTATTACAGAAATTGTTTAATTCTTATACTACAGTTATCAGTTGGCTAACAAAATGCTCTCCATGGGTTGTACAGCCCTTGAGGGATGGGTCTATTCTTCTTCATTCTCCATACACCAGTATGTGTATGTAGTGGGTACTCAAGTATTCATAGGCTAAAGGAAGGGTGCAGGAGGGACAAAGGACCCATTGAATCATCCTTCATGGTGAATGAGCTGTAGAAAGCATTTGAGGCTTTATCTTTTCAATAGTTTTGCATTTGTTCTCTGATAGTGTGCAAGTTTAAAGAGAATAGAAATCAATAAACTTATTCAGTCAGTATATCTAAGGGCTTATACATAGGTGGCTTTTTGCACTGATTTTCCTCACGTGAAATAGTATATCTATTTTACGAAAGTGTGAAGAGGGGTCTGCTCCACACCTTTTATATCATTTATCAGTTATTTTCTAATATTTTTATGTGCTTGTGGTTGTGTGCGTGTGTGATTTTGTTTCGTTTAATCTGCACATAAGACAATACTGGTGCAAAATTACTACAAAACTGAAATGGTTAAAATGGTAGGAAGCAACTGAGGCAGATGGTGCCGTCTCTTCACTGCATCCTGACAAGGGTTGCTAAGGCACAGTGTCCACTGTTTATGTGCCTCTGCAGTTCTTTGCTATTCTCCGGCATGTACTGCTGACATTTTTATTAGGCTTTTGTGTTTGGTCACTGTATTAAATCCAGCAATTTATTCCTTTCCACTTAAATTGTTTTCCCTGTACAAGGCGTGGAGAAGAATTCACAGTGCATGCACATAAAAAGCCATTATCTTATCTTAGCAAATCCAGCCATAGAGAGACAGTGAATCATGACAGCTCAGCTGGGGGACACATACTGTATCCTAAAGGCCAAGATAGTGGGAGTGACGCAACATGAGGCCTTTGTCATAGCAAGGTGACGAATTCCTCAGCCCTGGCAAGGGTTAGCAGCCCTGTGCTAAGCCCAGCCCCATAGACCATTTAGTGGGAAGATAGAAGTTTGCATTCAGGGAGCGTGCCTTGCCTGTGATCTTGATTTACTGGCAGCTCCTAGAAACTACTCAGGAGAGTTGTTATTTTTCTTGCTTCAAATCAAAGCACCTCTTCCTTTTTTGAGCAAATCAAATAAGCACATAGATGTGCTAATATTTTATGTGGATTCCTTGTATGTCAACAGAATGTTACCACAGAGGTCCTGTTTTATTTATCTTATTCTTCCTTTAGATTCAGGCATTTCTTTGGAACTTTTTTCTTTTGATTGAATGATTTTAAGACTGTACATCACACACTCAACTGTTTCCTCCTTCTGACAGCTTCATCTGAGCCTGCGTCTTTACAGCCAGACACACAGCATCTTTTCTCTGCTTCTCTTAGTTTTGTGTCACAGCTGCCTCATGTCACAGTGAGGTTGTCCCCATCTCTGTCCTTCCTAAAATTCAAGATCCTGGTGGAAATTTGAAGTCTTTTTCATTTTTATGCTTCCTGGAACAATTACTGTAGGGCTAAGTATGCAGGAGATGCTATACAAATGGTTACTACATAGACACAGTAAGGGCTTTTCTTCTTTCTAAGCTATATTTAAGCACAAATTTTGTATAGTTGATAAAGGTTTTCATTCTTTTCCTCCACGTTAAGTTTCTATCGTTGAAACAGAAAATTTTCTTTGGGAGTAAAACACAAATTCAGTAATATTGTATCTGATTTTTTTAATAAAACAGTTCTTATTTGAAAATACCACAGTATATTTAAGCATGCAGATTGGTCCCAAAATTTCATTGCTCTTATTAGAGTCCATCATGTTTTCTACGGAAACACACAGAGGTAATTTCTTTGGAATTTTTTAAAAAATGTCACCTGTCTTGGCCTGCTGTGGTGAACAGAGGCAAGGTTTCGTGGGCAAATAGGGCAAGGCTCTGACTTTGGTGTCAACTGTGCTCTGTGTGACAAGCACTTGGCAGGCTCCTTGCCCTTACCCATTAAGTGAGGGTGATGTGTACTTACCTTACGAGGCTACTGTGAAGCTTGAATGAGGGTGGGTGTCAGGAAAGTCCTTACGCTTAGTCACAGTTTTCCGCTATGATATTGTTAGAAGCACAAATGTTTTACAGGTCTCACGTGCCCTGTACATGACCTTAGAAATGAGAACATTCCCTTTAATTTTTGAAAAGTCTGCATTTTAAACTGGAGCAAACTGATTCAGTTACCTCCTCACTTCCGTTACCAACCACTTCCTCGTTCCTGATCCATTCCTAGTCTTATTCAACCTCGCCAGGTATCTCCGCTACTTTACATCAATCAACACAGGGCATTGCTTTGCACCTCTCTATCAAAAGTGATGCACTTTCTGTGAATTGTTCCATTCTTTTGAAGGGAAGACCTAGAGTTCATCTTAAGGGAAACCCTCTCTTTCGTCACTCTCTTCCTCCTTTCTTTTTCTCTCTCTCCCCTGCTTTCCTCCTCTCCCCTCACTGGTATGAACCAGGCAGCATGAAGCCCTGGTTGGCAGTCATGGCCAAGGGGAGATTGAAGCAAAGCCTGTGGACAGGCTGATCTTGAGAAAGGAGAAAGGAACAGATACAAAGCCATGCTTGACCCATCCCTCAATTTCTTGTTCTGTGAGTGATAATTTTCCTTATTATTGAAGCCACATTTGGACAGGTCTTAGTTATTTGCAACCAGAAACCCATAAACAGTCCATTAACCCCAGGACAAGCAATGGGCTTAGTTTTCTATTACTGCAACTTTTAGTCTATGCACACAAAATTGAACCTCTTAGAATTATGATTTTTCTAGGTTTTATTTTCATTTCTGAAAAATAAAACCTATTTTTCCAGGCTTCTGAGATGATTTTTAAAAATCTATTTAAGGTCGGTGCCAGGCACAGAATACTGGCTTGCACTGAGTAGTCGCTGTGGCGATATTTTCTTGCTTAGAATTTTGATTATTGTGTTTTCCTTATCTCACTTTTAATAATTTTGCATTATGAGTCCACCTATGTGCCTTACCATCTCATTCAAGAGAAAGATACGTGAAGATATTGCCTTGTATTATGGCAGTACACATTGTACAAATTGTATGATCAGGAAATTCATGTTGCCCTCACAGAATTCCTGCAATGTAAATAATAATTATACCATTTCCAGATCTCTTTTTCTGCCTCTTCTTATAAAATGGGAGTTTCAGGAGGACATCCATTGGGTATTCAATTCGCAGATTTTTATGCTAAGTTTGGGAACCTGTGGGAAGTAACTAGGATTACGAGTCACAGGATAGGACCGCGGTGACAGCATTAAGGATTTCATAAGGGGCGACCCCAGCTGGTATGCTCGCTCTGTATCGCTGTGTGATGCCTTGGGCTTTGTCACTGTGCCACAAGAATACCCTCATGAGAGGGTGAGCAGATGCTGGAACCATTCTCTTAGCTGTCCCAGCCCTAGTACCATAAGCCAAATAAAATTTTATGCTTTATGTATCATGTGGTTTTAGGTATTTTATTATAGCAACAGAAAATGGATGAGACAGCTCAGAAGTTCACTTTACTAGACTTCACTCTAGGATAGATTAGGTATCCTTCATCTCTGTGGTCCATCATTCTATTTATACAGTCATTGTTCATGTATTTATTTCACTTTTTTCTCCACTGAGCTTCAAAGTAGAAACTGAGTCTAGTCTAGTATATTTGTCCATTTCCTAGCACAGAGAACTCTGTACAAAAATCATAGAGATCTTTGCTTTAATTTATAATGCAAATACTCTGATAGTTGCCAAAAATGATTTGCAGCTTTCTCTTCATGTCATGTTTAAGTACCTTAAGAAAAGAATGAATGAACATAGGGCAGAGACCTCATCTATGTCATATTGTTCACCACTTTGTGTGTCTGTGTATGTCCATACATGCATCTTGAGAATTTCATTTGTCCCCACGCATGCACTGAGCAAGAAAATGGATGGACTGTGCTCTGGTTTGTCCAAACCTGATGATGTCCATCAGGATTGTCCACATCCTGATGATGCAGTCCTTTCTGGGGAAGCACATTTGCTAATTTTAAGTATCATTAGCCAATTATCAGCACAGATGAGTAGATTCTGATGAGTCATCCCTTCTCCATTCATTGGCATGCCCTAAACCTTTAAGTATAAAACAGAACTACTTCAGTTCTTTCTCCTTCTGGGATATAAAGGATGAATGGTATGTTTCTAATTACAGAGTAGCCACCTATGTTTGGAGTCAGAGTATTTTAATTATAATCATAATGAAGCTGTTCTCAAAATGTGTGGTTTTGGGCTAAATAACCACTCTGAAGTACAGATTTTTTTTTTCTACAAAGTGAAAATATTAATTAACACAAAATTTTGTTATAAGAAATAAATGAGAATTTGTGAAACATGGGTTTAACAGTACCAAGTAGACACTATTTATAGAATATGCTGTTTGAGCTTTAAGCTGTAGCATCCTTCTTTTTTTTGTTTATTAGCTGTAATAAAACCATGGCTGTTTGTGTGAGATTTGACAGGATGATTACACTGGAGAAAAATGTATTTCTTCTTCGTGTTAAACTGGTCAGCATGAGACTGCATATTTGTTAGAGGATTCCTTACTGCACTTAGTTGTTTTCTGAAGAGTTTTAGCCTCCTAGCCCTCTCCCCTTGTTCCTTCGAAGCAGCATGTTATATGATTGGTAATGAAACAATGGTACTGCTTCTCTCAGTGGCCTGAGTTGAATCATGTGGATTCTATACAACTCTAGAGAACTAAAAATCTATACCGACCAGGCATCTGAAAAGACAACATATGGATATCATTTTAAATTATTTTCTGTAGTTTCCAAAACCATGAGAGGTGAAACAGCATTCTTATAATTACCTTATTTGCGATGGTTAACATGGATACTCATTCACTAAGAAAGAATTCTTACTTTCAACACTGGGTTGAAGTAAGATAATGGATCTAAGAAATATAGATTGGGGTAATTTCAGAGAGCTCTGAAAGTCTAAACTTAGGACTTCATTCAGACTTTATTCCAGAGGTAGGGATGTTCTGATCAACACAGTGCTATGGGAAGATTTTGACTGTGAGTTGAGGACAGACTTGAAGCTTAGAGCTCCATGTTACAAAAATAATGCAGTGGTCCAAAGTCCAAATTCAGGATGATACTGTTAGGAAATGAAAAGAGGGGCTTGCAAAGGGATTTTTGTCAGTAAAATTTCGTAGCTGTTTGTATAGGAGGATGATTTTACATACAGAATAAATTTTAGAGTTTTCAACAAAGTCCATATAAGTAGCAAAAGAATCTGTTTCCTCAGCATTTTGATTAATTCATGTACTGCTAATTATCCAGGGCAGTTCTTAACCTGCAGTAGGATAAAACAATCATGAAAAGTAAAGCATTCTTGCTCTCATAGGGTTTGGAATCAGGGCTTAGCTTTGTTCCATATACCATGGTCCTCTTTTCTGTTATGTGAAGAACTAGGAGCATAGAGGTATTCATGTAGCATTTACTGACCATATTAGAATAAAATGATGATATACCTCAAATTCAGGTGAAGATGCAGGTGACTTACCCGTGGTTGCCCAGCCATGAAGTAAGTGCCCTCACTGTCCCCAAGGTCCAGACTCCAGGTATAAAAGTGCTCCTAAGACTTCTGCTGGTCTCTACGTGCTTTGGGGATAACAACCACTTTGTCTTACCATTCCATAGGTCTGTATGTCACAATTCAAGGATAACTTCCTTAAAATTTATATGCTTGTATATGATATTTATCATTTTTTTACTACTGTTTTTATGTTAGAGAGCACCCACCTGGTAAGGGTCCTACACTGGACACTGTATGCCGCCAGGGGAATATACAAAGGTCAGAGCCTCTTTTTATTTCATGTCTCTTACTTTTATATCCTAAAGTCTCTGGAAATGCTGAAGTACTATGTTTTTCCTTGTAAATTCTCCAGTTTCACTTGGAAAGTTTTCTTTTATTGTATTTTGTTTTAAGTTTTGCCCAATGTTTTTACATCAAAGAAAGAGGAAAAGCCAATTCACAATTTTTTTTGTCTGAAAGTTTTGAAAGAAATTATATATAGATTTTTAGATTATGTGTGCAAAATGCTTTTTAAGAAGGAACTATTATGGATCTTGGTTTGTCGATAAGAAAGCTGAAATTTGACTACCCTAGTTAATAAATGATAGAGTTATTGTTATGATCTGTGTTTTGATGTTCCCCCAAAGCTTCATACAGTCATTGAGGAGGATTTTCCAGAGTAGCTGGATCTAGAGTGTGTGATGCTGGAATTGACTCATGGTGCAATGCTAAAATGAAAGGCATGAGGGTGAAGGGTGTGCATGTACCACCTGAAGGAGCCTGGATAAGATATAAGGGATAGAAAGAATGTGGTCATTGCTTGTTGCTTTATTCCTTCTGCCCACCACAAATTGCTTCTCCTCTGATGCCCCTCTGCTGTCTTAGAGCCAGCTAATTAAGAGCTGCAACCACTACACACCATGAGCTAAGTGAACCTTTCCTCCATTAACTTTGTGTGTGGGGTATTTTTTTTCAGCAAAGAGAGAAAAGTAACTGAGACAGCTATGAACGAAATTTATATCTCCTCCCATCTATAAAACAGATCATTGCTCATATTTATAAGTGAAGTCCTAATAGCAACACTGGCAAAGTGAAAGACATTCAGGGGAAAGTAGTAGACATAACATTAGAGAAACTTGGGACGTTTGGAAGAGATAACCAAAGTACTGTTTCATTTCAAAGTTTGAAATAGATGAGGTACTGTACTTTCAAGGAAGAATCAGAGAAGAGATAGCTGAGAAAGACTAGAACACTTTGATATTAGAAATGACTGCTTTGCAAGGCCTTTGCAAAGGGCCGGGAGCTTTTTATTCAGCATTTCTCCACTGTTGGGCAATGACACAAGAACCTTATCTACACACTTCCAATTTTAATTTTTCCACCACTGAATTCCATTTAATAGTGACTGTGATACAAAATATCAATATATGTATATTTAACCAGAGTCTCTCTGTTTGGATCAGTCATGAAAAAAAGCCACCTACTTTTGAGAAACAACCTGAGGCCTCTCTCTGAAAAACTGTGTGCACAGTAATCTTGATTTGAAAAATCTCTGAGATAATGAATTTCCATTTCCATTTCAATGAAAAGATATTTCTGAAACTTTATAGTGAACATCAAGTTGTGCTATTGATGCTTGTCTTGTCCATGACTTTTGAGAGAAAATCTATGGTCAGGTTTGCACTTGGACAGAAGATAATAGTTAATCGTAATATCTGCTCAATCCAGTTCAACTTGTTTGTTACCTTTTCAATCCATTCCCCATTCCTGCCCTCAAAAGTTATTAGAGCAACCTGAGAAACAACTTAAAGTGAAACAAAACGAAACAAAATTTTAGAATGTATTAATTTCAAGGGATTTTTAAGAAGGTAGTTTCAAAGTTGCTTTCTCAATTCAGTGGTCATTTTGCTATAAGAGTCTTAAATCTATACTCAAGCAAATATAGTTATAAGGAAATCTTATACTTAAAATCTTGATTTTTCTTAAGATCACCTTTTAAAAGAAAGGAAGAAAAGGAGGACAGATATTTTTAGCTACAGCATTATCGGTTATATGATTAAATTATCATCATCTTTTGCCATAAAGTACTCTAGAGGAGGTATTTTTCACCGTATTTTTATGTTTGTTCTCATTTGTGAAATCAGTTCAACCCCTCAAAAATGTCCAGGCTCCAAAATTATGTGCAGAGAAGTTGCCTGGGGATTGCCGTTCACAGACCTTTTGCATACCGTACCTATTCTGGAACCTCTGCAAACGGAAGGAATTCCCATTACGTCCCCTTCTGCTATGCTTGTGAGAATAAACGAAGTAGTTCTTATTCTGTTTGAATGCAGCGATATTAGTTAACATTTTACTATTGTTCAATTTATATATAATAATAAAAACTTAAGAAAGAAATAATGAGAGAGTAATGTTACATTAAAGAGAATAAAATAAAGAAAATCAATGATCTGAACAGGAAACAAGTTTTAAAAGTACTTTTTCCGTTGCACAAAAGTTGCCATGGCATTCCATTTCCCTTTGTGTCTGCTGGTGATTTAATTTAGTAGTTTTAGAAAATGTGTCTATTGCTCTGTTTAAAAATTCTAATTGCAGTGATTGGTAAAGGGGTTTTCTAGTACAAGGGGTGTTTGTAGAGAACCCGCAAGACTGACAAGTGATTGACAGGTAAACAACCCCGCTGTGCCCTTATATTCCATTCGGTGATGCTAGACTATAGATACCACATAAGCTTCAGGAAGTAACCACCTTCCATTTTTTATTGAATGCTTGGCTTTGTGGATGTAAACAATATTGTGCATTAGCTAACTAAATGTGCTGTTTCTTTTGCACTGTGGTACTGCCCTGGCTTGATGTGGTGGGATGTCTGTGAGATGAACAAATGGAGACTTTCTTTTAATGTGTTCAGCTGAATTTAACCCAGGAAAAGCAAAGCGAGGTGCAGACTCCATAAGTAGATGGAAACAACATAAAAGCGAATGCAAAGGATGCCATTTCCAACTTGAAATGTTCTGTTCATGACTTAGCAGTATCTGTGTGAGACTGCGCTTTAGTATCTGCTAGTGCTGAGGCTGACAGCTTGGCATGAACGCACACCCATGATATTATGCACAGTCAGTCTCTTGCAATTGTCCTTGAAGGTGGCTTACTGTTAATGTTTCTAGATTTTTGGAATGTTATTTAAAAAGTTTTCCCTGGTTCCAGGTTTTCTTTTACAACTTTTTTTGAAAATAGTTCTCTTACTTTACATATATCTCTTACTGCACCTATTCACCTTAATTTCTTTTTAAAAAATCTTTATTACAGCCTGCTTTAAGAAAGCATTTTAAAATATAAATTGGGGCTGGGGATTTAGCTCAGCGGCAAAAGCATCTGCCTGGCAAGTGCAAGGTCGTGAGTTCGGTTCCCGGTACCGGAGAAAAACCAAAAAAAAAACTAAAATATAAATAGATGAGTGTTGTCACTATGAGTTTGAAAAGAGGTTCATATGGCTAGTAATAAATTGATAATTAAAAAGAATTTACCTGATATGAAATGTTTTGTTTTCCTGAATTATACAATTTCTTTTTTTTTTTTTTTTTTGGTCTTTTCTTCCGGTACCAGGAATCGAACTCACGACCTTGAGCTTGCCAGGCAAGTGCTTTTGCCACTGAGCTAAATCCCCAGCCCCTGAATTATACAATTTCTAAAACTATAAAATTTGAAAAGATGTTGTTTGTTTGTAACCATGTTATAGTTCTTAGATATTGTAATGGCTACTATCAAGTCTGGAGGAAAATTGTGCCCTTCAGCTTGAATGCGAAGACCTTGGATGTTTTGAATGAGCTATTTGCCAGCAAATGACGAGTCATTCCAGATAAATGAGAAACTTAGTACAGTAAAATCTGTGTTCAGTAAACAGCAAAATGTGGAAAATTGCATTTTTGAGATTCTCCAGGCAAAATCATCTTTCTAGTAAATGCCAATAGCCAACTGAAATAGGGCAGAGGAACTAACTGGAATCTGATTAAGGTTGCTACAGATTTAGTGTGTGTTCATGTTGCTAATAAAAATTTTAGAAAGAATCAGAGCATTTTTCCAAACAAAAAATTGATACTCTTATGCGTATACCATGGCATTTTCCTTCCCTTGGCAGCCCAAGAAGAAAGAATGGGAGATTAAAATAAAAGAGAGATCAACCTGAATTAACTCTGAGTTAGCTGTAACTGATATCCTGTCTTCATAATACGTCTCATAACAAAATTTTTGTATCAGTGTATTGCAAACGTTTGTAAGTTATTTAGAACTTGGAACAGGTTTTCCCATAGAAACAATGTTGTAAATATTGGTTCAGTTCCCAGGCCAGTATACACAGCCTATTTAATCCATATGTATCTAAGAGACAGTACCAATGTTTGCCTGTGTGCTGGGTCCTAAAGGCATACTGCAGAGAAGAGCACCAGGGGTGGGTATTTTGTGTTTGTTTCCTGGAAAGAAAATGGTCCTATAGGAATTTGTAGAAGAAACCAATTTCATTATTTGTCTCTTCCTTTTGTGTCTATTCACACAGTGGTCCCAGAACCCTTCTGTGTACCTATGGGGAAAGCAGGACCCGCATGTCTTCAAACCTGTTCTTTAAGGGCATTTCACTTCCTTATCACTCTGGATTTCTTGATAAGGCTTATTATTCTCCATATTCTAAACAACCAGAATTTAAGAGAAGTAACAAGGCAAAGTTAAAAATATTTATTAGTTAAAAACTAGTTTGATATGATGGAAAGTCTTCATATATTGCTGGAGGTTAAGGCAAGTTTTAGGACTTGGTTGTAATTTTTAATTTTTTCCATTTTCCAGCCTTTAAACTGGGTATGATCTCTACAAAAGTGATACAGATTTTCATAGTAGACTCCAGCTGCAGGGACAGAGCCCTTGCTGAGTATCAGAGAGTTAATAGCAACATCTTTCTTTGAAAATGGGGGATTGAACTTTATTGTATTAGTTTCAATACCTGTAAAATTCCTATTATTGCTGCTGTAACTTGACATTTATCTCAGTTACTGTGTTTTTCCCACTTTCCCATGCTCATATGTGAGTAGAACGTGTATCATTTACTTTGCTCTTTGTTAACTTCCCCTCCTGCCATACCAGTTATTTTCAGACCTGCCGGGACAAGCAGGTCATGACAACCTATCCAGTGATGGAATCGTAGCACAACTGTTTCTAAACAGACAAAAAGTTCTGTACTGCATTGGAGTGAGGAGGTACAAACTTCTTAAAAAGTTCTTTTTAATGTTTGTTAACAAGGACAAAACCAAATTTCATGACAAAGTGCTAATTTGTTTTCTTGTATACTTGTTTCAAAGAATACTTTTTTTTGTACTGAGAGTTGAACTCAGGACCTTGCACTTGCTAGGCAGGAGATAGTGCCGCTGAGCTATATCCCCAGCCATTGGTTGTTATTTTTGTTTTACTATTTTTTGATGAGCAATAAGATAATAGTGTCCCTGACATTATGTACCTCACTTGGGTGTTTTGCTTATTTTACTGGACTGAAAACTTGTTTTTTCTTCTATATGTGGATTTTTATGACTTCTCTATTATCTAAAAATATGGATAAATGTACATTTCTGGTGTGGCAACCTTCTACATTTTTGATATATTTTCTTAAGGTCTGTGATGTGATGGTCAGAAAGGTGGACAATTCAGGCCCAACAGTGGGAGCCAGTGCTGTATTTATTGAGGTTACCTGGCATTATTGCAGTGGCCCATTTGTCAAGGCCAAAATCCTTCCCTTACTTTGGGTGTCTACAAGACCGAGAACAGATGCTGCAAAAATGACGCAGTATTTTATACTACTTATCTTATAGTCAGTAATGCTAGATGTATTAAACTATTATGATCATGTCTGGGAAACTCTGAAGTCAGGGTCATTATTTTCAAATGTATGATAAATTTAAGCTAAAACTTAAATACATAACCTTTTCTTGAAAGTCAACACAGAAATGTAGAACAGTTTGATGTTCATAAAAATCCTTTAGTTACAGCATATTATGATTAGGTCAGTAGAGATACAAAACCATATTTCCTACTTTTTCAAACTAATCAAATTTTTATAATAATGAAAATCATATGACTATTATATAGAGATCTTTAAAAAAACACATACCTTGCTTTTTAAAAATAAAGATCTTCACCTAACTTCAAGCTCTACCATAATGAAACATTTAGGGTGGTATTGAATCTCTATAATTGTTTGGTTCTGTGTTCTATTTTCAATAAACAAAGGGGAATGGTTTTACTTATTTGAGTTATACAGAGTGTATTTTGTCATAAGACATTCTTAGGGATTATAAAAATTTTTTGTCAGAGATTTATATTCATCTGAACAAGGAACATGGACTTCTAATATGCAAGGGCATTCATTTATTTTCAGTTTAGAATATATAAAGTTCATAATTTCTATGAAATTATTTTGTTTAAATCTGAACTCCCTAGCTAGCTACACATTGAAATATTTTGGTTATGGAGTACAGTAATGAGGAGTCTCACATACACATACAGAGGCACACATACACACTCAGAAATACACATACATCCTCTTTCTTCTCAACTATGAAATATTTTGGTATTTATTTGCTGTATATTTAGTAACTGAAAGGACAATGTATATTTAATAACTAAAATGACAATGGACATGATTATTTGTTTTAAATATCATGAAAAATATATATCCAGTATATTACTTAATTTTAGCAAGAGAAAAAATTTCTATGTATTTTTTTCCTATGTAGATCTTCCTGTTTTTTTCTTAACTTAGTTTTTGGTACAGCTTTGTTAGAATATGATAATGTTACCAGAAGCTCCACATAAAAAAGCAAGTTGAATGTGCAGTTTTATACAGGAAAAATTGGATCTGCCACATTGAATTTTCTAAATAAAAAATTAACCTCAGTAGCTTTTATAGTCCCTCTATATATAGTATATGCTACAGTATAGTATGCAGTATGTAGTATATAGCATATACAATATGCTACAATTACATACTACATGCTATATTTTTCTGTATTATTTATTACATACTATAGTATATTTTGTATCATAATATGTACCTGTAATCGTGGGCCTTTTAGAGACAAGTGCTCAAGTTTCAACCTGCAGCTGAAAATCCACTTATTTATCCAAAATATCAACTTGGCAGTTAAACCTGAATAATGAAAATTTAGTTTAGAAAAAACCTCATATATTAGCATCTTTAGTTTAAAAAAAAAAATACATGTGTACCAAAGGCTCACCACCACTGGTATACACTATATGCACGTAGTACATGCTTTTATATTACATAAAAATAGTGTATATGTATATATACATATTCTATGCATACATATCATATACACACAGTATTATATATTGTTTGCCATGTAGAGGTACTTCAGAGATTTTGAGGAATAAATGAATGAGTCAGTGAGTTCCTGCTGGCTAGAGAACCATGTACGTGATTTACCTGTAAGAGGATTAGGCAGATAAAATGAGACATGAAAGAGCTTTAAAAATTATAAAGATTTTATACATGCAAACTTATGAATAATGATTACATTTTTGTAATTCAGAGTATTGAGCATTATTTTGACACATTTTCTTACAGTCTTTAGGAAGTGACAAAACACATTGTCCATTTGCAAGTTCCAGTATGATGACGTCTCCTTTTAGAAATGGAGCAGTGAATCTTGCTTATAAGAATGGCCAAATAGGTTCATGTTGGCTAAAATTAGATCCTTATTATAGCCAGTTACCCATTTGTTCTTCATACCACAGAATATCATTTTGCCCCAATGGCCAGGCACTAATGGGGCTTACTAACACTATTGTTCATACTACTTATGTGGCATTAATTCCAGGCTCTCTGCTTTTAATAGAAGGGCTACACAGTTAAATTCTCATATCATGAAGCCTGTCCCCTAAAAGAACTAAGAAAGATATCTCTATTATAATCTTTCCCAAATAATATTGGTTTTTTAATTGTTGAGAGTATTTTGATTAATGAGACATTAGTAGGGGAAGATGTTTGCATTAATAAATAAAAATAGAGATTTAAAAATTTTTATAGAAGATTCTTTTGGGATAATCCTATCTCTCATGAGAAAAGTTGTCTTGACAACAGTACCATTTATAATTAGAAATGATGAATATTTTATTTCTCAAAGGAAAATTCTCCCTAAGTATTCTAGACAGTGATCAGGCTAAATGTTCATCAGCCTTAATCATTTTTTCTGCAAAACTACGCTATCGACTATTTGGCTCAATAATAATCAGGCATTACATTTTAGTCTATAAGGAAAGGACATTTATATAAATTTCTTTTTATACTTTGTGAGAAAAAAGTGAGGTACCATGGACCTCATTTTACAGCAAATGTACGTATTTTATAAATGGCAGGAATAGAACTAGAAAAATGAAGCTTAGTTTCTTTCTTTCTATTATTTTGCCAAAGAGTGCAGAATCTTAACACACATTTCAGAGTTGTGAAACTTTTACTCCTAATGTAAACCATTGTTTCATATCCTGGCACTGTACTGTTTTCAAATTGTAATATGTATTCACTTTAACTATGAATTTACAGTCAGGTAAAAATAAAATACCCAATACAAGGTTCAATCTTCCTGGAGTGTTCATGATTTAAATAAATGACTGTATAAATTAAAACAGAAGACTCAAACTTCATATTGTGCAATCATTTATTACATTAGGCATTAAATGTTCATCTAGTGTCTTCTGTGTGACAGGCAATATGGGATGATCCCATTAAATAAAACATAGTTCCTGTGGGAAGTATGGAACGACATGGCTGTACAAAGCACTAGGCAGCCTTTGGAGTATTGACTTGGAATTGCTGCATGGTAGTGGAAGGTAGATAAAACATTCACGAGAACAGTGGGAGGAGGTGACACTTGAGGTGTGTCAAGGGATTTATGGAGGGAGGTTAAGATGGGGTGTGACATCCCACTAGCGGAAATGACATGTGCATCCAGGGTGGTTAGGGAGCAGGAAGGGTGTACAAGTGATTGCAGATAAGATGGATGTTAGTGGTGCCTGACACTGGAGTCCTCTGTGCAATTTTAAAGCAAACATTTATCATCCAATAAGGTCTGTTGCCCTGAACGCAACAGCTTGGTGAGTGACACAGTATTTTAAGTCTGATTACATGCGCTATGAAGCTTCCATGGTGTGAACTGATTTTCTATCATCACCAATATGACTGTACTAAAATCCATTTACTTATAACTGCAATCTTATAACTGCATTACAAGTTTAATCTGAGACATATTTAACCATTCAATCACACATTATATATTTGAAAACATCAACGATTCAGTCCCCTTGTGGAAATTTTAAAATTAAAGTAGTATCTGAAATATTTTAATTTTACTTTTTGTAACACTTACTTTAATACAGGTTCACTTTTTGTGTTCATTTAACTCAAAATTTGTACTAGCTGGACTTAAAGAGCTACTGTCAGTACCGTTAGTACTCAGCCTTTTAGCCTAGGGAATTGAACCAAGAGTCAAGTCAAAATGTAATGGCTCTATTTATATTTCATTCCCATTTTTTTGCTAAAGAACAGTTTTTTTATTAGCTTCCATTTATCATTAGTGCACATTTCCTATTTGACAAACTCTGACATCTTAAATCCAATATATATTACCATTGAGATATTTCCATTTGGAAAATTATGAGAGTACATTTCACAAATGAAAGACAGATACCTCTTCCTCTTTTTTCTCCTTTGTCTTCCTCCATACGTTGGTAGGTGTTGGTGGAAAGTAACAGGTTCTGTAGCCATGAACATGCCTTCAAGGACAGAGAGTCCATGGATTGGAGGAGCAGCATAAATGTCAGGAAGATGTACAAGGTCCTACCTTGCACAGGCTATGAGTGACTCCCGTGGCTTTTGTGGAAGCCATATAGGAAAGTACTTGCATGTAACTCTGAAGAGAAAATTCTATGCTCTGGGAGCTAAGGATTAAGAGGAGCATTGCAGTTACTGGCAGACGGAAGTGAGGTTTAAGTGGAGAGGAGCTGGTGGCTCATTGGACCTGGGAAGGCTGGTCTGAGGGATCTTAGTGGAGGTGCTGGAAGTGGGATTTCATCTACGAGGCGGGGCGAAGTACGGAAAAAGTGTAAGTTGTGTTGTCACATGGTGAAATCTACAAGAGAGAAAAACAGTTACAATTTGAGGATGCATGTGTGGAAGTGGGTCGTATGTATTTTCCCCTGATAGTTTTGTCTGAGTTGGCAGAGGAGGTATTTTGTTCACTTTCTCTTCTGTCACACAATTTCCATTACAGTATATTACTACCTGCTCCCCAAGACATGCTTATTCAGTGAAGGAAGCATGAAAGCCATTCTTCTGCCCTCTAACTTTAAATACCCAGGTGGAAGACTTCTATTTTTCAATAAGGGGGATTGAACCTAGGGGCTCCATTGCCATTTTATGAATCGGTCTTGAGACAAGGTCTCACCAAATTTCCCAGGCCGGACTCAAAGTAGACTTTTGCCTATCTCAGCCTCCCTCAGTACTAGCATTATGGGGCTGTAGCACTGCACCTGGCCAGAGTATACTTTACCACAAACAAGAACAATAAATAGAGCTAAAAATTGAAGTATAACATAGTGTAAATGGATAATATGGAAGGTACTTGAGGAACATCTCAGAGGATCATTCAAAGGTGCTTGGCTATGAAGGAAAGTGAAGAATTGTGATGGACAGTCCTGTTGGCCCCGCTGAAGCACACCTTCCAAGTTTCACACCCTTGCATAGTGGCATTCTTTGAATCTGAACTTGGTCATGTGACACACAGATCGTGAGACATTAGCAAATGACATGGAAGCACAGATTTAACAAGTGCTTGCATACTGGGAGACTGTCTTCTTGGAATGCCTGTGGTTGTAGTACAACTTCTTGCCATGCTGCCAAGGGCATGAAGAAGTGATACAAAGAGATCCATGTGGAGAATGTAGAAAACCATAGCTGTAACCCTATCTGCGCCCCAGCCAGTCCCAGCCATCAGGCCATTTCACAGCTCCTGGTGGTCCCAGCTCTCCCGCTACACAATATGAAGCATAACAACTTCTGCTTATACTGCAGATGTTTAGAAGAGAATTACTGGTGGCTGTTATTTTAAGAAACTAATTTTTGAGTAGTTTATGATGGAGCAATATGTAACTTCAAAAGGAGGCAAGAATGGTTTTAGTGTATGTGGACTGAATTAGTGGGTAGACTTGACATCTTCATTTATTTGAGATAAAAATATAGGAAGGATAACCCTCTTGCTAGTATGCTTAACTCAGAACTACTGCAAAGAGACTAAATAGTTTTAGTGCATTTCAGTGCAGAGCAAGTACTCAAAATGGTCTGCCGAATGCAGCATTGAAAGCATGCCAAAATGAGGATATTGCTGTGCCATTTACTCTCGGCTAAGTATAGAGAACTTCTCAGGAAGCTTTTTCACTTATCAGAGACTCTTGTAGCTTAAGCTACATGGTGACAGGAAGTGTATGTGCAGACACCCCCCCACACACAAATACCCCGCTAAAAGAAGAAAAAGATATATGTTGAATTTGAACTAGTTAGATCACAACTCATAGGGGAAAATAATTAAGGTCTGTACCACTTGTTAAAAATTCAATTTAATATATAGACAAATGTTTGTAGTATAGGATAAGCCAGGTTTGTTCTTCATGATAAATCTAACTTACATGGAATGCCATGTATGGGAACTCTAATTATACTCACAACTTGTATACTTGGGTAAGAAAGCTTAGGTTAGCATTGAAATGAGCCGCAAATGATATGTTTGGGAACTACTTGTCACTTCCTGACAAAAACGTATAATTGAGCAGTACTAAATAATGGTATCTACGTGTGATGCCTTACGTTTATGTGGGATTTTCAAAGCTCTAATTTCTTTCCATAAAATTTTGTTTATTTCTAACATCTTCATTGATATCAAAGTTTTGTTCAGCCAAAAAGCAAGCCTGAGAAAGTTGGTCATCCTGGAAGAAAAGGGAGAAAATAATCTAAGATGGCGCGATCGTTAACTAACTATACAAGGATACAAAAAAATATATACCATTTTTTTCTTTCTAGCTTCTGAAACTTAAAGCAGCAGGGGGCAGTAGAACATTTTAAGTACTGGACACAGAGGCAGGGGAGGACATTGACATCTCTCATGAGGTGTTTTTGTTTTAATTTTCATTCTGCAAGACCATATTTCACTATTACTCGTATTTCCTTTGCTCAGTGTTCTGAAAATTGGGGATAAATCATCACATATAGTCAACATTAATATTAAATAAAGACCATGCATTTAGAAAAAAGAAGCTTTTTCTCCTTTTCAGCTAATCAGTGAGTATAATTGATTTCCATCTACAATATATAACATCAATTCATGTTTTAATTCTTTTTTCTTCCATATGGCTTTATTTGAAAGTCCTAATAAATAGGGCACAAGGAACAGGCTAAGAAGCATGAGAATTAGAAACCTTCTAATAAATTGGGTGCTCCAGGTTTCACTGGGTGTTTTTGTTTTCTTTCTGTGGCATTTGAAGTTTTTATCTCATGGCATGTTCTTCTGTTTTATGTTTTACTAAGTCAGGCTGCGTTAGTCTTTGTGTACAGAAAATCCATTTCTCTTTCTGTACCTTAACTCATATTGTCCCTTTCACCTAGAATGCCTCTTCTTGCCTGTATTTCCATGGCTCCATGTTATAATCATTTCCTACAATTTTGCTTCAGATTTAGGCTATGGGTGACTGCACCCTAAAGCACTTGCACCCTCCATGCCCTTCTCTAGGAGTGTTCACACACTGAGTCATAGCACACAATTTTGTACATTAAAAACTGATCACTGAAATAAAATTTATGCTTTGTTTAGTGAGATTATCAGCTCCTTGAGTGCAGAAAATCATGTCCAGACATGTTTCACATACAATGATTTCTTAAGTTTTGAACTTTGATTGGAGTTTGTCTGATTGCTATAAGTGCAGTTATTCTTGTGGGCCTGACTTATTCAGCATTCAGGCCTTCTAGAAGGCAAGGACGAAAGGCTAAGACACTGACATTTATGACGCCAACAATGTTGTGGGAACTCTATGTCTTTGTGTCAAGTCTCCTTAAATTCTCAAGGTAACTCTGTAAAATAGGCAATAGTATGTCACCATATGGAGAACATGGAGCTCACTGGCAGTAACTTGCCCGTGCTTGTAGATGTGAGGCAGAACGGTGATCAGAACCTTCCTACTCCCCTCCGTGCCTGCAAAGCCTGCAGTGTTTTCAGTACAGAGCGGTTAGTTATTTGTTATCTACTATGTGCCACACATTGCTTTAGGAACTATTGATTCTACATTGAATAAAATACTATCCTCTCCTTGAAAGGCTCACATTCCAGCAGGGGAGAGATTAGAGTAATTATTATGATTCTGAGTGATAAGTGCTTTAAAAGTGTCCTATGGGTACCAGGCAAGGAGCCATTAGCTCTGGCTGCCAAGAGACGCACATCCTGCCGCACATCCTGCCGAGCTGTGGAGCAGACTCAGGCAGTGATGGGCTTTGGAGGATTAGCAGTTCACCAGCTGGAGAAAGCAGAAAGACTATGCATGCAAGGAAGGAGGCTAAGGTCAAGACACTGGAGGGCAAAGCCCAAGCAGTCAGTTCTTCGCTATGCTGGGTGGAGGGGCGTGGAGTTGGTCCACATGGTGAGAACAGGGAGGAAAATGCTGTCACATCATAATACGCTCTCTGAAGGACTCCAGGGTGCCAGTGGGGAGCCTGTTGTGTTAAATCATGATTGCCGAGGCTTCTAGTGCATGGATTAGCTATCACAGAGGTGGTTAATAGAGGTGCTGTGAGGTACGTAGGAAATATATGAGAGGAAGCGTAAATGGTACAGGAAGCATGGCCTTTGAAGTGAAATTGACAAAGCTCTGTGTCCCAGGTGACACTTGCCAACTATATGATTTTGAGCAGTACTCCAAATGCTCAGTTTCACTCATGGCCTCTGTAAAATGGGAGTTTTCTCAATCTCAAAGACTCTTGGTGGGAATGAGAGAAGGAATCCAGCATGTAGGCATTTAGTAGACATAGGTTTACATGTAGATTTAACTTTTCCACGTGCATGTTTATTTATAAAAGGGTTGATATTATTGTTCTAAGAATATGTAATTTTATATATTTACATATGAGGTATGTCAGGTTTCTAGTTATATATATATATATACATACATAAAATTAAGTTTGGCATATGGTGAAATTCTCCGGTTATAAGAGCTTGGGAATGCTTTTTAATTTTCTTCTGTTTATTAGTACGAAAGAAAAAAATATTCTGTTGTTCTTCACTAAGCCTTCTTTTGGGGTTTTGAGAATAAGTCCAATGTTTATCCATTCCTAATTTTGCAATTCTGCCTTCAGATTCATCATTATTATCAGTATCAATCCCAAGTTATAAATGATGTGATTCTTCTGGTTTATAAATCTGTTTCCTTAGTTTTTCAAGTATGGACAACTGATGATCAGATAGCGCTTGTTAATGAAATAATGTCAACCCAAATCATCTTCCTGGTCTTTGTAAAGTTGACAGGGTGAATTTGCTTTCCCAGTGAAGTTATTTTCAGGTATTTCATACACAACTTTGTTGTGGACTGACAGGTTTTTAGTAATATTACCAATTAAAGTATGAAAGACTTCAGTTTAGAATTGTCTTGATGGGAAACTTCTCTGTATGCATTCGTCCCCATTGTAGTTTTTTCTATATAGGACTTTGAAACCTCTTCTTGTTTAGAGCTAATATTTCTTTTTACAATATTGCTGGTTTTCTTTTTTAAGCTCCTTTCCCACTTATTATTTCTGTTTCTTCTATTTTTTAACTTATAACTTCTATAAGCTTCTTTTTCTCTCTCTATAAATATATCAAGGCCCTCCGTCCAGAGTACAACAAAAACATAAAACAGGAAACAAGTAAAATCTCCTTTTATTAAGTGTTCCCTTGCCTGCTAAAGTCCTAATTATTCCTTCTTCCATAGCTGCACATCTTGGTATAAATATTTCCTACATCCACTACCTAATTTTACATTCCACGATCCACTGTGATAACTTCTGCCCTTCAATATTATGCTGCTAAGATCATTGCCCACCTTTCTGGTCTCCTTTTATCACCTTGAATGGTCTGGTCATGGTCTTCAGCTATTTTGAACAAAACTTACTATTAACTTCGTCCATTTTTTTCAATTTTTTTCTCGATCTTTGTTTTTGTCCCCCTCACTTAAAACACACTTTCTGTACAAATTCACCAATTTTCAAGGCTTTACCCACCACAACTACATCACTGAAGCTCAGATTCACACATGAAAATATTCATCATTTATGAAACTTTGGAAGAAACCCTGACAATTTGGACTCATCAAGCACTAAACAATTCTCTTGATATGATGATCTTCTCCTTCATGTGTCCAAGAATGTGTCTCACTTTTTATTTCTTGTTTTATCTTGTTTCAGTCTATAATACCATCATGGACTAAGTGCCCCAAGTTACTTAGAATACAATCCTGAGACTCAGACTCAGACTTTCCTCTCATTCCTACAGATAATAAACTTTTTCTCCCCTAAATGTTTTGCCTTTAAAGCAATTCTTGATTCTTTATCTTGTGCTCCTTTCCTGTTTATTCTTGGCCACATTTTGCATCTTTTCATCACTAACCTGGATTGTTGCATTGGTCTTCTATGGTCTTGCTGATTTAGAGGTATGCTTCACTCCAGTATCACAGGGTGCTTTTCCCCAATTCAAGGCCCCAGGTAGTTATCCTGAAAGTGTTAGCCTCACTCCCCAATTTAATTTCAAGTTACTTTCTACTTATGAATCTTCAAAGGAAAGGAATAGTTCCTTATATGTATTTGGACATCCTGTAATAGTGTAAGTAGTCCATGAATCCTGATGAACTGAAATAAATATTTTATAACAAAATTATTTCAATAAAGAAAATGAATATGTGAGGTAAGTTGGAAACAGTTACCTTTGTGTGTGTGTGTGTGCGTGTCTGTGTGTGTGTGTTGGATATTGAACATAGGACCAGGGCTGGGAATGTAACTCAGGGTAGTGAACTTGCCTATATGCCCAAAGTCATAGGTTCAGTCCTAGACACCACAAAAAGAAAATTAACAAAAGATTCAATGAATAAAAAACTTTGTGAATGCTGAGAACATGCTGAGCTATGCCTCCAACCCATAAAACAATTTTGAACTTTAAACTGTACTTCTAATTTTAAAACCTTGCAAAAGAGAATTTTTATGGCATACAATAATGTTGAATTTCTTTACAATGTGTTTGGCAATGAGGTACTATGAATTAAAAATGAGGTAATTGATGTACAGATCTTAATAAAAGATTAGGTGCAATATGGGTGAATGTTCTGATTTTTTAAAAATATCAGTTACTGTTTGACCCCATTTATGAAATTATGTATGCCTTAGTTACACTTTCTTTATCACTGGGATAAAAGATTGACACTCAACTCACAGTTTAAGAGGAGAGAGATTTATTTTGGCACAAGGTTACTGTATCTAGGTGGCTGGCTCTGAGACAGAAATGGCAGTGGTGGAAGGTTGTGGCAGAGGAAAGATGCTTACCTCATGGGGGAAAGGAAGAAGATAAAGAAGAGAATAGCAGGAGATGTACCCCTCCAGATCATGCCCCCAGTGACACCTGCCTCTAACCAACCAGGCCTTCACTCCTAACAAGTCACTTATGAGCTCCCATGACCCCATGACCTTCCAAACAGACAAGGTATTGAGGACATTCTTGTTCCAAACCATAACAATTTACAAAATGTTGACTCTTTTTTCTTCACAAACTTATGTGCCATCACAGCATTCTATACTACTAGTCTTGTTTGTAAGTTTTGTTCTTCTAAATAAGAACATTTTTAAAGTTCTACAAAATGTTCCAATCATTAATCGTATTTGTGCATAATGATTCTAACTGCAGTGGACTATTCTTCATAGAATACTTGGTAAATTATACAGAATATTGAAGCTTGATTGCTTGCAAAATTAATTTAATTTTGTTTAAAATATACTCTATTAAGCCAATATAAATGTGTATTCAATAAGTTATTTGAATTAGCATTCAGATGGAAGCATATTGAGTTTCTCCAGGCTTTCGGTGTTTCTGTGAACATTTTAGCTTTCTAATAGAAGGAATGCAATTTGAATTGTTTACTGCTGTAATCCACTGGTAATTTTCAGGCATAATGGAATAATGGTATTTAGCCATAATGTGGTATTTTTTAAAAAAACATATGAAATATTTCAAGAATAAGATTAGCTAAAGAATTTAGTCTCATTTTATGACCATGACAGTTTAGGTGTGCAACATGAGAAGTTTGTATTTCCAGAACAGTTTCTCAGAGTGCTATTTTAAAGAAAATGAAACTCTTTCTTGTAGGATCTGATATTAGGTTTCCACTAACTGTGTTAAATACCTAGTTTTAAATTACAGCATGGAAAATTTGGGTTACTCACCTATTTAGGCATTTTATTGTGACCCAAGAAGCATTTAGTAATTATCACCATTTAAAACTGCCATGTATATATGATAGTATGATTGTAAATTTTTTTCTTCTGTGAAATACTAAGGAGTTTCCTCAGAATGTTTTGGGGACTTTGCTTCTTGCCCCAAACCTCTGAAACAGTGCCCTGGGTCAGCAGTAGTCTGGTCAGAGGTTGGAGGAGGCAAGGCAGAAGGTCAGTGATGGTGCAGCTCTGAATGCCAGAGACACAAGACAGAAAGAGACCTGCCCTTCACTTTGCTTCCAGGACCTCGGCAGCTTTCTTAAAGCCCCAAAACTACAGCCGCAGACAGTGAAATTTAATGTTTCCTATCGTGATCGGATTTTAGAAACTGACGCTGTCTCATTTAATTTCTTGCAGTATATAATAAATGTCTTCTTGTTGTTGTTGCCTGAAGATCTTTGAAAAGCACAAAGAAACAAAATACTTGCAGAAAAATACCTTCATTTTCCTGAGAATCAGTGCTGCAGTTTTAATCATTTCTGTGATTTACTGAATATTAAATGAGTGTCCTGATACAATATTAACAGACATTTGTGAGAAATAATTTTTATATTACCAGATAAATCTTTACTTTCATCAATAATCATATTATGAATTCCGCTTCAGGTAAAAAATAATTTTTCTTTCATATGGACTGCATATCCTTACATTAAAGAGTTATCCAAACTTTGAAGGTACATCCTTTGAGCCTACAGATGTCAATATTTCAGAGAATTACTGATAGTTTTAAGTTATTATCTTTAGTTTTTGTTTGCCAAATATTTTCATGAGTAATCTCTTTCATAGACTTACAGAAGTTAATTTTATAATTATAAATAAAATTAAGATATATATCAAAGAAATACAATTACTATGGAAAGTAAACCTTATAATGAATATCCTCATCTTTCTTCAAGTGGCTGTCTTGATTTCATTAACAATGATTTTATTCTAATGTTGCTTTTCATAGGATTCTATCTACAGGAAATTGATTATAATTTTTGATGCCAGATTTCAAAAAAAGAAATTGCTATCATTCTGTTATTTTAATTGTCCTTGGCCAGCATTAGCCCTTCATTCAAGTTTTCTTGTCTTCTGAAAATGTTTTTGCATATGGAAGACTGAGGAGAAAGAAAAGAATACTAATCCTAAAGAAAGAATAAGATGGAAGGTTTTGAGTGCTACACCAAACTAAGTGGCAGTTGGGTAGGAGGATTTTCACATAGCAGTCTTAGTTAAATGATTTTCTGGATAATACATTCTAGTAGTAATTGTACCTGCTGACCCACAAGCATGGCAACCGCTGGTATTTTCTTGAGTAGTCCATTATTTTTGTCTCTTCTTGCCTTTTAACTTTACAGTGAAAACTGTCTGTATTATGTCTGAGGGTAAAAAAATAAAACATCCAATATTTTTGCCTGTGGAAATACCGTACCATTTCTGCTAATTACAAACACATAGGTAAATTTGTGATGGCTAGTTGCTCATAGTCAGTGGCAATCATCATAAGAAATACCATTGAAAAATAAAAGGAGAAAACATTTGATAATTCTGTAGCAAAAATAAGACTATATTAGAGATCTGAAAGATTTTCCAATCAATGATAATGAAATTTTATTAAGGAAAAATTGCTAAATTATGCCAATTAACTTTTCAGTTTTTTTTTCTTTTTGCATATGTTCTTTCAAAGACTGACATTTAATTTACAAACATACAAATTTGGCATAAAGTTCATATTTTTATTACTTTAAATTTATTTTGTGACCCAAAATGCTTTTATAATTGTTTTGTAAAAATTTTGATGATGTCTATATATGAATTTTTAGAAGTTGATATGATGAAAAACTTTTTTCAGTTGTATGATTGGGTAATGTTTCTAGACTGGTGGCAGAAACTGTGCTGATTTGTTTCTTTTCTTTTCTTTCCTTTTTTTTTTTTTTTTTTTTTT
>NW_004955480.1:4237665-4258905 GCF_000276665.1 Chinchilla lanigera | reverse complement strand
AAATAATTTTTTTTTTCAAAAAGTGTCTTCTGTATGTTTTCTGCCCTCTACTCTTTTTCCTTTGAAATTTGTCCACTTTATCACTTACGTATCTTACAGTCTATGTTGATGTAGCTCTTTAAGTTTAAGGAGAGAAATTTTTATTTTTTATGACTTGGAAAAGAATGCTTTGTAGATCTTAGATTGTTTCTAAGTCTTAGGAAAATTACAGTTGAAAATTAGGGGATAAGCGTGTTTCTGCCGATCCAAATTACTTATGTGACTAAGTAAGATGATGTAGTACAAAGTTTCTGTCAGAAATACCAGGATTTATACGCTAGTTCTTCAGCAGTTGTTTGTGTTATTTGAAAACTTTTCTTGGTATTGATTTTCTCTTCTGTAAAATGTAACAATATCTGCCTCAGGATTAAATGAGAAAAATATTAACATATGGTAAGGAGGAGAAACACTACATGATTGCAGAGTTCAAACTGCTTTTCACTTGGAAAATAGATGTTTTAAAGATTATTCAATTATTTGGTAAATCTATAATATTTAATCACTGTGTACCTAGATATTTACTGAGTTGCTGCTATTTGCCTGGCTCTTCTAGATTCTGGAGATTCGTAATTGTAACAAAACAAAACCCACTGTTTATGTGGAGGTCTATATTTTAGAAAGTAAATATTTCAAGCTTTCCTTCAGTGTCACTAATATCTGTTTTAAACCATTCCAACATCCTTGGCTGTTTTCTTGGAACGCAATAGGTTCATATTCCCATGAACTAATATAACAATGAAAAAATTGGACAGGATATAAGAGTTATTTATTTCTCATATAAAAAGAGGTCTTATGAGTTGATTAAAATAAGAAAAGCAATGTAAGGGAAATTGAGTAAATGATATTAACAGGTAATTCACAAAAGAACTGCAGATGGCCAATAAATTCATGGAAAGCTGCCCAAAATCTCTAGTAATCAGGGAAATGCAAATAAAAGCAAGGATATCCGGAGGGTTCTTTTTTTTCCTCATAAAATTGTCAAAAAGGAAAAATGCTGATAATACCCAGTGCTACTGAAGGTGTCCAGAAAATAAGCACATTTATTTTTTGGAAAGTAATCTGTATTACCTTGTAACTTTTTTGGAAAGTAATCTATATTACCTTGTAAATTTTAAAATAAAAAGAAAAAATATGCCTTTGATTAGGGATTTTACCTTAGTAATCTATCATTTTGAAAGAAAGCACCCATATATAAAACTATGTATCTTCAGCAAGATACTAAATTACTATTTGAAGCAGTGAAAATTTGGGAGGAGAACCCTTCAAGTTCTTCAGTAAATGGACATTTCAAGACAAAAGCACCAATCGTGAAATTATCTCTCCAAGTCATAATGCCTGCATTCATATTAATGGGAGCAAGAAAACTGGAAAATTTATATTCATCACAAAGGATGGAGTTCAGCACATTATTATGAATCTCATGTATGTAACATTATGTAGATATTTTAAGAAATGAATTGGAGCCATCAGCTTTGACCTGGGTCAGTGGCGCAAACCTCTGGGATACACGTTGTTTCTTTTAAGACTAAACATGTTGGGACTGGGGATATAGCTCAGTGACCCAGAGTCTGCCGGACAAGCACAAGGTTGTGAGTTTGATTCCCAGTGCAAAAAAAGAAAAAAAAAAAAAAAAAAAAGCAAAGATTAAACATGTTAATGTATGAGTCGTTTTTTCTATACTAAAACCTCATTATTTGAGTTTAATTACAGTATTGGCACTTTGCAGTAAATAAGCAGTGTTGGATTGCAGCAGTTTGGGCCCTCATCTTTAAAAGGTTCACCATCACTGGTCTAAGTGAATGTCTGTGGTAAATCAGAGAAAAAAAACAAGCAAGTTTGTGATGAAACTGTTATAGCCAAATTTTTCTTCAGAAAATTCTATATAAGCAATTATTTCAGATTTGAAGGCGTTTTATAAACATAAAAATATCATGTGTAGCATTGCAGTAGAGAAACAAAATTGGACAGAGTTAAAATTCAAACTATTAAAATGATGTATTTAATGTCTTCCATCAGGTGGGAACAATATGGAAGTCCAGCAAAATGCACAACATTACATTCATTCAATATTTCAGTCCTTCATCCTTGAACTATGATGACAACTGTATTTAGCGACTGTTTCAAGCATTCATTAATTGAAATCTATGGAGAACTTTGTATTCAGGGGCCTTCAGCACTGCTGTACAATCTGTGAAACACGTATTGGATATATTTGCTACATCTTTATTATATCTTCATACATATTTATAGCACTTTGAAGACTCTTATATGCATGGCACCTTTATCTGCCAGTTATCTTCCCACTTAGTTTGGGCCTTTTAGTAAGACTGAGCTAGGCAGGGATAGTAATAGAAACCATAGGAAAGTTAACTCCTCCTGGTTTCCTCCAAACGTGTAACAGGGCAGAGTGTAAGAACTTTGTGTTCATTCAGGCAGTTATTCCAACATTTATTGCTTACTAAATCTTGTGGGACGATCAAAGATTTATTCAAAGATCTCTTCCTTACAAAGAATATATGGTGCTGGAGGTTAGAAATGTGTCATTGCTTCTATGACACTTTGTTTACTCTTAAGATTAAGATTTTATTATATACTTATCGGAGTGAGTGTGTGTGTGTGTGTGTGTGTGTATTAGTGAAACTTGGAATAGAACTCTGAACCTTCACACTGAGTTATATCCCCAGCCCTTTTTTCATTAGTTTGAGCCAGGTTCTTGATACAGTAGTAAATTTCTTGGTCTGGGCTCAAACTTGTGATCCTCTTGCTTCAGCCTCATAGACTGTTGGGATTACAGAGGTATTACCACCATACATACTTTACCGCTTTACACACTTTTACCAAAAAATAAAAATGCAGCCAATTCTAACCTTCAAATACTTCCGCAGCAAAAGAGATAAACAAGGGCATGATCTCACTGAAGAACTCCAGAAGGTGTGTAAAAATAATAGTTAAGAAATAGAAAACAATTTGTATACACTATAAAAATGGCTGCTATGGGAATGTTACTTATTGCGTATATATTCTCTCATCTTACTGTAATTTAACAAGTATCATCTGACCTGCTAAACCTATCTCCATCTAACAAAGCTCATACTTTAATCCCATAATACTTGTATTTTTGTATGTTTTGTATATTTAAATATGTGCACATATGTAAGAAATCGACTGACACCAAAACTCTGCTGGATATTTTTCCTCCGCATGATTGTGTGATAGTATATTATACATCTTTAGTTCTTGGGAATATTTTAGTCTCCTTATTCTCTTATGTTTCTCTAAAAATTTGAAGTCAAATCTCTTCTTGAATTTATTCTTCTTAGTTGATTGCACACAAGGAAAGCAAATATCTGAGTTTTCTGGATGATGTTTGACATAAACATTGATAGATCCAAAAGGAGGACCTGCCGTGTTCTGCCATGTGTGAAACACGTGAGCCTAATGGAAGAAATGTCAGGGGTTTTGATTGCTTGAAGCCTAGATTTTTATTTATTGCTTGTTGGTTTTTACTTACTAGCTCTCAGGCATATTCTGCATAGTTAAAGTTGACAGATGTTTTCCTTCTGGATGCATTGAACAAACATATATGTTTGAGTATCCCCCTAAATCTGTTGCTAAATCTACAACTCATGAGTGTTATTCCTTACTTATAATGACACTTTACTAGGTGTGATCAGAAAATATGGTGAATGTTTAAATTTTTAAAATAAATTAGTACCCTAAAGGGCGCAATGCCATTAATCTCTCTCAAAATACCCCTCCTCCCCTTGAACACATCTCTTATATTGCTCTTACTATTTTCCGGAGCAGTTGTGGAGGTTTTGTTTCAGGAGTTGCACTGTCCTGGCTACCTTAGTGTGCTGAGCTGATTTAAAACATTTAACCTGTGTGGTCATTTTGCCTTTAGGAAGGTGTAGAAGTCACAGAGTGCCGGGTATAGTGAATCAGGTGGCTGATGATACACTGTAATGCTTTTATTTGATGGAAATTGCCAGAAATGTTTTGAGCTGATTCAGAACAGAGAAGCAGTCAGAAAAAGATCCTAAAGCGAACATTCAGAATTGCTTCAGAAAGTGACAGAATTATAAATGAATTCAAACTGAGAGGGAGCATTTTAAGAGGGATTAATGCAATGTGTCTGTTACTGAAATGTTTTTATTTTTAATTAAACATTCACCCTGTTTTGTTACTGTCAGTACATTTAGATCTAGTTTACATAAACCAAAAGAGTTTATATAAACCATTGTTGAACTCAAATTTGTTAATAAAATTATCTAAGATGTTTCAATTGCATATAATTTCCAGGAAGTAACCAAGAAGTCAGGCTTTAGTTAAGAGTTGCTGGAAGAACCTCTAGCCTATCTAATTTTGCTGGTAATTTGTTAAAAGAATATGCAAGTGATTTATTAACAGAATATGTATCTGTAGGCTGTAATTCTAAGTAGGCACTGTGTGAATTGGTGCAGAGCTGCACTTTTAGTCAGATGTTGGTGACCTGAAGTGCATAGTCTGACCAGATAACTCTACATCTCTACAATGGAATATCAGTGGGATACCACACTTCTACACTTGTGGGATATAAACGTGGTAATATTCAATGTGAACTTTCAGTGAAGGCCCAGGGCTTGTTAATTGTTAGTAACTGGTGGTTTGGCATTCAGTTATCACATACCAAAATTGTTTGTCATGAGTTATTATTGAAAAGTTTAAGTTATGAGGCTGGCTCCGGAATGCATTTTTCAAATCATTCATTTCACTTGCCTTAGCAGATAAAATACAAATAGTGAATCTATCCTAGAGAAGCTGCATTTCTATGTTATGACTGATTCTCAGCAAAACGAAAGGAAATTTGAATAAAGGACTTCCGTTGGATTTCTGGCCATTAGAGAAGAAGCATTTTTCAAAATGCTGATACGTTTTAACTTAATGATGGGATCTTTGGGGAGACGGTCGATTTTTTTGTGTGTACATTCATCATGGCTCTAAAACTGTGAGTTTAGATGAAAAGCATGTAGAGCTTGCCTTGTTCTTACATCAGAAGAATTTTTTCTTTTGTCCATTTTATGCTTGTTTCCAAAGGCTTAAAATGAAAGCTTTGTTTCTGCAATAATGGCTTAGTGTAGGCTTACATTGTTGATCCCCGCAGTAGATGCAATGTAATCCACTTTGGTAATGTGAATTTTTAAACAATCGTAGGCCTCTGCCATTAACCCTTCTCTACTAATGATAATACTCTACAAAAACTACAAAGAAACTTGGGCCTAGCTTCACATTAGACTTGGAGCACACTTAGCTGAATTTGCATTTCTTATTTTAGCAGCAGTGAATTGCTGAGCATATGTTGAACTTCATCAATACCAAAAGTAGAATAGGTGATTGCGAAACTAATGTTCAAGTGCAAGCATTCAAACACAAACAAGGGAAACTAGAAGAAAATAATGATTGGATGAATCAAAAGTGCTTTCCAGTCCAAAATTCTCTTGAAGGGGCTTCGAATGCTGTTGCTTTTTGCGGTATTTTTTAACTTGACCTGTTGCTTTGCTGAGTTCATTGTAGTGCAAATGTCTCAAATAAAGCTGTACATGAGTCATTTTTTTTCCTTCTCAGTTCAGGCTACTTGGATAATAGCTCACTTTGAACACAAGCAAGGGAACCTATTGAATGTTTCCTGCATAAAGCCTACGTAGTTTTGCTCTGCAGCTTGACATGTTTCTTTAGGAGAGAGAAATGGTAAATTAGCTAAGAGTAAATTTATTCCATGACATATTTCCAAACTGACTTGAAGAGCACATTTGCACTTAGTGTTTTGATTCTACTATGGGGACTTAGAAAAAATTTCCTGTGTTTGGTTAAGTGATATGTCTGGTGGATGGCAAAGTTAAGATGATCTTTAGGGATTTTTAGATACTGAAAGCTTTACTTAAGGTAGAGAAAGCTTTGCTGCAATTCGTATTGAAGCTGCAGTACTGTATGCCTTCAGGGCTGTGGATTTAATAAACAAAAGATCTGTCACCATGCTTGGCTCACAGTAGGGGGTAGATGTAATTATATACTTTAAAGGGGAAAAGACTGTTGTTATTATTTTACATTTATTGAGTGCCAACATTTTGCAATGTTCTGTACCTAACATAGAATTAGACACAGTCCTTGCCCAGTGGACTATCTATTTAAATTAGACACAATCTAAATATTTCTCTTAAAGAGGTCCTGTGTTTTCAAATTTGCTTCACAATGCATTGAACAAGTGCAGAAGTATTGTACTTGCAAATGTGATTTAAATCTATAAAGGCTTTCACACACAGGTGGTAAAATAAGATACGTATATTATACTGAAAATATTGCTCACATTTTTCAATTTTTAGCTTTAAAAATTAAGCATGTATCTAACATGAAATGGGAAGAGGAATAAGTATTAAATTTAGAAAATGATTGATCTATTTGATTTTTACTTTAAAAAATTGCAGTTCAGCAGTAATAACATCACTTTTTTTTTTTTTTTTTTTGCTTAACTAGGTTTTGCATTCTATTTATTTGTGGGTTTTAAATTCTTTCTACTCTGGAATTCCACAGTGGTCAGATCACATTGTCTAGCAAAATGCAAAGCACCTCCTAGTAGGCATTCATGAAAAATTGTTGAAGAAATGGATATGAAGTATTTGGGAGTGTATTTCTCTGTTTTCTTGAGGTTGTGTTTACACATTTTAGAATCTAGAGGGCACAGTGTTCAGCTGGCTTTTGGCCAGTACTAAAGAAAAAAAAAAAAAAAAAAACCGTGAAGCCAGAAATCTTCCTGGGAATACCTTTGAAGAGCCCTGGCTTGGAACATCTTCTTGCTAATAGAAATGTTTCTTGTCTCTCAGCAAGACCTAGGCGTGGCAACCCAGGAGATCTTCAGGGGCCCTGAGAGTCCTTAGAGCTTCCTGGATCCCCACCAGTGATCAAAGGACCTTTTCACATCAGATGATGTGTTTCAAGAGACGTAGTCAGTGAACACTGTCCTTGGCTTACTGTTTTGTTATGTAGACACTCACAGTGCCCGTCTACTCTATTATAAATAGGGTATTGTTAAGGGGAAATGTGCAAATAAACATAGACAAGTTTGTCTATGCATTTGTCTTGTGTATTGTGACTATTTTATACTAACTCTTCTGTATTTCTATCTCTAGCCTGTTCATTAAGTTCCCCTTTTGTCTCATGCTGTGAACATCAATTCTGTGTGCAAAACTGCTGCCGTTTACCAAGAAAACAAAAAGGAGGTCCCATGGTATCCAGTGGAATCACTTAGACTTGAGTTTCACTCTCTGGATGGCCATTGATACTGTGTGTAAGTCACATTATGAGAATTTTCTAGGTCCCTGATTCCTTAGATGATTGTTCTCAACTTTTAGAATTTACATAAAATTAATTTAAATTACTTTGAACATAACCATGCAATTTTTCTTACTATTACTCTAGTGAATAATAATCTAATTTATAATGACATAGTGAAGTGCAAATACTGAAACACCTACTGAACAAATACACGATATTGTGCATCCAAATACAAAATACTGATATTCACAGCATCTTGATGAGCAGGTATTCTGATCCTCAAGCAATGTAAGAGTAAAGCTGAGGAAACGTGGATGGGGTCTCCTTCATGTCCCTCTGCCTCCTGTTTCCCGGGACACCCCTGGTTCTTTGTGTTGGTTTTGACTCTTTTTCCCTCTTGTTCGTATCCTCCTGCCAATGTCTCTTTCTGACTCACCTAAACTCACACTTTTCACATTACATCTCAGCCTCCTCCCCTAAGTGCTGTTCTTAGTTTCTACTTTGGTGAGCATCTGACCTAATTTCCTGAAATATTTTTTCCTATTTCCCTCAAACCATTATTTTTAATTTAACCCCCTCCCTTGCCCTCTGTTTCAGAGGATAGAGTTTCTTTAATACCCTGATGACATCCTACCCACCATGTTCTTTGTGTCTGCTTCTCCATCTTTGCATATCCTCAGGGATTCTCTTTCCTCCTTATCTTTCCCTGCTTGTCCTCAAGGTTTGCTTGATCCTCTTGACTTCTCTTTAATCACCACAGACTTACTCTCCTCCCTGCCTCTTGGCTGTGATTGTTTTCCAGAAACACATTTGTCATGTTCTCATCGCCAAATCTGATGATCCTGTCACCGTGTATTCTTCCTGCCCCTGGCTTCCTCCTTCCCTCATCCTTGTTTTTGTAAGTGAATAGAAAGATTTTCCTTGATTATGTTAACTTTAACAAATCTGACTGTTTCTTCCTAGTTCTAGTTTATATCTTATTAACATGAGTCCTCTGAAATGGAATCCTATCGTAATTCTGTAATAGTAATACTACTTATTTAAGAGTGGTCATGCATCATTCCTTTAATCATTGTAATTCTTGTCATGTGCACCAAAATAAGCTCAAGGGAAAGAAAGTCAATGTCTGAGCCTTACTTCAATTCCCTGGAGTGTCTAGCAGAAGGCTTCTTTATAGTTTTGGAAGATGAATTTTCAGGATGGCACAGACTAATGGTATTGAACTTTTTGCATTCTTTATTACTTCTTCTCAATATAACTTCACTTTCTAACCACTAGATCTTAGGGACACAACGTTTGTGAAAGGAGTGTTCTCCATCATTGACTTGAGTATCATTCTAAGATGCTTTAATTTGCAAAGTACTTTAACAAAAATATATCATTAGATCATAAAAATACTGTGGCTTGAGTGCTGTTATGATCTCCGTTTTTCTAGGACAAAAAGGACAAAAAACTGTCATACTTAAAAGTATTGTCTGTGAAAGTGAAAAGACAATAGAGATTAAATTGGAAATCTGCTTGCCAGACAAAGATATTAAGAAATGGACTTTTTGTACATTTCAGCTCAGAAATGTACAAATTGGAACCTTGGATTTCTAGAGTGTTCATCTGTATCAAGATTCTGACAATTAGCTTTCTAGGAAAGAGCAACCCAGGAAATTAGTTAAATATAGTTGAAGAGAAAAATGTATATAGAAAAAAGAATGGATCTATGTTTGGATAAGACATTTACATTTCTAAGGAATGGAAACATCAGAATAAATGCTTATATGTATAAACATGCATTTTTAAAATTAATAAAATTAGTTATATCAATTGAATAAACTGGATTTGAAACACTTTTTTTAGACATTAAGGCAAATATACATCAGTGTCAGTTTAAATTTTACTTAGCTTTTTCTAAATTTTTTTTTTGCAAAAGAAATGAAGAGCAAAACCTCTAGTATAAAGCAGTGTTAGTACAAAAATTCAGCAAAAAGTTGCCCTTACAGTCTAAGAAATTGGGTATATTCCATTATATTTCAGTTAGCAGTAAACTTTATCTCATTGTGCAGATCTAACCTTATCACAGGAAAAATAGGTAGACAGAATAATTTACTGGCTAAATTGTTATATTACTTAAATAATTACCATAGGATCATCTGCTATTGATATTTCCTCTTTAATTCTTCCCATATGTCTTGCACTGTACATTGTTTATAGAATGTGCTTAATTTGGATTTACTGAGTCATTTAATTTAGGACCAAAACAATGTTTTTTAATTTGGAAGTTTATAACATGACCCTGAAGGCATTTTGGAGAACTTCTGATTAATGACAGTTAAAATATGCAAGGCAGAAGCATTAAACGCTTAAAGAGGGGGAAGAAATAATAAAATTGGGAACGGTTGTGGAAAGAAATGAAAAGCAGTTAAGAGCATAAGGGTAGTAAAATACAGCTTGCTACAAAATATCTTAGATTTGCCATTATGACCATGAGTCAGACTGAGGACCAAAGCAGGAGGTATTTGTGACCCTGGGGTAGAGTCTCCGGAGTCACCATCAGAGCTTTGCTGTTTCCCGTTCAGTCCACTGAGTCAGTGTGCTGTATTGGCGAGGTGCTGATCACCCAGCTAGGCCATTCCTCTGTGCTCCTTGCTGATGGTCTTAAAGCAGATGATGTGTCTATGAGATTGGTTCTGTCTGCAGGTAGGGGGAGACAGGAGGATGGGTAGGGAACGGGGAAGTCACAAAGACGTGATGTGAATATGCACCGAGAATGAATGCAATCATTATTTATCGTAGATGTCTACTAATAAAAAAGACATTAAAAGAAAGTTGAATAAAAAATAAAATAACAGAGCAAAAGAGAAAAGTTCCAACTCCTAAATAATTTGCAAAAATAGAATCAAGAGTTGAAAAATTGTATGAAACCAGGCAGCCTTTTTTCTTTCTCACAACTCTTTTGGCTCTTTCTTTCTTCCTTTTCCTTTCCCTTGTGTTAGTCAGATTTCAATCACTATGACCTCATACCCAAGAGAAGAGAATTTAAAAAGAGGGAAGGCTTATTTTGGGTCATGTCTTCAGATGTCCCAGTCTATGGTTGCTGGATGCATTTGTTTTGAGGCCTGTGGTGATGCGGTTTGTGGGGTGGAATTGAGTGGCAGAGGAAATATGTTCACCTCATGGAAGCCTTGGAGCAAAAAGAGAAGAGGGACAGAGGTCTAAGTTTCCCCTTCAAGGGTGACCTAACTTCCTTTATCTATGACCCATCTCCTGAATGTCCCAGTGTCTCCTTGTAATGCCACAGGCAAGGGAGCCAGCCTTTAACGCAAGGGCCCTCGGCTGCATTCCAGATCCAAACTGCGGAACTCTCCCTCTCCTTTCTTTTCCTGCTTTATCTCCTAAGCTCTGGTTCTCTCCTGAGCTCTTTTTCCCATCTCTTCTCCTTACCCTTGGGCTGTTTTCTTTCTCTTCACCCCCTACCTTCATTATTTCTTTCACCATTTCAAAGCAGACATTGTGGTAAAGATGACTTTCAACTTGCTATCACATTTATCTCCCTTCTTTTCGTGAGAACAGCTTAAACTCACTGAGTGTGCTGCAGAACAATGCTCTTAGAAACAGTTTTTTTGTTTTTGTTTTTTTTTCCAGTACCAGGAATTGAACTCACGACCTTGCACTTGCCAGGCAGGGGCTGTGTCGCTGAGCTAAATCCCCAGCCCCAGAAACAGTGTTTTAGAGAACAGCTTTATTCTGCTAACTATTCTATTCAGTGATATGGGTCATGAAATACTTAAGCCTATTGTCAATTTAGGTTTGGCAAATGTCCTTTAAGAAAGGTATCTACTACACTGTATATTCTTTCAATGTTTTTACATTAGGCTACCAAAATAAAGGCTACTTACATCATGTGCCATGCCATAAGTATAACCAGATATTTTATTTTCAAATTTACTGAGGTTTCTTATAAGAAATAACACAAAGCAGAACTTTACAGTTTCATATATTTCTATGGGAGACAATTCAATTTACCAAATTGTTATTATCAGATTGCCAAAACAGAGCCAACCTATATTCTTGAAAGAATTGATTTTAATTATATCTGACCAGCCCTATACCAGCATGCCTATAATGTCAGCATTCGGGAAGCAGAGGCAAGAGGATCATTGCAAGTTTGAGACCAACCTGGGCTTTAAAGTGAACTCAAGGCCAGCCTGAACTGCATAGCAAGACCTTGTCTCAAAAAGAAAAAAACAAATACATCAGACCTAATATTTATTTAATTACATCTGACCTAAGATTATTGAAGTTTGGCTTTAAAAACAGCACTAACTAGAACATCTGAATTTTGTAATTTTGAAGTAAAGGACATCATTGCTTTATTATGTCTGCTCTTTAGCATCTTTCACTTAAATATCAAAACAACAAATTCTGTTTAAATTTCAAAGCTAAAAAATTGAAGATGCCCTTCATCAGCCAGTACTTTTTCTATTTCTGACAGTAAATATTTGCTTCATGGGAGAACAGAGAAAGGAAAGAAATCTATCTTGCACAATATAGTGTTAAGTGACCATGGCTTTTCTTTGTTAAGTATTCTTGACATACGTGTCCTCTCACTCTTTCAATACTTTTATAATTTTATTCCATCTATACTCTTCAAAAAATCTGTTTGGGAAGTAGCTGGAGTATAAACAAAATTAAAAATAGTATTCTGGCATTTGTAGTTGTAAGGATATTTCCATTTTAAGGATGATTCAGTATGCAAGTGAAATTATTAGCTGTCTAAACACTTCTCGACTAATTTTGATTTTCACGCAGCCTTTCTCAGACCCTCGTGTTTCTTGTTTTGTTGATTTTCTTCTCATCAGAACATTTCTCTCTCAACCCAAAAATAAATGACTCAGGCTTAGTCTATCAAACTGATCCTTTGAAAGGCATTTAACGTCCCAGTTCCCAGTCTCAGACCCAGATATTATTAATTATGCTAACTCCAGTGTAGATTTCTGTTCCCCGATAGGCACAGCTATATCTTACTCATTTCCAAATTGACCTTTTATTTCTCAGGTTTCAGCCCCTCTGTATGCATTTTTCTACTTGCTTTTCAACCATTCCGTCTCTGTCTTGTCTTTCAAAACCTGGTTTAAGCCTAACCGCTTTTGGTAAGACTGTTACTAAAGAGTCGAAGTGATGCTTAACCTAAGTCTTCTTGGGATTAGCTACTAGTTTTTACTCCATTAATTTTCTTTTACTTATATGCCATCCTGAAAGTGTCCTTAAACTTTCTTTCAAAAATACGAAGGAGTTCTGGTGCCCTTTGTAAGAAAATTTCACAGTTGTTTTTCTGACTTCTTTCTTTTCTTTTTTGTGCTCTTCCCAAATCATATAGTTTAATGTTCTGTGTGGTGAAGGGATGCTCATTACATGGTTCTTGAAATTTCAGATGAAAGGGGCTGGAGATTTAGCTCAGCAGCATAGCACCTGCCTGGCAAGTGCAAGGTCGTGAGTTCGATTCCCGGTACCGGAAAAAACCAAAGAAAAAAAAAAAAAAGAAATTTCAGATGAAAGCATAGAATATTGATCATCTTTCCTTCAGCAAATATTTTATTGGAAAGTAACATGAATTTTAATCTTGAAAGAGTAAAGCACAGTTGTGTATTACAGGGTCCCAGACAGCAGGTTTCTATGCTAGTTTCCTCGTTTTCCTCCCATTACTCATATTCTTTCCAGATCAGTTGAGGAATATGGCTTTAAGTACATGCCGGGGACACACAGAGCTACAGCTTTTCTCTGGCTTCTCTAATGAACCTAGTTCCTAACAGCAACGTTTGCCAGATTATTTTATTGCACTATGACATTAAACATGGACTAATAGAGATCTGGCTAATTGGCCGTGATACCTTTTCCCCTCCAACTGTTTATTATCTTGGAAGGTAAATTGCTTTGATTATACAATGAGACCTCATCATACAATATAAATGCGTTTGGTCGTATAATATCGACAGCTACACTGAGGGGAATCTTATAAATAAGTCAATAAAAATTCTGAAAAAAGTATTTATGTCAATGAATAAATCTAGCTTCACAGATTTTACTTACTACCTGTAATACTGAAGATAACAACATCAAGTATTTGATTATTTTTGTGCTCCTTTTAATGAATAGGCAAACATTATTTGTAATTACTGGGTTAATTGCTTATAGACAGATTTGCTAAACTGCTTTATTATTAAAATCTATTTCTTTCATTCCACTGGAAAATTCTTTTATTGTATTTAAGTTATCTAATCAAAGAAAAAACTTTTTATAATGGAAATTTAAATGATATATACCAAATATACTTTTTACTTAAAACCTTACCATGAAAACCACGCAGCACTTGTCACTCACTGTCCACTTCACTAGTTAATATCTCTGTCACTTCTGACTTGCAGCATTCCAGTTTTGTCAAAGTAGACTTCTGTTTCCCTTTTATATATGCTGTAAATTTTAAAGGAGTGACAGCGTGAAAAATATTTCTAAATTTGGAACTTTGGATTTTGATCTTATGTCCACATATCGATTTTATATGTGATCTCAATGATTGCATAGAATGTGATGCTTTTAGTTTTTACAAGTGTTCTTTTAAGAAGTTTTTGGCGCATGTTTGCACTACATAATGAGTACATTCACCGTGGGGAGTTGGTACGTGTACATAGAATATCTGATTTCTTTTTATTTCCCTTCCCTCCATCTCTTGATGCAAAAGATCTCCTTGTGTTCTATTATCTGTTTCTTATGTTGCTCTTTCAATTATCTATACTTTGTGGGTTCTCATCTAAGAGAAATAATACAATATTTAAACTTTTGTTGCATGTGATTTATTTCACTAAATATTATGGTTTCAAGATGCATCCATTTTCCTACAAGTGACTCAGATTTATCCTTTAAATCAGATTAGTACTCCATTGTGTATAAATGCATTTTCTTCATCCATTCATCTGTTGATGAATGTAAAAGTTACTTCCAAGTTTCAACTATTATAAATTGTGGTACTGTAGACATAAGTATGCATGTATCATGGTAGTATGACATCTTCCTGTCTTTTATGAAGATACCTGGAGAGTATTCTATACTAAGGACTCGTATAATGGAAAGAGACATTAGGGTGCTCTATAAGACAGTGGTGCTCAAATGCAGTCCAGGAACCCTCAGATCACTTGGAGTTTCCAGGAGGAAAAAGGGAGTTACTTCTGAAGTGGGAATGTCTATTTGAGTTCCTTGAACAATATTAATGGGAATGAGATATTCATTCATTCATTAACATATGATGTATTTAATTTTGGCTGTTAATCTGTCTTGGGCATAGTAATAGGTACTATTTTAGGGAAGGAATTACAAAGAGGAAGAGATATGGGTTATTCCTTCAGGGAATTTATAGTCCAACAAAGGGACAAACATGTAAACAAACAAGATGAGTATTGAAAGAATTATGGTATCATACACAATTATTTGAAAAAGGAATACTGCTTTAATGGAGATATTCACAAAGAGTGTATCACATAGGAGAAAGAGAAGGCTGTACCTTCTAGAGAGTAGCTTTTGTGTTGAGAATGAAAGATGACATTGGAAGTCACTACTCACGTAGCAGTAGAAACATCAGAATAGGGTCTATCAAAATAGACCAATATAGCATATATTTATATTGAAGAATGGATTTTTCCCATAGTTCCTGAAGTTAAGATTTGAGTCCAGTATAAAGCAAGTGTTTCACTGCTTCCTCTAACAATCTAAGATGACTTGACTTTACATGTACAAAATAATATATTTAATATTTTTCTGGGCCCTGAAGGCAATCAGACATGGAGTAGCAATTTGTAGGGAAGTGTGAGTCCATAACCAACTCTACTAGCTAATGATACTGTTTTTTTTTGTTGTTGTTTTTGTTTTTGTTTTTTTTTTATTGGACCTTATCAATTCTGAGAAATTACAAAGGCTGCTTTCCTGGAAGGCTTTTCTTGATTTGCCTACTTTCCTTATGACTCTTTCTAGTTCTTTGGCTACCTTAATTCTTGCTCTTTTTCCTCTTTCCTTTCCGTTTCCTATTTAACTTTTTTTTTCCTTATTTAACATTGATGTTATACCACTCCTCTACAGACTGTCTCATTTTACATTTCTGTTACTGAAATTTTATAATTATTAACTATGAAAAGCTAGCTGAATTATCACTTAATATTTTATACTTCATAAACCAGGGTAGGAGAAGAGGTTGTACTGCCTAGAAGGTTTTCACAAAGGAAGTGCCTTTTTTTTCTGACAACTTTATTGTCATCAGTATTCCAGGGAGAGCAACAACAGCTCAAGTCAGAAATCTCTCTTCTGTGTAGAACTCCTCAAATGTTACTGAAATCTTAAATGTGATTATACAAAATATAAAGCAAATAATTGTTTGGCAATTACAATATAGTGAAAATTAATCCCTTTCTAAATTATTTCTCACCAATAATATGACATCAGTTTTGATTTTGAATCAAAACTCATTCAGTTATACTTTTCATTTGGGTCCTATCTCAAAATGTAGGCAAAAAAGAAACTTGCTGATTCACAGAATGTGTGCAAGGAAAAACTAATTAATGACTTGAAGCATCTAGAAAGCATGAAGTGTTATATACATAATAATTATACAATCTTGCAGAATAGTTATTTATGTTGATTAACATATACTCACCAGGTATAATTTCTCAACAACTTGTTTGGGGACTGATTTGATTTGGGAAGGGTATTTTCTATATATCTGAAGAATGATGATGTGGACCATCATGTTTATGACTTAAGATTAAATTATACTACAATTTAAATTGTTTAGATAGAGGACTCAAAAAAAGTAGACACCCCATATTTAAAGACTCAATTAAAAATGGGCATCTGAAATAAAAAAGATTTTTCAGATGAAGAAATACAAATGGCCGATAAATACGTGAAACAATGTTCAATATTGCCAGCGGTTTGAGAGAGCAAATTAAAACAACATTGAGATTCTATCTCAGTCCAGAAAGAATGGCTACAACTAATAAATCAACCAACAACAAATGCTGGTGAGGTTGTGGGGTAAAAAGAACCCTTCTCCATTGTTGGTAGGACTTTAAACTGATACGACTGCTATGAGAATCAGTATGGAAATTCCTCAAAAACTAAAAGTAGACATTCCATTTGACCCAGCTATTTCCCTTCTAGGTATCTTCCCCAAAGTGTTAAAGACATCATTTCACAGTGACATATGTATTCTCATAATTACAGCAGTGCAATGCATAATAGCTAAATCTTGGAAATACCCCATACATGCACCAGTAGATCAATGGATTGCAAAAATATGGTTCTTACACACAGCAGAGAACTACTCTGCCATGAAAAAGGATAAATGAGTCATTTGTAGGAAAATGGATGCATGTTGAGAATATATAATACATAATATATAATATGTAACATGTATAATATGTAATATATAATGCATATCAATGTGAACAAACAGATATTGGAAAAAAAGGGAAAGATGGTATTGTAATCTAGCATGGACAATGTATATAAAAGTGTACGTTGACTTAGTACAATTACATTTACACTTTACAATTGCAACTTACAGTTGTCTGATGTGTTTTAAATGTTCTTTGGCCTATTATATGACAATTAACTTCATACAGTCTTATAAGATAAATAAATGAATCCGATGCTGGGCAAATCGAAGGGGTGGGGTGGGAGGAGGAAAGAGGGAGTTAAATGTGGCATGTACACGTACCAATCCCCCGTAGTAAGTATAATCTTATGCATTGCAAACGTGTACTAATAAAAGTCAAAAAGTTTTAAATCACTTAGAAGTTAAGATTTAAAACCATAACCTCATGGGCTTCGAAGAACCCTGCAGGTCACGTAGTTCAACTTCTGATAATGAAAAGTCCTAAAATATATGTAAATTTCATGGGGTAGCCAGGACTGATTCCCATGCTTATGTGAAAATTTGAGATCTAGTTGCAGCTGTCTTTAAAGCAAGCCCAACAAAACCACAAAGCAAAAATAAAAACTTGATGTGGACCATTACATTCTTATGCATAAGGCAAGGCACCTTTTTACTGAGGATGGATATGTGACACTGTGTTATAAAGTGGTTCTGCACTTTTGCCAGGAATGGTACGACAGGCCATGTTTGTTTCCTCCTTAGTCTGTTTTATGACACGAGCAAACTTCATTATTTTTGTTTTTGAGTTGGGTTCTCACGGCATTGCTCAGGTGGTCTTCAGCTTTTTGGATCAAGCTATCTTTCTGCCTCAGCCTCTCTAAGTAGCTGGGACTACAGCTGCGCACCACTGTGCATGGTTTGGCATTTTTAATGCATCTTTTACGGAAATTTTTAGTATTTTTACATATTTGCATAAGAACAGTGTTAAAGGAAAAATTATGATGGCATCTGGAAAAAGCAATCTTCTGTGGAGGTAAAAAAAGTTGTTTTAGAAAATGGTGCTTCCTAGAAATATAACTAATGAGATACATTTTATAAGAGTTGCTATGAAATGCCATTTATTTACAAAAGCAGAAGTGTGAATTTTCAGGAGAAAATTAGTGAAGCTGTAGATAAGAACATTGCATTCATCCTGAGAAAGATAAATTAAATGTTCTATATTATTATTGCAATTTAAATGCCAATTTTCTGGCTAGAAGTCTAGAAATAACCTACTTTTTCCACCTATTCCTAAAAGTAAACTTGGAAGAAGTTTGAAACTGTTCTATTTTTATGTATGTATATATGTATGTTTTGCCAAGTTTAAAGATAGAGTATATAATTAAAACATTTATAAATTTCAAAGAAAAAGCCAGTTTTGGTAAGTGTTTTAAATGGTAACTGCAGCTAGGTATAGCTAACATCCCTGGAATATTATGGTTAGAGAGTCACTTTGCTAAAGATTTTTCATGAGTTCACTCATTAAGTTTTTCTTACATCAATCTTTGGCACTAGACTTTTTTAAAATAAGAGCCTTATTGAAGTACAACTTGCATCCTCACAGATTCATCCTCTTAGAGTATGGTTTTAGTATATTCATATTCAGTACTCTAATATATTCATAGAGTTGTGCAGCTATCAGCTAAATCTAATTTTGAAATATTTTCATCATCCCAAAAAAGAAACTCAGTACTCATTAGAAGTCATATCTCATTCTCCTGATTTCCATGTTCCTGGCAAACACTTTCTGACTCCATGTATTTATCAGTTCTGAACATTTTGTATCACTGGAATCAAGCATTATGGGGTCTTTTCTGACTGGCTTTTTAAACTTCCATATCTTTCCTGTTTCTTCACGGTATATTATTGATCAATACACTCCTCATTTTTCCCAGCATAGTGGTATTCCGTTATATGGATGGATGTATCATGTTTTGTTTATCCATTCACCAGTGATAAACACTCAGCTTGTTTCTACATTGTGCCTTTTATGAATTGCAGTGCCGTGAACATTCATGAAGTTTTTTGTGGAAGAACTTTTCTTGTGAGCGTACTCAGAAGTGGAATTGCTGCGTCATATAATAATGTATACATAACATTTTGAGAAGCTTTCAAACTATGGTCCAAACAGGTTATGCTATTTCTATAGTCTTACCAGTGATCTGAGTGTTTACCCAAGTTCTTATAAACATTTTTTATTGTCTTTTTATCCTTCTTTGTATGAAGCAGTGTATCACTGTGGTTTTGATTTGCACTTTTCTACTATTGATATTGAACATCTTTCATTTATTTATTATTTATTTGCTTGCCTTCTCTGGACAAATGTCTATGAAAAATCTTTTAACCATGTCTCAATTGGATTGTTTGTCTTTCATTGTTGATTTGCGAGAGCTCTTGATGCAGTACAAGTGTGTGTTCTGCAAAAGTTGATTTGGATGATATTTGCAATTCTTTTAATGCTTTTTTAATGAATAACGATGTTTCACAGAGCCATGCACCAATATTCCAGAAGTATCACTATAATTTTCTGTGAAACATATTTCTATGTAGAAAAAGATCATTTTAATGTAAATCAAGGTTTTATGTGAATAATTTTTTCAACATGCAATCACATGTTCCCAGAATATTTGTTAAAACGATAGTGATTTCTAGATTCCTTGACAGTTTTGGTATTTAAAAAATACTTCTCAGTTTGAGTTATAAGATGATGTCAGTCTTGAGGTCTGTCTCCGTGGGTTTTTTCCCGTGGCTGCACATCATTAGAAACACCTCACAGAAGAATTCTGTGGTTTTCCTTTGCTCACAGGTCTGTTTCTTAGGTCTGTGAGAAGGTACTGCAAGACAGCACAAAGTATGACAGACCTACTAATTTTTCTTTTAGCCTAGGACACTTGCATAGTCTAGAGATCTTGATATTCCTCAATGTGATAGTTCAGAACATGAATAGGAACTCATGCATATTTAGAGAAGGTGTAAGAGCAAGGCAGATCTCTCTATTGTAAGGGCTCTTAAATTCTTGGAAGAAATTTGGATCTGAGATCCCAGGAACTTTGAAGTAGTCTTCAGTTTGTCCATAATTGAAGTGGAGATAAAATATTATCTCTGAGGATACAGCTCAGTGGCACAGCAGAGTGGATAAGATGAGTGGAGTAAGCATCAGTTCTCTTAAAAAGGTCTATCTTGAATGACCTGAATGAGTATTGAAGGAATTACGTGTGAAATTCCTTAAATAAAAATTTGTTTCCTGGGCCGAGGATATAACTCAGTGGCACAGTGTCTGCCTGGCAAGCTTGAGGTCATAAGTTTGATTCCTGATAACCCCCAAAAAGGAAAAAAATTCTTTAAAAAATATGATGTAAGTTATTTTTGTCATTTAGGAATATTTTATTTTAATACAATATGAGAATATTTAGAGACTGTCCTGATAAATATTTATTTAACATAAAAGGCAATATGCTTTATAGTGTGCATTTAAATTCTGGGGAAAAACCGTCTGATGGACTCTGATGACTGAGACACCGGCTGTGCTTTATTCTGTGAGCTGAGTACTTGGGTGTGTGCTTTCTGGTTTGTCAGCATACTTTATTTTTAAGTAATCAAGAGTTTCCTGGGGTGAAATTAAATTTAGGATGCAATTCAGTTTCTTGCTGCTAATCTAGAATGTGCCCCAGAATTCTTCTCTAAGGACTATGTTTTAAATTTTTGTGTGATTATATTACTTTCTACCTTCTTCTCTTTCCTGCCTCCGTTGAGAACAGATTGTCTTTAGAATATGAGGTGATTTGCTTTGCTAGTCACATTTCAGCAACCTGGAGTCATTCTAACTTTGTTCTCATAGGTCTGAACCAGGAGATTCACTTGTTCATAAAATCTCTAAGCCGACAGATGTTTTTCTACAGTCCCCAGTTGTCACATTGGACAAAGAAAAAAAAGATGTTTTGGCCAATTCAGTTTGCCAAGAAAATGAGTTTTTAGTATTTACTTCTTTGAGCACAGGGACTTCCTTTTTAAATTTGTTTTAGGGGCTGGGGATTTGGCTCAGTGGCACAGCACCTGCCTAGCAAGTGCAAGGTTGTGAGTTTGATTCCCGGTACCAGAAAAACAACAACAACAACAAAAAAAAAAATTGTTTTAAAAAACAACACATGTTGTACACACTGTTGTGATATTTTTGCTTATTATAGGTACAAATCATCTAAGAGAAAACTTTGTAAATAATAAGTTTAAAAAAGAATTTTTTTATTTTAAAGAGAATAATGAAAAAGCAATAACAAAACACCAGCAACATAGACAAAAACAAAACAAACCAAAAACATTAAAAATGATACATGTTTTCAGAAGAAAATGATAGAAATTAACAGCAGCTGTTGTGTTATATATTGTTACCTTCAGCAAAGTTGCTCAGATTACCACATATAAGAGTGCAAGACTGATCAAACCATTAA
>NW_004955480.1:4162173-4237120 GCF_000276665.1 Chinchilla lanigera | reverse complement strand
TAGTTACAAATACTTGCATTTACTTTGGAACGTTGTCTAATGTATGTCAAGAATCCATGCTTGGATGATTAGTGTTACTGACCTTATTACACTGTGATTTTGAAATACAGTAATGATTCAGCTAGTTTTCCAAGTTCACTGTGATTGTTTGATTTGTTTTTGTTTGTTTTTGTTTTTGTTGTACCAGTAATTAAACTCAGGACCTTATGCTTGCCAGGCAGGCGCTTGTCCACTGAGGTTTATCTTTGGCCCTCTGATTGTGATGAAACAATGAGAAAATGCAGCAATCTCTGTATTTTGTATTTTCTCTGTGTCTCCATTTTGATCATATTTTTCTTATTTTCTCTCACCTCTGGGGAGAGAATTTACAGTAAAGATTATTATTTATTACTAGAAAAACAACATGCTCAAGGAAATGATTACGCTGCAGTGGGATGAACTTAGGAGAGTCAAGAACCTTAGTAATGTCTAAGACTATTTTATCCTCAAGAACCAATTGCACCCTTAAGAACGACATTGTCCCTGTTGGCTATGTACACCTCATGTTCTTTCCTTATAAAACTGTCTCGAAGAAGTTCATGATTTCAAAATTGACAAATTAGGATTTCATCAGATTAAAAGCTCTGCATACCAGAGGAAACAATTAGCAAAGCAAAGAGACACCTCACAGCAAAATAACTTGCAAGCCTCACATCTGATTAGGAGTTAATACCCCAGATGTATAAAGACCTCAAACAACTCCATAGGAAGAAAACTACACTATTTCAACCTGGTCAAGAGATATGTACATATATTTCTCCAAAGTAGATGACCAGTAGGTTCATGAACAAATGTACAGCATTACTAGTCATCAGAGAAATCAGATTAAAACTACAATGGGATCTCACTGTACAAGTGTTAGAATGACCATTATCCAAAAGATAAACAACAAATGTTTGCAAAGATACAGAGCAAAGGTACCTTTGCACACTGATGGTACAACCATTTTAGAAAATAATATGACATTTTCTGAAAGATTTAAAGTAGAACTACTTTCTAATCTGTTGGAAACCATCTGTTGAAGACATATCAGTAAATGTATATTCTTACAAGTGTTCTTCACAATTGTTAAGATATGGACGCAACCATATCTTATATAATCATTGCAGGTATACCTCAGCAGATGAGTGGATACAGGAAGTGTGGTATATGTATGCTGTGGAATATTATTCACCCTTTAAACACGAAGGAAGTCCATCATTTTGATAAAATTGTTAGACCTCAAAGACATTGCACTAATGAAATAAAGTAGGGAGAGAAGTAGAAAAAATGCAAGGGCTTACTTATGTGAGAAATTTAAAAATGGAGACTTTGGGGAAATAGGGAGTAGAATTGTGATTACCAAAGGCTAGGAGGGAGAAGAAGGTAATGAGAAATTGTTAGTCAGATGCACAAATTTTTAGTAGAAAGGTGAAAGAAGATTTTGAGACTTATTATTTAACAGGTTGATTGTAATCATTAGTAATGTATATTTCAAAATAGCTGGGTGAATTTCAAATGTCTCAGAATATATATTGATAAATATGAGTAAGTTCATCTGCTCAATTTAATAATTTCACCATATATATAAAGAGATAAAATCATTTGTGTAATGTGTGCTTTTATATATGTCCTGAAGCTCTGCTTTCATCAGAATTTCTAAATTCAATGAAATATATATTTTGTCAAATGATTAAAATATTTGGTGAAATTTACCCATAAGATACTACTAAGTCTGCTTTTGATTTTACTCCCACTAAATTCTTTTCCATTCATTCCATTTTTATAATGCTAATAAAACTGCTACTTTTAACAAATGTGAGAGAATCAAAGCATAAAATAGCTATCTAACTTTTTATGTAAAACAGTGTTATTGACAATAATTATGAAATTTATATACAAGATAGATTTTATGAATTCTTAAAATCTGAGCATCTTTCAAACATTTTAAACTTTAAAGGATATTTACAAAAGAAATGAAAGCTCCTGGATAAATAGAATCAGAGGGAATAAAAAAACCTTTGCAGTAGTGATTATTTTTAAATAATTTTACACGAAAGATCAAAAGTTTTTATGAAGAAAGCCATGGCATGTTTCTCCAGCTGAGAGTTCCTACCTAATATTAAATTTACTTAACTGAGGGGCTGGGGATTTAGCTCAGCGGCAAAAGCGCCTGCCTGGCAAGCACAAGGTCGTGAGTTTGGTTCCTGGTGCCGGAGGGGGGGGTGGGAAATTACTTAACTGATGTTTGTACTCTATCAGAGGTGTCTGAATTTATGTACTTATTCAAAAGATAATTATCAATTCCTTTCTATGTGAAAAGCATTGCTTCAGTGTGTTGACTCCTATGTGAAGACTTACATCTTTTACTTTATTTAATCCTTTCAACTATTTTCTGATGCTTTTACTATTCTAATTTTACCCTTAAAGATATTGAGGCTTTTGAAGATTTATGTCATTTTCTATATTATCAACAATTAGTGTAACTGGAATTCAAATACAAATAGTCTAAATTCCTTGAGTTCATATTACAAAACATAGGGTACAAAGAATTGAAAGATGAGTGCTTAGGGTACGGTGATTAATTGTTGTGGGTCCTTCCCTCAAAGCATTATAGTCAATTCAAGAAAGATGACACCTGGTGAATAAAACAGAAGTGGTTTTACTGTGAGGGAAAGATTTTGTAGCTTCTCTTATCTTTGAATTCAAAGTCGTTGGATCAGGAGTAACTCAGAAACAAATAGCTCTTCTATACAATTTTTAAAAATGGTTTCATTTTATATTTCATTACCAACTTCTGTATTAGCTTCTTTTCTGTTCCTAAAATATATATTTCTTCATAAAGAAAAGTACATTTATTGGGATGGGGTATAGCTCAGAGGTACAGTACTTGCTTAGCATGTGCAAGGCCAGGGATTTATCTCCAGCTCTGGGGAAAAAAAGAGGTTTTATTTAACTCACGACTTTGGAGGCTACAACTCCAAACAACATAATGTGAGCTCCACCAAAGGCTGCATCTGTGTGTGTGGCCTCGTGGCAGAGGGCAATGGTTGGAGCACGTGCAAGGAGAAATGGCTAGCTGCACAGGAAGCTGGGAAAGACTGCAACTCCATATTCTCTTCCAAAGATGAGCCACCCCATGAATCTGATCATCTCCCAGGCTTCACTTTTGTAAGATCTTTCAATACTGCTACACGGAGGACCAAATCTCCAATTTGTGGACACTTGGGAGACAAATGCATCCAAAACATAGCATCAAACTTCCAAAGGAACTTTGAGATACTGTACCAAAAGGAAATCATCAAGCAATCAAATATCAAAGGTGATTTGTTTTCCTCTTGTTCTACCAGTAGACCGACAATACATTCTTCATGTTCTTTAGATTAATCACCATTGCAAGCAAGAAATTACGGAAAGTGGGTAAGAAGAAGAAAGAGCCCAGGGGTCTTCTCCAGAGATATCCTATGAGCATTAGTATGGCCAATTAGAATGAGCACACAAAAAGCTTATCTTACAGAATCCCAGGATTCCTTTCCCTCAGTTGTTCTTAGGAAGGTGTCAGTGTGGGCTGGCAGGCTTAAATTCTACCCAACACCCCATGGATGTTCTAAAACTTCCTGTACAAGGAAAAATAAAGTATGTGGTAATGTGTGATCCTGAATCATTTTTAGAGTTGAGTTCCAAATACAATTTTGATTTTATTTCCTGTATATTTTAAATGATGCAAATGCAAGATACTACATGCTATTTATCTTTGGAAGAGGCTGAATAGAGCAAAGATTTTTCTGTGTTGTGTGATGACAGATGCAAATAAAGCTACTTAGAGAGCCAAATGTGTTTTAAGGAATATGTATATTAACTATCGTAGTATTTGAGAAGAACTGGGATATATCAGAATAATTAATAAAGAAGGTAGCTTCTGAGATTGTTCTGGAAAATGGGTAGGAGTTAGGGAGGAATTGGGGGGGTGTAGGAGGAGATGTTACAAAGACATGGAATTATGGGAAGAAGGAGTATATGAAGTAATAGTTCACATTGACTTGAACTTGAACTTTTAAAAGAATACAGACACTGCCTTTCATAATAATTTTGTAATCCAGCCATCTCCATTTTGTTTCCTTTCTAGTTGCGTCTTGAGGATCCACGGTACTGGACATTTTATATTCAGAATATAACAAAATAGACAGACATCCTGCTGTTATGTAATGTAAGGGAACCAGACAGGAAAATGTAAAGGAATATAATACGGTGTCAGGGATTTAGGGTAATGAAGTAAAATAAAGCAGGGAAGAGAACAAAGAATAATTAAAACACTATTTTGGGCAGGAGAGATTGCGATGGAGTTTCTGAAAAAGCGACATTTAAGAAGCAAAAGGTAGAAGAGTTCAAGGGAAGAAACTTTTATGTATAGTGATTAAAGTCTGATAGGACTTGCTTAGATTGTCTACTCAGATCCTTTAAGCTTGGGCCGAGAATGTTCCGCTACATAGCATGCTCCTCATAACTGAGAGATGTATAAAAGAGGTAAAAACTGAATTTATCTGACCAGCGTGTCTCTGTTGATGTTCTAGGAAAGGGAGTCTCATGACAAAGCCCTCTTTATACTCCAGTTGTATTGCGGGGCAGCGTATAACTTCCTATCTCACAGTGACATTTAGGCATATTGAAGTTTGCACAAAGCCCAGGTATCTTTATCTACATAATGCGGTTTTGGGGAGCCTAGGTCTCATGATTTCCTAAGAATGAGCCTCCTGGAATTTCCCTCTTGTAATGCATCAAAATTAGTTTCACCTTTAAAATATGGTGATGCAGATTTTTATGGAGAAGCAGTAAACACAACTGAGGAAGCATTCTCCTATCAGCCAAATGAGAGAGGGCTTTCTGTGGAGTGCTCACCCTTCAGCTACTCCCTGCCTCACCATCCTTGCTGTGTCACATGCACAGTGTCTGTAAAATCTTGATGTGGGGTTCCTGCATGGTATTCTAGGAAGTTTTAGCGTTTGATAAAAAGTTTTGTTTGGCGTTGCTTCCTGATAAATCAGTTAAGAACTCTAAGCTTTATTTTGCATTTAGTCATCTCCTTGCTCCCTATTTGTCTCATAAGAGTATTCAATGTATTTTATTAGGTTACTTTTGATAAGCTACTGCAGTAGGAAGGAATTATTATCTTTTGGGAGGGAAAGAATATGTTAAGTAGAAAAGAGCGTAAGGAAAAGACACTAAGTTAACTGAGCTCTGAGTGCTGGGACTAAAATTTAGAAACTTGACTTCAATTTAGTTGTCTCTCTTGAGCTGAAAGACAGGATGCCTCCACATAAACCAAGTCAGAATTGGACCTTTAGATGTTTTTAAGATTAAATACATCAGAATGGATAAAAGGCAGGGATTGTTCACAATAGGGGCAATGTGGATTTTCGTATTCTTTCCTCACCTGATGAAATTTTGATGTATTCTTTTTCTTTTTGTTCTCTTTTTATTTATTTATTTTAAAGAAAGTAGTAAATGAGAAACAAACAAGCAAAGAAATAGAACAGTAGCAACATACCAGTATCAGAAACATAAACAAATCAAAGCAAGAACATTCAAAGTGATACAGAGTCTCAGGGCAAAATAATTCACATCAACAGTAGTTGCTACTTTACGTATTGCTATCCTCAACTACGTTGCTCAGATTACCAGATGTAAGAATGAAAGATTGCTCAAACCATTATAGGGAAAAAGCAAATAATTCTTCTATAAAACAGTAGAGATAATACAGAGTTTCACTAGACAAGATGGTAGAAGTTCACCATTGTAATTCCATTGCATATTGTTGCCTTCAAATCAGTTGCTCAGACCACCAGACACAAGCATGCACAATCGATCAGAACATGTTTTCCATCCTTTCCAAAGTGCCAAAAATTTTTTTAGAGGTACCAGTCAATTTATATTTTATGAGAAAAAAATGATACTATTAAATATGCCATGTTTTTCGTGGAACAAAACCCGAAGTTCAGATCAGTTGCTTGAAAGCTGCTTAATAAATCAGTTGTAAATCCAAGGGAAAAGAAAGAAAATCTGCCATATGTCACTCATTTAAAAAGGAATGCTCATTTTGGATAAATTATTGGGTAATCTTTCAAGGATATCACTCACGAGTAAGGATTTTTTTTTGGTGTATTTAAATGATTCATTTTCAGTTTCTCATACATTTTTAAATTGTTCTCATTCAGATTGTCACATCTTGACAGAATAAGAATTTTTCTTCCCTTGTGTTAGAATTACAGAGGATGAAAGTATTTTTAAATATCTTTTGCTGGAGGACGGCAGGTGCTTTCCAACCTACAATTGTCAGTTTTACTCCATAAATACATTATTGGTCACAGTGATTCCCTTTTTGATGGCAAAAATTATTTCCATAATAATATTATAATGAATTAAGCTGATGCTGCAGCCTGTCCCTGAAAGATTCAGAACACGATTCTTTGATGTCAGCTTTGGGGCAGGATATTCCCAGCATCACATTTAGTGGGAAATATGAAAGGTCTATGTTAACATGATTTACATATCACACTCCCATGGAGTCTCTTGGTAAATAATAGAAATGGGCAAGGAGCCTGCATCAAGGCACGTTCACGTTATTTCCAATACACACAGTGAAGCTTATTTTGGGATAATGGCTACATGGGTTCAGGAAAATTGGGCTCATGAGCCCACTGGCTGAACGTTTTCCAGGAATAAAAATGAATGCATTGTTTGAAGACAGCAGGGAGAATTCCTCTATTATTTAGACAATCCCTTTTCTTGAGAACAAATATTAACAATCTATTGGTCCCTTAATCAGTCAATGGGCTATGCTGCACACTACGTAGTCCATAAAGATTGCAAATATTTCTAATATTCAAAAATGATAACCAACTCTTTAACATGGTAATGTAGCTGAATCTGATTTTAATTTTTTGACAGGGTGGTTGCAGTTTCTCAAGGGTCTCCTTCCTCACGTCCTGAACAAATATGTGTTAAAAGCCAATGTGTAACAAAAAGAATCTTAGTGCTGGAAGTGTAAGCAGTAATTGAACACATTCCCTACTTTTCAGGGGCTCCGAATTTAGTATCGAGACAGGTACAGAGACAAGGGTTTCAGGAGCAAAAGACTATTCCTAATTGTGCCTGGCTCTTTGGAGGAATCTGTGGGGGAAATGATTGAAGACAGCCTTCTAATATGAATTGGTATGTGGTTTTCTTATGAATGCTGGAGCAAAGGACATTCTAATAAGGGTTAACAGCAAGTGCAAAATTAAAGTATTTAGAATGTTATTAGCCTTTCCATGCATCACAAAGGATTCGGAGTGTCTGGAGCACAGATGGTTTTGAAGGCAGTAACACGACCTAAATTTCTAATCTAAGGGAATTATGTCATTGTGAAATGGCTTATAAACCATGCCACAGTCTTGGATTTCTATGAAGAAGGTCTGAAGTTATTGAAAAAATTGCAAAGGAATGAAAAAATATAGTAAGGTTAAGGAAAACTACTCAGGTGGGTCTTGTATCTCATCAGTACATGTCTTTCTAGGGCCCTGATATTTCGGGTATGTTGTCTAATACATTGCCAAATTACCCTAAGAATCATTCTGATTATCTTTATCAGTAAATTGTTCATAGCTTTTTGCTCATCCCCTGTCTGTGTTTGGAATATCTTCTCCACCAGTCTTGCCTTTTGCAGAATTGTGGTTTTCTTATCCTTTCTTTTTTCTTTTCTTTTTCTTAATCTAAATGTGTTTTGCCTTTGCTACTTGTTTTCTCTCATTTGTCTCCACTCTTTGGAAGGGAGATGGAAATGACAAACATCAAAACAGAATATCCTGTATATGCATCATTCCTACGTTGCAACCTGTTTGAAACTAGGAAAGTATCTGTATCTTGTTTATTCAGGAAGTACTTCTTGAACATCTTAAAATGCTACCTCTTTTCTCTGTGTGTGTGATATATTAATGGGCAAAATGATCAAAGTTGTCCACTTGCTTAGCATTTAATTTATGGTCAGACGAAACAGATAACCAAACAATAATTTATCTAGTAGGTAAGTTGTACAATATATTAAAAGATGATACTTTTTGTGAAAAAAGAAAGACTAAAGAAGATTGGGATGACTAGTTATAGGTACAAATAAAGTGTTTAGAGAAGAAGGTAAGATATGGACAAATACTTCAAAGTGAGGGATACTGTTACCTGGGGATGGACAGTGGTATCTGAGGATAGACAAAGGTGACAATCATAGTAGGGATCTTAAAAAGACTCATCCATAGGACCATCACTGGTGAGAGCCTTCTCTTTGTATATGTGTTCAAAACGTATTCACATAAAGGCAATAATTTAGCTAAGGGTAGGTAAGAGAAATTGCTTTCCCTTGCAGTAGCGATGAAGAAGGTGTTCTGTGTTGTGCAAGCAGAAATTGGGTGTGACAATGTACTGAGTCAGTGTTTGGGCCAAAACAATTGCTTTTCCCTCACACAGATGGTAAACTACCTACTAACTTACAAAGAAGTCCCACCTATTGCTTGGTGTTCAGTAATTTTTTGTGTTTCCTAAACACATTTTCATGTGCATTTTAATAGACTTGTTTTCGAATAGAGTGAAAGAAAATTTCCTCCAGGCATTTGTCATTCCTTATTTCTACACAAACCTAGAGCAGCCAGCAGTGAGTGGGGAATTCCATCTGCAAGTTAATCTAGTGGAACAGCCTGCGGTTGAATCATTTGACAGGGAACATAATTGTACCAAGGTCTTCAGGACTCTTTGCAGTAGACATCCTGGCCTTGTATAATTATGAAGTTGAAAATAACATCACCTAAAAGCTAACATTTTGCTGACAGATATTTTTTAGATGTTAATGTTATTAATTATGCATATTGCATATGCACACTAGGTACCTGAAATCATTATAGCTTCTCTTGTTTTAAGGTAGATTTTCTGATTTCTGCCTTTTCTCTCTGATTCTTTAGTCATTTATGAGTACACTGATTTCTGATTGCTTTAGTTAATAATCGCGAAATAAGAATGCTATTTTTTGTTTGTAATTTCGTTTTTATCCAGATGGCTGATTTGTGAAAATCTGTTAGTTTCTGGGAATCAAAATCTAAGATGGATGTACTAATAATGACGGTAGGTTAGGAATGCTCTACGACATACTTTGTGTTAAGTTCGGTGGCTTGAATTCCTTCACTAGATGCTTTGTAAAAGTGGATAGATTGGGGCATGATTTTATAAATGTGCATAATTTATCATTACTAATGATTAATCGCATTTCTAGGAAATTTGTGTTTTATCCTAACTTTTCATCCCACTGTGCCTTTAAATTATATGAACATCTGCTTAGTGTTGTGTGCCAAAATCTATGATCGACAAAGTACTTCGTAAGGGACATTTTGTTATTAATAATAATATATTAAAATAATGAGAAAAGGTAAATTTTATAATGGCTCATGACAGTATAATCAATGACAATCATGAAATGCCAAACTGAATTACACTGTTTTTTATTTCCAACTTAATGCCAGGAATAAACAAGACCTATCACATATGCTAACAGGGTTATACCGAGTCATTTTCCTTGAGCAGATTCTTTGCATTGTGGCAGATTTGGAAAGAGATGGGCCTGACCTTTGACCCATGGTACATTTAATTGGATCCATATGTCATAAAACGTTTTACCTCAGCTAGAACACTTAGCATAAATTCTAATTGATTCAAGGTCTATCACCAGGATCTAAATTTGCATATGCTGTTTTAAGGTAAATATATTGATTTAATATTTTCTGTTTGATCCCTTCTTCATCTTTTAAAACGGGTATCTTCTGGTTATTTAAGTTGACCCACTGATCACTCAATAGGTCTTTTCTGCACTGACATGTCTTATGTATTTTTCCCATAGCTGGAGATAGAGCTACAATTAGCAGCACTGGTTAATGAGCAGAAGCCTTGAAGTATATGAGGAAATGATATTTCGATAGTCACTTTGGTCCTCAGAACCATAAACCTTTTTCCATAGTTTTACATCAACATTTGTTCAGTAATCTATTTATTGATGATCTGGTCTATATATGGTATCTTTAATTATAGATAAAACTAAAAAAATAGAAGTGTATGGCCATTTTACTATTATAGTTTACTATCTCAACAGGTAGGGTGTAGACAGCCTTCTGATAAAGACAATGATAAAAATGCTCTGTTGTGACATATACACAAATTTTTGTGGGGATGTGGTGAGAGAAAATTTCATTCTGGGAAGATTTCTTGCAGAAATTTTCTCGCATATTTTCCACCTTCTCATAGTCTTCCTCAATATTTTGGTATTTCTTGTTTCTCTGTTTGCCTGCACTGATACTGTTAGCAGACAATCTTGACATATAAGGTAATAGTCATCTGTTGCCAGTAATTGAGTCAGGGAGAAAGGCCATGCAGTCAACATTTTCCTCTCTTTTCTCTTTACTGCCAATTCATCTACATGGATTGCATCCTTTTTCTGTCCTCTGGAATCTCTTACCCCACCCATCCTGTTGATTTCTACATGATTGACCTTGACCTCCACTTAGCTAAACATAAGAAGCACGAGTTCTACTAACCACCTTTAACCTGTGTGGGTTGAGATGCAGCAGATAATCACAGCTTCCTAAAATCCTTTCCCCTTGTAGGGTGATATCCTTCCTGTACTTTTCCTTTTTTCAGTTTAAACACAAAAGATATTTTTCTTCACTACAATACATTATTTCTTGTAGCACTGACATTGCCAAAATGTAACAGGAACTATTTCAATTCACTTAAGTTAATTTGGGGTGGGATTTATTTGTGGTGGGAACCACCATTAGTAATTGATTAGGAAATGCGTAATGGATGTTGCTAGTACTTCACTGAGTTTTGTAGGACATAGCACCCCACTTTTTATCTTTTGGATCAAATTAAACATTATTTTAGGTTCACATCTTGCAAGGTAGATGGGAAGTTAAATTTCAGTTATTATGAAATTCCACAGGATCCTATAAGAATTGAAGGTATTGGATAGCACCCCCAAAATTAATATTAGGACCTCTCTTTTAGGCCATCTTGATCAATACTGCTATATTTTGTCCAAATCTTTATGTATCTTTGAAAACTTGTGGCTCTATCTCTCTGTGCTTCAACTGGGGCACAAGAAATATTGCAAAGCCATGAGCTTTGCAGTCCGGTGCCAGCACCCTATTGTACACTTAGGCCTGCTTCCTGCAAAACCCCTACCACATCCTTTGAATGCCTTAAGAAGCTTTGGTCGTACCCAGTATGGAATAAATCCTTATTTCTATGGGACTGTTCTTGATTCTGTTTATTCTAGATTCATGAAGCCAGTTTTCTGAAATGAAGCAGCAAAGAGGAAGAGATCTCTAGATGAATTCTGCACCTGCACTTTTATTCCAGAATTCTCAGGCTACATGCAATTGGTGATTGGCCTTTCAGACTAGATAATTCTTTGGTGTGAGGGGCTTCCATGTGTTTTATAAGATATTTAATAGCATCCCTAACTTCTGCTAAATCAATACCAGGAGCAACTACCAATTATGATAATAAAAAAGTTGATGTTTGTTGCCAAATACCCACTGAGGTGCAAAACTGCCCCCAATCATGAACCGGTATTTTAATCCAGTCTTACTGAGATAGGGAACACTCTCAATAATTACTCTACAACACATAATACAGTTGGGGGTATCAATTCTGTTTTCAAAAATTCAGAACATCAGTTACACAGCTAAGTGGTGCCAGCAATTGAGAGGAAGGGGATTGTCTGTTGTGTGTGAGTGTGAGTAAGATGCTATGCTCACTGACAGAACACTGAAAGTTCCCTAGTGATGTGTAGAAGGTAGTGGAAGCACATTTTGCATATCTATCCAACCTGAGAACCCCAGCACTTTTCAGTATACCATATATTATACAAACTATGCAATTCATCTTGCCAAATATTAGAGTGCATCATTCAAAAAACTGCACTTTTTGCTTATATTTGTACTGTTACATTTTGTAGCATCCCTTTATTACAGGCATATGTGTAACTCACTAAAGGTAATTTAGGATGTAAAATGAACATCTGTTAATTCAAGGATGGCTGACATCCACACCAGGAATTCTTAAAGGCTACTCCTTTGATAATGTGCTGATACAGAAAGAAGAGGGAGGTCTAGCTCTCCATCACTACTATTTGCTATTTTTTTCAGGCTGTGATTTTTTTTGGATAGAAAAAGCTACTGAGATAGGAGGTGAGACTGCTACATGAAGAAAAATGAGATTGCAGAACATTTTCTAAAGGTAAAAAATAGCAAGTAGAGATAAAGCAGAGTGTGGAGCCTTAAGCTGTGTGATTTTGCAAATGCCACAAATGCAAAGGGTGAAGTTACAGTGCTACAAGACAGTGAGGTTGGCTGTGGGTCTTTCCGTGCTGTCCTGATGAGTTTCAACTTTGTTAGCTAAGCCAATAGGGAGCAACTGAAAAATTTTCAGGAGACACATGGTTTCATAAGCAAATCTTTGTTTTAGGGAAAAAAAAAACCCATAAAATTATTCCTGTTGTAGTTTCAACAGTGGCCTTGAGCAAGGGCAGGTTTCTGAAAAAGAAGCACGAAGGTGTTGGCATCATATGATCCAGGAAATTGAGGACCTGCACCAAAACAAGGTCCCTGGGTTATGGCCGATTTATTATTTAATTATTTCCTTTGAAAAGATGTTTCTCTAATTGAGAAACATTCAACCCTTAGTTGTAATGGAAATGACCCGTTGAAATTCAGGTTGTGTGACACGAAGTTTGGATGTGGTCCAAGATTCTGAATTTCTAACATGCAGATGACGCCCGTGATTCTAGTTCCCAGCAACCCTGTGTGTGGTGGTGGGGAGGGAGGGGTCTAAAATATAGCCGCTGTGATGGCATTTGGATAAAAACGCAGTGGTATGTAGTGTTAAACTCTTGTGTCATGTGCCTAGCATGTAGGTACTTCATATTAGAACGCCTGTCATTCATCCTCTTGTGTTCTTCAGTCTTTGCTTTCCTACACTGGTTTCACTCTGCCCGTATAGAGTGGCTTTCTGCAACTCAGAGTTTCACCTGTCCAGGTTCAAGGTTGTAGACATAAATTATTCACCACTTCTGCAACAGTCCTCGTCAAAAGTCTCACTGCATCACACTGGGTCAGTTCAATTTAGGTAAAAGTTTTGGGCTGGTGAAAAATCTTCACACAGTGGTCTGATTCCTCCTGCCCAGTGACCCAGTGTTCTAGGATCCTACACCCAGCTATCCCGACCCTTCAAAAGAAGAGCAGCATATGCATATTTGGATTCCCCACTGTTTCATGGTGTACTATTTCATTTTTGATGTTGAGTTCTGAATGTGTGTAATTGTTGTCCTCTCTGGAGTAACTCACCTTCATATTTACATTTTGCATTCAATTGTTTTTAAACAAAATTACTACAATTGTGATTAGCTTTGTTTTGTTTTTCCTATCTTTAGATCATTCAGGTATTAGTAAAAACGGTCAAAAGTTTGGCATCTTGTATTTTTCCTTCAGAGTATAAAGTCTCTAAGGTTTAACAGCTCCTTTCTTTAAACTTTAACACATGGAACAGGGCTTAATTAATAAAGACTGAGTAGAGTGTGCTTTCTGATCTGAAACTTTTATTTTTCCCTTCAAGAAGTTGATGCAGTACTTTTCATTCATCTCATTCATTGAGCTCTTTTTTTCTTCCTTGTTTATTATTTTAATGATGCAGCAGTGATACACTTTCCCACAAAGGATTTACACACATCATGTTTTTTTACTGGAGTCAATAGTGTTTCTGTCTGTAGTTCATGGATGAGAAGTAGTGGATGATTATATCATTACTGCATCCCTGTGGCTTATGTAATAAGATCCTCATCAGCTAACAGAGCAACCATTCCTGCTGATTCTGCAAAATAACCTTTAATATCATCTCTTCTCATATTTCTGAAAATAAAATGTATGGCTAATATTAAACATAACTTTGTTATGCAGATATAGAATGATTTTCTCAAGTTAAAAAATGGACAATATTAATAGTTAACTAGTTACTGCAGAAATATGGTTTGAAGATTTTTCTTTGACTATTCAAATAATTCCAACTTTTATTTATAATTGCAATTTAGCATCAAAATACCTGTTTTCTGTTACGTTTCCTGTTGAATAACTTTTTGCTATTCAATGAGAAATATTGAAATGGAAGAGCACAACATTGGCAATTGTTTATAGTAGATCTTGAACACACAACTTCATTGTGCTTGTTTCTTTTTGAGGTTTGATGTAGTCTGTTTCTTAAATGGCATAAATATTGCTTGGCTATGCTATGTGGTTTTGGCATTATGGCATTTCAGGATATGTTAGTAGCAAGTAGCTGTGAATACCTATCACGTCACATAAACAGTAGTGCTTTGAGAAGCTCAAAAGTACTCCTGCTTAAGCAACAGGGTTTGTTTATGACCCTGAATGTGAGCAGAGTTCCAGAAATGATAATGTAGCTTGGGTTTTGAGGGTTGTCTTCCTAATAGAGACTTGGTACGTTTTGTTATTTTTTTTGTCTCAGGCTTTCTTCATGACTGGCATGTGACAGTCATTTTCTTGAGTTCTTTTAATCACGCTGAGATTTGGATTGCTCTTCTACCACAAGAATGACATTGCATCTGCTGCTTGTTGAAGAGATTTTCAATTTTGTTAGCAAAATGTCAATGCTGTGTAGCTTTCTGTGATTTTTCAGTTGTACAGCCATTTTTCTCTTAGCTTTCTGATTGATTAAACTCCTGTTTTATAGCAGTACTTAATGTGTCACTTAGTGAACTTAAAATCATCCCTGCAACTCATCACAGAATGCTGCTAACCATCCCTTGAACTTGTCACTGCTGCTGATTGTGCAGAATAGAAGTCTCTTTTTGCATGTTACTTAGTATAACAGGTAGAATTCACGTTTTTTATACTGGGGATTTTGCTGAAGTTCTGACATAACTTACTCTGTGGATTTGAAGAATTAAAATATTTTTCTAACCAGATTAATACAAACTAAATACAAAGCATATTTGTTAATGTTGATTATATATTAATAACCAAAGTGTGAGATGTTGTATCTAGAAATATATTAAATTGGATAAACGGCACATACCACTTTGGTTCTTTAAAGGAAAATATTAACTTGGATTTAAAATTTAGAAGATCTTAAAGCACATTAACATTCAGAGCAGATTTTGGATTTTTTTTAAGGAAAAGAAAGACTTTTCTTTTAAAAGACTCTATTTTAAGAAAGATTTGATTGTGTGAACAGACATAATAATAAAGAAAAATTAATATATATGAAGCACACTTATAAAATCTGCTTTTGAGTAATCAGGAGGTATATTTGAATATAGCAGTGTAAGAAGTATTAGATGAGCTCTCAAAATGTATCACACCTTGTTTTATGTGCAGATTAGAACTTAGTTTTTAGCAGTAGTGGGAAATTGAGGTTTGCATTGATTCAGATTTAGGTAGCAAGTGTAGGATCACTTGTTTCTGACAGAAGCACCACTTGTGAAAATCTTCAAGAAAGTTAAAAACTTTTACTTTAGTAGGGAAAAACAACTTTATTTTAAAGTACCGTGACAATTGTAGAATTTGAGTATACGTCAGTTGCATGTTCTGAATGTAAAGAAAGTCGTTTCAAAAGGCAACATTCAAAAAAGTGTAATGATAATAGCACGAAGCTTAGATGTGATATAAGAAAGCCTTTTACTATATTTATACTTGCTTCATTGATTGTGGAACCACAAAGACATGAGACAGTACAAATGGGTATTTAGTTTAGAAAGTAGCATTTTTATTAAGAAGAGTCACATACATCATTGCTATACTGCATACAAAACATTTCAAAATCCTGTGACCAAGAGATTTTCTTGTATTTGGACAGCACAGGTCAAGACATCAGAAAGTTAGGGATCCTAAATTCAGTTGCAAATAATGTCCCTTAAAAGCAACTGCAACTGATTTCCTAGTGGCTGGTTTGGTGTTTTTTGTTTTTTGTTTTTGTTTTTTTTTTTTCCCAAAGAAGTGACTTTTCTCAAAGCAGAGGATTATAGTCATACCCTCAAATGAGGAAACTAGAACCAGATTTCATTTTAGGATTCTGACAAAACACTGCATTGATCTTTACTTTCTAAACTCAAGTCACAAAGATTTTGACAGTACTTGATATTCAGCTTTGGAAAGGGAAGAAACAGCAATGTATGCATTCATGGCGTAGGATAAAATTATTCATTATTCTAGAGCTAGAAGAAATTGTTAAAATTAAGCACTGGCTGAGGAGGGACTCCATCCTCTCAATAGTTAATGAATTTTTGCAATTGCTGTCTTTGCTACGTAGGCATTATTTTGTCATTTTTTTAATAACACCTAAGTACATTTAATAATTCAATGTTAAACTGAAATGGAAAGGTAGGTTTTTTGTTGTTTTTTTTAATCTTCCATTTCTGGAAAAAAAATCAAACATTTATTAACTGCTTTCTATTGTTGTCTTTCTCTTTAGAAAGTAATTTGTGGTCAGGGAGCCCAGTGGGGAAGCTCCTTCTCCTCCAGATGGCTGTGACATTTGAGAAAACCTTGGAGGATTAAAGGCACTCTAGTGAGCACTCACCACAAACTCCTGACACAATTTGACAGTCCTAATCTGGGCCCACAACCGACTGGATGACGAAGACCACAGAATTCTCATCCCATAGTGCAGTCACCAGGCTCATCGTTAGGGACACTAAAAGTGTTCCAAAGTTTTGCTGATTCTTTTAAGATAAGGTATATAAACCTTTCTTCATGGAGTGTTCTTAGAAAGGCTCACGGAAGTAACTCAGAGAGCTTAAAATAACTGGCAATAGTTTTGCATGAATGAGCACAGCATGCTCTAAATGTCTTTACTCTTTATTAAGTAAGGTTTGCAAACAATCTAAATGGTTAAATGGTGGAAGAAACTATAGAAATTCAGCTCAGTGAGCAAAGCCTAGCAAATCTAATTATATATCATCACCATCTACTGAAATATAACAGAATAAATACAATTATTTTTAGAAGTTCAAAGACAAAACTTTGAAAACTTTGCCGCATGTGGGCAAATGGGGTGTGTATGCACACGTGTGTGTGTGTGTGTGTGTGTGAGAGAGAGAGAGAGAGAGAGAGAGAGAGAGAGAGAGAGAGGGAGAGAGAAAATGGCAAGAATAAGTGTACGTTCTTCCTTTTTTATTTTCATGATTTTGTTGTTTATTGTTTAAAATCATTTAAAAGATTTATTTCTTAAATTTTGAAATGATTAAAGTTACGAAGTTTTGACAAAGTGATTTTATTGGTTTAGAATTCAATTATATCCACTGCAGCCTCTAAAATTACCATGGCAACAGGTGTGTAATTATCAGCATTGCACATAGCTTCAATGTGTGCTGAGTTTTTTCTGGCTGAATGAATATTAAATCATACTCCTTAACACCTCCTGGTAAACATATAGGCTTTGGTCATAGCCTGTAAATTGATCCTGATTCTTTTTAATACAAAGCCATTGAATGGGAATTTTTTTTTTTTTTTTTGTCTTTGAGGATTTTCTGATGTTATTAGAGAATGACAGAAAGTCAGATTTATTTCCTGGATTAAAAATGAAATAAAGTATGTAATTAGTATTTATTCCTTTTGTGAAATTTTTTTTATGAGCATATGCTGTTTATTGTTTCTGTTTGCAAGGTGTATGCATGATTTTTTCTTTAAAAAACACTTAAGAAAAGCTTATGTTTTAAATGCTAGGTTTTCTAACATACACGTGGCGTTTGGATGAAGCTCTAGAAAATGAAATCTTGAATGAAAATATAAGTATAGTTTTCTAATATCAATACAAAGGAGATAGTATGATTTGTGATTTTAAAATTTATAACATTTTTAACATTCTATGTGGGCATTCCTGACAAATTTTCAACTGTTAATGGTCAAGGAAGTCATAAGATATTTAATCTCATTATATTTTATTTATCTTTGACTGTTATCAAGTTCAGAAATTCCCATAGATTTGTCATGAAAGAAATAAATAATTTACTATACTACTATTATTTGATCATCTGATATCATTTAATTTATAAATATTAGATGTACATTTAACTGATAATTATGACCTAGCATTGTGAGAAATATGTTTAAAATACATGAATCAATTGCAGCTAAACATAATGTTATTAACTAGAAAACAACTCACATGATTGCAAATTTTATAAATTTTTTTCATATCTTAGTTTCTTTTCTAAATGATGTATTATTCTGGAATGCCATTCTGTACACTGAAATATAAAATACAATCCATGTTAGAACAAATTTGAGCGCAATAGACATACTTAAAATTTGGACTCTGTTCATTTGAATTTCCGGGATAGACAATTCTCTCAAACGCTGGATGTGACCACTTTTACCACATTCCTCCATCTTCACTCAGGACAGACATCCCATTTTGTTGCCTTTCCAGAATATGACATCAGTTCAATCTAAAAATTTTAACTTTAGTGTACTTCCTTTTTCAAACTTAGGCATGTAGTACAGTTGAGGTACCAGTGGCATGAGATTGTCTAGTGATGTATACATGCATATTAAAACCTGGTCTGACGTTTTATAGTTTGAACCGACAACTAAGGAAAAGGTGAATGTTTTATTCACACAAACAAGTCAATATTCCTGGAATAGTGGACATTCACTGAAAGTAATTAAAAGAACATGGGGAATATAGTGGTTTTCCCCAGACTTGTTTCTGTAGGAGTTCTCTCTGTGTTCCTCTAGCTCATATTTAAACTGTATTTTTTTTTAAATTTTAAAGAAAGGATAAATACACTGGTGTATTTCTGCAGACTCCTTTAATGGATGTCTGCCAGTGTCGGCCATTGTTTCACTTGCTTGTGGCTGCTCAACTGTGCAAGGTTGCCTGGAAACGCTTCTTCAGAGAGCAGCTCTCCAGCCACTCTCCACACCTCCCGGTCCAGCGCTTAAAGACTCAGGGAATCCAGCTACTGGTGGTTCCTTTTGAAATCCCCTCAGTAAACTAATGATCTTGTAAATGTAGAAAACAGAACAGCAGCTTCCTATTCTATGAGGCTGCATGTTTACACTGAAACACACAAAAATTTGCAGAAATTTTTCTTTGGAGATATCATTTCAAACCAAGTATTTTTTTCTCCCCAAGTGAACTTGCTATACAATTTATACAAGTTTGATGTATAAGCCTATATTTTGTAAAGGGTAATGTTGTTTGGAAATATTTCAAACTAATGTCTACGATACTCTGTCAGGCTGGATACTTGCTGCTGTTCTCTTCCGAGTTTTGTGCTGCTAAGATTACCAACATTTTAATTGGGAAAGGTCGAGTCAGATGCCTAGATTTGGAATTTTAATGCTTTTATTGAGTTTTAAAGTAGATGCTATTATCAGCTAACAATGTCTGAACACTATTCAGATTTTTCTTATTTAAATTTACGTGAGATAGCTCTGTGAGCCTTCGAGAAAATGAAGTCTGTGTGATTTTTAATACTACTAATTCAAATGATCACATTTGGCTTTGCTATTATTTATTACTTTAAAATATAACTTAATCACTTTTGCCTAAGAATTAGGAATTGAAATTTTTGGTGTTTTTTATTACTCCAAATTCCTAATACTGAATTATAACATGAGAATGTGTCATGTATATGAGCTAATTATAAGCCACTGTGTACTGCTTGTAAACTATTACTAGCTTTAAAAGAAAAATTATTTTGAGAACTAGTAGTAGGTAAAGTCCTTTTCGTTATAGGCACTTTGAAATTATTGGCTTCTGATATTAGCTGTGAAAAGGCAGATGTGCTCTGTGAAGTTTGCAAGGCATACCACCATCAGGTATGGCTTACCATACTTAAAATTAGACTTTGATCTTTTAACATTTGTATCCACCCAGTGTTCTCCAAATTCTTTCAGACAATTTATCTGTACATTTTTAATATTGCCAAAGATACATCCTTTCTTAGCCCTCTGTGGACTTCATATATTTAACTGGTCATTAAATACTGAAAGTTATAAAAGTGTAGGAGTTCAAATTGTTTTAGTATTTCCTCTCAACTTTTTATTATATATTGATGTATAGGCTAATTGCTGCAGAGATATACTTCAAAGTTGTTCCAGGAGCTGATTTTTAGTTTTAAATGGGTGTGTGACCTTTAGTTCATTTACTGATTTGTGTTTATTTCTGTGAGAAGTTGAATCACCATTAAAGAAGATCACATACATTCTTTCCTTCTGTACCTCATTAGCTTGTGTATTCCTTCGAACAGATCTCTGGAACTGCTCATTAGTTTCTGATAATTTTTATTCAGTTAAAATAAGTTGTATCTCAACTATCCTACAATATTGAGACATTTTAAAAGAGCAGCATATTGCTACACATATGTGTCAACTATATTTTTATTGTAAAATAAGTAACTGTAAGCTGAAAATTGCTATACCAAATAGGAAACTGGTGGTCTCACTGACATCAGAGTCATTCAAATTTAATTTGGTCAGGAATATGGCATATCAAAATAAGTTATAACAGTACCTTTGAAGTAGTTATCAAGGACAATATGAGGGAAAGAAGCACAAATACAAGATGTTTTACATAATTTACCACATTTAATCCAGGGAACATCCCAATGACTTAGGTAGCATTGTTCCATTTCTACAAATTAAGAAACTCATGCTTATTGAGGTAAATTAAACTCAGATTTCTCACCATCGTTTCTAATATTAGAAGATACACTTTTTAACTTGTCTTTGAATTTCCTAATTAATGTACAGAGAAAGTGTATCTCTGATGGTATATAAAGGAATAACCTTAAAGATAGATAAACCTTAAAAACCAGAGTAATGATTTGTTAAAACTAATATTTTACGAAATGATGTATCCACTGTGTAAACATTACAACACTTGGGCCCTAGTAGAATTTCTATAAAACTAGGCTAAGTGCTTTGAATTCTTAACAGAATGAATCAAGTACAGATAGATATAAGGGCTCCAGGAATCAGAAAAAATAACCAGATCTTCAGAATTATTGTGTACAAAGGCCACAGTAAGAAATCTAAAAAATAAGTTAAGTCATAGTCTCTGTCCCATGGATCTGGTACCCATTAAAATCATGAGAATAAGTCATAATTCACTATGGAATTGTGAAAGCAGAATCTCAGTACTATGGGAAATTTGGAAGGCCACTACGGATGTGATCTTCCTGTGAGATATCAAGGATGTGTCCACCAGAGACTGGAAAATGAAGAGAATTTCAGCTGAGTATAGAGGTATAAATGGATGCTGAGAAGTTTCTCTGTCCGCGCAAGAGTGCAATGTATTTTGCTGAGCAGGGAGAGTTTCCTGGTGATGTACCAGAGCCAACATTAAAGAGAGGGCTTGCAGAGTGTACTAATATATTTGGATGCCATCTCAACGGATACACAGACCTGGAATGAACTTATTAATTAGAGAAGAAAAATATTCAGATTATACATTGAAAAGATTGCACTTGCGGCAATTCTAGGGGATACAATAAAGGGAGACAGATTGAGTCAGTAATGCCAGGAATCTGTTACCTTCATCTAAGATCTCCAGGAAAGAAATGCTTGGGGGTGAAACCTACCAGATGAATAAAACTAGAGAAGCAAGGCTCAGAAATTTTGAATTAGTATTACGTTTTAAAAATATTTTGTAAAGCCAGTGACTGTCACACAAGGCACTTGGCTTTGTAGTTTTTTGCTTTTTGTTTGTTTTGTTTTGTTTTTTCTGTTTTTTGCCTTATTCCTCATTCCTGAGTGAATATTTTGTTAGGCAGTAGGAAAAGGCTGACTGAAATTTCTTAGAAGTTAGCTCTTCTCACATTTAATAGAATTTGTGTTGGAAGCAGATTTATCATGGAGGGAGTGAGATGGTTAGAGAAGATGGAAAAGTGAACCAGCTTAGTCTCCTCACAAAAGGGAATACATGATAGGGCAGAGGTGAAAATGCTTTATTGGTGAGGAGAGAGCATATCTGCAGAGCAGCAGTGAAGGACCAGGGTCTTACTGACCTGCGGAAGTCAGGAGGGAAGGGATGTCTGGACTCTAGTCCAACTCAACTGGACAGAATCATGCCTTCCCTCTCCGCTTTAATCAGGCACCACTGAAAGATATTTAGGAACGGCAGACCTTCCTGGCTGGGTCTCTTTTCCTCTTATTTACGTCCTCACATGTCAAAAAGAGTGACAAGTATTAATGACACTCTTATCACCCGTCTCGGTTTAATTTGTTTCCTTCTCCGTGGAAAGTTAACAGTGCATTATGGGAAGATGGAGGAGGGTCTGTCGGTGAGAGGCCGTAGGTAAGGCCTGTATGTGCCACCCGGATCTTCCCTTTGGAACTTCTGCGTGCTTTCTCTGCCTCACTGCATCCTAGACAAATCCAGGTGGGCTTTAAACACGAGGTGCCTCTGGAACTCAACAGAGACAGAAGCTTTTCTTTTGACTGAAACTTCTTGAGACAGAAAGAGGGAAGGAGAAAGGAAGTGTAGGAAAGACAAGATGGAGATGAGTAGAAAGGAATTCTTGAATGATGTAACACATTTAGTGGAAGCAAATTCTAAAATTCTGAAAGCTCTGGGACCTGGGTAGTTTCTTTAAATTCGTATAACCCCAGGATCCTCTATTATAAAGTGAAGGTAATGAATGTATCCAAGTTTTTTAAAAGAGCCTTTTCCACTCAGTATGAAGGTCTCTGTGTGAAAATAATGCATAGTTTGGTTTTTGTTGGTGGTGGTGTGGCACTGATAAATTTTAATGTGCTCAGTAATTTTTTTTTTGATACTGTGACTGTGTAAAGACAGTGACTGACTTTTTATTGTGTTTTTACCAAGAACAGTGTGCCTCCAAGTAGTAGAATTCGAGAAAGCTGTTGTAAAAATTGTATAAATTTTAAAAGGTACATGTGATTAAATTAAATCCAGGATTTAAAGAGCTAAATTAAATTTGTTAATATAATTACAAAGAGCTAGTTCCAAAGAACATGAAAGAACAGAGTTCCAAAGAACTACATGCATGGTGCATTTTCTTGCCCTAAGAAGGAGTCGTAATGTAAGCAATGATTTTTTTTTAATTGTTAGCACTTAGTGAATGCTTACGAGGTGCAAGTTGGTTTCTAGCCATCTTATATGTCTACACTCATTTAATCCTTCAAGTCATCCTTCGAGCTTTACTGCCTATTTTTTAAAATGAGGAAATGGGGAATAGAAATGAAACTATTTTCTCCCTTTTGTATCAACCACAGATCTCATTATTGCTAATGAAAGCTGATTAATAAATGATAATCAAAGTGTTTAATATTTGATATTGTATTGACCTTGTGGGTCATTTACAGATTTAAAAAAAAAATCCTGAGTAGATTTCTTATTAATATTAAAGTACCTAGATGATAGTTTTCAAATTAACACACATCTAATGATGGCTAGAAATTCCACAGGGAGCCTTGTATCTTGTTCAGCAAGATTCACTTCAGGTATTGTGTATGTGATTTACTTAGTGGGTTTTACTGTTAGAACCATTCCTTCCTTCCCTTCCTTTCATCTGTACTTTTACCTAGCATCCATTGATCCATCTATATACACATTCAACCAACCATCCAATCAGTGACTTGTCTAATTAACCAACAAATGAGCCAACCATAGTATGGACAGGACGCTCAGTAGGTATCATGCCTATGGCCAGCCTACTCTGAATGCGCTCAGTCGCATCAGTATGTACCGTGCACTGTGGATGATGTGGCTGTATTCTTTTAAAACGGATCTAAAGGAATTTTGTTTTGTTTTTGCAGTACTTGGGATTGAATGCAGGGGACACTGAGTTACATGCTCAGCCCCTTTTTATTTTATTTTATTTTATTTTATTTTATTTTATTTTATTTTATTTTTGAGGCAGAATCTGGCACAGTGGCCCAGACTGGCCTCAAACTTCTGATCATACGTCAGACTTCAGAATTTGGAGTAGCAAGGAATATAAGGACGCTTCACTACTGTCAAATAAAAGTTATTTAAAGTTAAAAAATCTCAAAAAGCACATTTAAGACAGGAGTTGAAGGAAGGGGAGAGGAATGGGAACAAAAGAAAGGTATATTATGTACAGGTACAAATTCCCTATGTTGAATGTTATAATTATGTATGTCTAAAATGTATCAGTAAAATTAAAAGTGCAAAAAAAGTACTCTCATGAGACCTGGGAGGGCTGGCAATAGTCACACACACACACACACACACACACACAAAAAAAAAACAGCAACAGTAACAACAAAACAAATACGTATTTCACAATACCATGACCATCCACTAAGATTTTTACCTCTTTCATTGAACTTTTAGTTTAAAAATTTCCATTTGGCTTGTCTTGATATCTTCTATTATTTGCTGAGACATTATATTTCTTTGCTGAGGCTGTGTTTCTTTTATTTATTTCAAATGCATTTGCATTTGTTTTTGAAGCCTTCATATGATGGCTTGTTAAAATTTTTAACATCTTTGTCATCTTGGTATTGAGTTCTACTGACTTTCTTTGTTCAGTTTGTCTTCATGGTTCTTGGTATGGAAAGATATTTTCAACTGAAGTGTGGACATTTTGCTATTATTTACTTATTTATTTTGGTACCGGGAATTGAACTCAGGACCTTGCGCTTGCCAGGCAGGAACTTATGCCGCTGAGCTATATCCCCGGCCCTTTGCTATTATTTAACAATAACTAGATCTTCTACAAACCTTACAAAATAACTTTATTGAATAAAATGGCATATTAAATACTTTGGAAAATATTAATTGTAAATTATACTCATTTCTTTAAAAAGAGAATGGTGCAAGCTGCATTCTGCTTTGAGGGGTTAACCAGACAGGGCCTTGTAGGCATAGATACAATTTCCTGTACCTACTAGTAATTGCTCTTCCATTCATTTATTATGAACTTTAAACCAAGTTAGGTGAAACTTTTTAACATATCAGGCCTTCATAATTTGATTGACATGATCCGAGCACTCAATTAATCAATCTGAATTTGCATGTGGGAGTTGGATGTTGTTTAAAATAGAAAATAATTTGTTTCTTGAAAAAAAATTAATGAACTTTGTTTTAGCCTCAAGTATCTCATGTTTCTAGTATTTTTCATTGAAAAAAAGTTCACATTAGAGAACAACATATTTAAAATAGCATATTTCAGGATGTCCTTGACATTTAGACATAGTATTATTTACAAATTTACAAAAACATTAGTCATGTATATGTTGATATGTTGACGTTTCTTAATTAAATGTATATAGAATTAAAATGTAATCGTTTTAGAAGTACTTAATATGTTTAAAGAACCTATGAAAAAAAAGCATTTTTAATAAGAAATGTTAGATATTCGTTTATATTTTTTCTTAATAATCACATTCAGAAAGCTTAAATTAAAAGAAAAAAACTTTTATTATGATTTCAACCTTGATCCAAAATATATAACACAATGTCATTTTTTCTGTTTTCTGTTTGTCTTTTTATCTGTTTAATCCTGCTGCACTACCTTGAGAAAAAAATATTTTAAAAGGCGGGGGCGGGAGTCAGCTTGTTTCTCTGGTTGGGTCCTCTCCTGGAACAGCCTAATTAGCAAATGCCTTACCCCCACCTCACCCCTTCTTCATCCACTACCTTAGATGGCATCTACCAGGAGGTAGGTGAGGGCACTCTGAACAAAAGACTTGGGGATTTCACTTTGGATATAAACCACCTTAGTCAAGGTGATTCTCTTTGCTTGACTTAAAATGTTTCCTGGAGCACTGTCAGTCTAGGATAGTGGGTAAGCCAGGGTAGAGACTGTAGCAACATTATGAGGACACAGATTAAAATCTCAAAGGAAACTAAAAAGGGTTTTTGGTACTTGAGAAAGGGCAGGCTCTGACTAAAGACTTCCACAGAATTCTGCAGAATTTACGGGGAGGAAGAAAAGATACAGCTTTTTCATGGTTTAGTTTTCTAAGCAGATTTACAAAGTCTCTCAATGTTATGTTTTAATTTTGTTTTTTATACATGGTACCTTCTTTTGGGGCTGCAGCAATATAATGTCTCTTAAAATACTCTTTAATACTGAAGACCATATCTAAAATAAGTATGTGAACAGACATACATTTTCCTGAAATTTAATCTTGAAGGTTTTGCTTCCTTGTTTAATTTTTTACAAGTTAACTAAATCATTCCACTATGGAAATTAAAAACTGACTTATTTTTCTTCTTATTAGGATGTTGACTTTAAAATTCATTTTCCAAGAGGAGTAAAAATATTTATAAGAGAGGTTTTAATGTTTATAAACTACTTTGGGCTTTAGTCAGTAGGTTAAGTATACCTCCTAATCCTGAAACAATAACAGCATTATAGCTTCCTGAACTGTGATGACAAAAACAACTAAATAAAAATGAATCTTGAAACTGGATTTCACTTTAGATTCCTAATTTAAAATATAGTTTTTAAATGAGTAATTTACAGTGAGACTCATGAAAAAATAAATACAGACTAAAGAGTAAGAGGAACAATTATTTCTGACTTATGTCATTTTCTTAATTTGAAACATATGTATGATCTTTTAACATATATGCACAAGAAAGTTAAAAATAAAAATGTCATCAAGACACAATGCCATTTTGAAAACAAAATTAATCAAAGATACCTTCCATTAATTTGCAGGGATAATTTAGACTATAGTAGTGTATGTGCCTCACCATAATTATTTCCATGAAAAGAAAAATAAATTGGAGAAAATTTACATCCATGTTTGCTTAATTTAATTTCTATCCTGGGTTTACTTTGCTCCCACGATAACATGAAAAAGTTACACCACCTGTTTTCCATTGGGCTTTCAGTTTGGGTTAATTCTTACAACACAGCAATGTATTTCTAATCAAAATTTTCTGGAAATCTGAAGTTAAGGATAATAATAATAATAACACTAATAAAAAACTCTGTTCAATAAAAGGAATTCCAGGAAGACACCCCCACTTCCCCAAAGAGAAGAAATCTAGTAACAGACATGGAGATTTCCTGTACAGAGATAAAGGCTTTCTGAATTAAGTTCACGAATAAAGAAGTCAGTCCACTTCCATAGGGATCTGGAAGGAGAATATTTAAATGTAAAAACTGATACATATAAAATTTGGATAGCATATTTTCCTATGACGATGTATAAGAGAACAGATCATTATAAAGCAGTGCTTTTAATGAGCTTGAGATATTTCTTTCTTCAGAATGATTACTGTGAATTGTGGAAGGTGGAGGGAAAAGAAAAACTTCCTATTTGAAAAACCGCAACAGCATTTTGAAGTAATGTTGCTGAGTTTCTACTTTAAGTAAGCAAAAGAGAAAGTTATTTTCTAGTAGATGTGTCAAAAAAAAATCAGATCAGAAAGGCCATCTACCATTGATTTTTGTACTTGAAAGGGGAAAGGAAAGAAAGTTGGTCTTTGCTCTGAACCATCAGGGTATTATGCCTGTCAGCTCCTGTGCAAAGGGTTTATTCTGAAAAGCAGATTTTATACTTTGAGAGATACTAGGATGGGGTGTTTGTGCCCCGTAAAATGTTTGCAAATGCAACAACGAAAGCCAGCACCTTGCACTCTGGAGACCTGCACATATACGCAAGTACAAGAATTATTCCTCAATAAGGGTTCAAATAATTGGAAAATAATTTACATTCCAGGGTAGCTGGACAGTTCACCTTCTAGCTCTCTGCTGTGAAGAGCAATAGAAAGCTGAACTGTCCACTTTAACATTTTGGCAAGTGATGAAGAAAAACAAAATCGCAGACAGTGTAAGTTAAATGAAATTGTATAACTTAAAAAATGGGACAATAATTGCCTCATAACTGTTTATTTTCTGGTTCTCACTTTTTATTGCAAAGCTTTCATGCTTTATTTCTTAACTACCTAAGATAGTTTTACAGGTAGCTTCTCTTAGTTCCTTGAAAAGAATGTTTTGTGCTAACGTCGTTTAGACAAGATATCATACCCATATCTTGTATTCTGATTTACTACTACGAAGACAACATTATGCCATGTATCAGCTACTGTAACTGTCCTACTAACCTGTTTGAAAATGTGGTTTCATTGATTATTTATCCTTTTTCTTTTAAAAACAATCTTACCTACCATTGTGTGCAATATTTTAATTTTTTTTCCATATAAGACACTTTCCTTCTCTTAAGGTTGTTTTGGAGAAAAACAAACTTCTTTTTCTCTCATTCACATGTGTGTCAATGAGCCAGTGTAAACACATCGTTTCTATGAAAAGCCAGGGGTGTTCATTGAGTTAATAACTAATTTCAGGGTATGAATTTGATGACACAAATTAATTAAAGAAAAATAAACTTTTATCTGTGAGTAAGAAGTACTAGAAGATCACAAAATCACTGTGAACTGCTGTATAGTGAGGCTCTTCCTGATGTTCTAGTGCAACAGAATTTCAAAAACTCCTGTCACTGGTGTCAGCTAATGAACTCATCAATACAGTGTTTCTTTTACACACAGGTAGAAATTTTGCCTGTGCTCTTTTAAATGAAGTTATTCTCATTAGCATGACACTGCAATCCTTAAAATAGTCCCAGTGTCTTTCTAGTTTCATCTCATAATGCATCATTCTCATTCAGCAGCCTCTTTATTGTTCTTTGGGTCAGTCTCAAACTATTTTACAAAAGGTTCAGCATAGATATTAACTATTCAGAAGAGACATTCATGTATCCCATCACTGGTGAACTGAGGGATATCCATCCTAAATTTTCCTTATGTATGGTCTGTCCTTTCTAACATGCTTGTGTCAGTTTAGAATAATTCTTGCAACATAACAATTTACCAAATGTTAGACAGTTGTCTTAGTTACTTTTCTCTTGTTGCTGAGGCAAAATACCCGATGCCCAAAATTAAAGAAGGAAAGGTTTACTTAGCTCACAGTTTGTGGAGGTTTCAATCCATACTTGGCTGGCTCCAAGGCAGAGTGGCACATGGCAGAGGGCAACAGTTCATGGCTGCAGGACACAGCAAAGCAACAAGAGCAAAAGGGAGGAGTGGTGGAAAGCAGCCTTTTTCTCTCCCTTACATTGTATGCAAACTATTTGCCCCAGGGCGGGTGTAGCACTCATACTCATAATCCTGGCATTGGATTGTAGATCAGTCAAGTATATAGAAGCCCACACATGACTGCATGAATATTTGGGGAGACATGCAGACAAAAACCATAACAACAGTATTGGTATTTACATAAAAAATAATCTAGAGGGAGACAGGCAGTGTAATTCTTCAGGGATGACTTCAGGAATCCATGCTCTTGATCCTTACACTGTTGACTTACATTCTCATGATTGTCACCTCATGTTCACAATATGGCTGTTGTACCTTCAGCTTGTTGCTCATATCTAGGCAAGGGAAAGGAAGAGTTGCAGTAAGTAAGGGGTTAGTCCAGCTTGCTGTGCACCTCGCTCCTTCATTCCCCTTTCAGGAAAAATGGAGCTCTCTCAGAAGCTCTCTCTAGCTGTCTTTGGCGCACATCTGTCTCCTGGTCTCTGGGGTGGCTGCCCCTATCTGAAGTGTTAGGGAGAAAAGAATGTATGAGGGGTTTGGGTCTGTGACAGAACAGCGCCTGCTACACTACTTTAATGCCTATCCTTTCTCTTGTTGTGTGCCTTTCATCCACACAAAGCTGCCCATTTTCTCTAGTTCTCACTGACTCCGATGAATGCCTTTTTATATTTTCCAATGGAATACAATTTTTAGCCTTCATAACAAAAGACAAAATAACAGCAATCAATTATAAGTAGCTCTGTCTTTATCTTGAAGTCAGAGACTATTACCACATGAGTCAGGACACTTTCAATCACAAGTGTCAACACTAATGTTTACTTTATTCCAAAATGTATGTTTATTTCACATGGGACCCTAGGGCTTACATGGCTTCATATATGTCTACAGCCAGAATCTGAACTGATATATCCAGTGTGCTAAATATGCCTGTTTATTCTAAGTCTCCTCCATCCTCTCTTCTACCTCCCACCACCTCTCTACTCCTCCCATTATCTTTTCTTTTTTCCTCTATTTCTCTTATTCTTTATTTTACTTTATTACTTCTCAATCCATAGGGAAACAGGTTCTCAACAGATTGTAGAAATGGTAGACATTTATAACTCTTACCTTCTATGATTCTTAGTATCAGAGTCAGGGAGTCCTGCTTTCTCCCAAATGCTTGTATCAGATATTCCTGGAAGGAAAATTATTTACCGTGGTTGGCCACATTGCTGCTCATTGACCAATCCATGTGGAGAATTCAGCAGTATGACTGACAAGACTTAGGCCTAAGGGTAGCCTTGGGGTAGATGAAAGAGTGCAACTATGGTTTCACCAAAGCCATATGTGATTTTGGAGGAAAATACTGAGAAGACAAAATAACAGCTTTTTATACTGATCTTTTGCCTGTTGCCAATCACTAAATAAAGTAAGTATGAACCCAGTAGGTATTTGCGTAAGAAAGTGGATAAACAGGCAAGGCAAAGCTCTAAGCTGATCTAGAAACAAAATGAGAAAATCACTATCAGTTCATTGTTTTGTGAGATATTTTTAGATCATATAATGCAATTTTATATTTTGAATTCATATCAGTTCCCAGTAGTAAGTCATTATGCTTAAAATAAAAAATAAAATGCAGAGCAAAATCACCCAAAAATGTGATCTCTGACATTGTTCCTTCAGCAAATACCTGTTGCATGCCTGCTCTATGCCAAAGAGTGGTTTCGATGATGTTTCATTCTTTTAGTGACAGTAATGGAGATGTTTCTGTACTTAAGAAGAACATTGTAAGCTGACAGAAAAATTAACCAGTAATATAGCGTTGGCAAGAAAAGTATATTCTGGGAATCTTCTCTCTCCTTAAGGCTTCTTATGAAACTCTATAGTGTGTCTAACTCCAGTATATAGAAAAAAAGAGATTAAGAAAAGATATTTTCAGATACTCAACCACATTAATTTTAAACCAATTAAATGTTTGAAACATTAAGTCTCTCACAAAACATTCTACGAGTAAACCTGTACTCCAAATGAAATAAATTTATATTTGTACAATATTGTTTGTCTCCCTGTTGACTGGTTCAGAAAAAGTTTTAAGGTGAATGATTGGGGCATTTATTTCACCTGGATTTCTTCCATTTGCTACAAACAGTTCAGTCTATTAAAACCTGTGAAAGATCTGCAGTCCCGGCCTCTGTCTTGGCCGTCAGTGTTTGCGACGAGGAGTGGAAGAATTTTGGGTGAGGTTTCCTCTTTTCACTGCAGCACTTTGCCATTATCTCTCCTGAAGACAGATTGATTCTGGCAGGAAAAGCTCCCTGAGGTGGGATCTATTCAGTGCATTCTTACAAGAGCAACGGGGTTAGGGGCTAATTTCAGTGGGCTTTCCCTGGAACAGAGGTCTCCTGCCTTTCCTTCTGAGGATTGATTGGCTTGCGAAGGAAGATAGATAACACTGCACTCTCCCTTTCTCTTTTCCATTCTTGAAATCTCGATATTTGTGTACAAAAAAAAGTCTTACTGGACAGATTGTGTATGTGTTCTTGATGTAGTTCTGTAAACATGATTCTTGAAGCTGAAGAACCATTAATGGGACCTTTTAGTTAAGCCCAAATCACTTATATAATCCAGCTCTTTCTTTTTTTTTTTTTTTTCCATTTTCAAAATACTATTATGAGAAGGTAAAAGGTAAACAGTAGGAGCAGAAGATTCAAAATAATTTCTAAGACCTGTCATTTCACAGACAGACTCAGATGAAAATTCTCCATCATCCTCTGGAAAGAGAAATTTCTGAACACAACTTTTTGGACTTTTTTGAAAGTTAATTGAAAATAATTATATATGTATGCGGTAAACCACAAGAGCCTTTCTATATTGTAGTGCTTAAAATAGATGCCACTAGAACAAGTTAATGAGGGGGTTTCACAGCAAAAACTTGAATTCCAGTCAAGCAAAACTCAAACAAATGCAACATAAAATTTGAACACCTACTCTGTGCCCTAGATCTTTGTATGGAGCTGAAAAAATTCTTTTTAACGAAGTCCTATAATTAACACTTTCAATCTAGTGGTGAGAGAGTTTTTAAAAAGAATGCCTATGATAAAATTTGACAGGTGTTCCGAGAGCACTAATCATGAGGAATTAAGGAAACCTCTACTTTTGACATCATAAGCTATGAGCTATGTTTTATATCCTGACTCATATTTTAGAAAGGCCCTGAGAACTTGTAGGAGAACTAAAATGATATGCATTTTTCCCTCTCATATGGTTGATATTTCCACCTCACACTCACATGTACAGAAACGAGATTCTGTTCATTTCTCAATACCTAGACCTCACTCAGTGAAGGCATGAGCAGAAAACTTTGCTAAATAAACTATTTCAGCCACTTCTGGTTTATATTGGTCCCTTTCAGAAGAATTCAATCACAGTCGGCTAAATCCTCGGTCAATTTAAAGTTCATATTTCATGTTAGGAATGTTTCTTCTCTGAATGAGTCTGCATTCCTTTCTCTTTCTGTCCCAAGATGGCCCTGGGAACAGGAAGAAATTCCCATTTCGTGAAGCATGTTCATGGTGTGTGTGCTCTTTGTCCACATTAATCTCCCTGGAAAATGGGACCGTTATCCTATGTTCTCTTATACCACAGTCTGACCATGATGACACCCTAATGCTCATATATTTTGTGGAAGGCGGAGGTGATTTTTGTTGTTATTGTTATTGTTACTGTATGGCTTAGAGCTACAATATTACCTAAAAGTCTCAGGGAATTTGGAAGGTGATTGGTGGAGCTGTATTAATCAATAGACTGAGTTCAGAAGTTCATGTGCTGGTAAGAGGTCAGTCCTGTTCTGAACCAGGGTCCATGGGGTGTGTCATCTTGATGAGTATATTGTTGTGCCTGGTTCCTCCTTTTGCTCTCTGCTTCTTGGCTGAGAAGTAAGCCATTACCACACCCATCCACGATGTCATTCTGCCTAGGAAACAACCAATTGTGGAGTGAATTCTCTGAAAGCCATGAGCCAAAATAAATCTTTTCTTTAAGTGGTGGGCACTGGGTATTTTGTTCTGGCCATGGGAAAGTGACTAAGGCACTTTTTCTGTCATTTTTGAATACCCGTGATATATATGCTATTGACCAAACTGTGGCATACAAACAAAAACCAGCTGCTGTGGGCCAAAGCTAGCCACACTCATTCCTTTGCACATGCTCTAATGGTGGTTTAGTTCTACAGTAGTTGTAGTAAAGGCAATATGGGGTATGCAGCACCAAATGTATTAACACTCTGGGCCTTTATAGAAAAAATTTCCTGATCCCTGGCCTCTAGAACCCTTGGGTTGTCCACTCTGTCTTCCTTTTCTCTTAATGTATTTTGTCTTTTCCAGGGTACACAGAAATAGTTCAGTCTCCTGCATAGAATCTCAGGCTAAAAAAGATGAGGGAGCTATGTCAGAGGCATCTGTCTGCAGAACTCCTCATCTCTCTTCTGCTACGCTGTTTTTACAGCACCCACGGTATATAAAGGAAGCAGAAAACCAACCTTGTCTCAGCTTCTATCCATCACTATTCGTATCTGGGTGTGTTTTGAATTTTCTGTATTTTGAGTTTTCAGTTTTTTGGCTAAAAAACTTCAGTGTGTTCCTAGAGTTCCATTATCCTTTAAACCTAGTTATGGTCCCTACAAATCTCCCTTCTTCAGTCCATGAGGGCTTCCTGCGTAGTATCTGCAGGGAAGTTCCCAGACATGAATGATTCTTGGACTGTGCTGTGTGCCAGCAACAGTACGCCCTGAGAACTTGTTAGAAATGAAGTCTCAGGCCCACCCTAAGCCTGCTAGATAGCTGTGTTGCAGCAAGCCCTTCAAGTGACTGTGATTCTGCCAAAGTTGGAGAACCTCTGCTTTATATCCTATCTGGCACTAAACCCGGATGATCTGCATTAGCCAGACTTTTTGATGTGTAAAAGAGAACTTTCTTTTCCCACACTGGTTGACTGAAGTAGACTCACAATTCTGTTTTGAAAATTCAGTATTTCAATCGATCCTTTTTTTTTTTTACATTTCTAGTCTATTAATCCAAGTCCTTCCAGGGACAGATGCCTATACTTTTGGGTAAATATTGATATACACAGAAGAAAATATCCTTATGGAAAGGTGGCTAGAGTTCAGAGTAAATGCTCTTTTATCACCCCTGAAACAAATTCACCTGAATGGTGGAGAATGTGCCTGAAATCAGTAACATTATTTGATGAGTTAGAAATTTCAGGCTAATCTGTTGGGGCGACAGTGACACCAAGCCAGACTGGGAGTAGCGGACGCGGCTTAGATCTCCAGTGGGCATATCGCACTCAGCAGCATGAAAGGCAGTTTATTCATTGCTTCTCTTTCCCCTCAAAGTGTTCTTTGTTTCCCAGTTCTCAACCTTGGTGTTGTGGCTGGTATCTAGCGGTACCCTGAAAGCTTCATCTGGCCACAGGTGGGGCTTTTCAAAGGTGCCTGTATCTAGTGTTTGTGCTGCTGGGATCTACAACATAATACTGGAATTGATTCCCAGTATGATGCTAGGATTCAGGATGTGAATGTTACCCACCTTAAGGACCAGTTAGCCTAGATAAGATGGAAAGGATGGAAAGAACTGTGCTCGTGCCTTATCACTTGGCACTTGCTTTGCTGTCTTCTGCCTTCTGCCTGTTGTAAACTGTTTCTCCTCTGCCATGCCCTCTCTGCCTTGACACCTTGCCATGGACCCAGCCAGCTATGAACTGAAACCTCTACAAACTGTGAGCCAAATAAACCTTTTCCTTTCAACTTTGAGTGTTGGGTTTTTTTTGTTTTTTTTTTTTTGTCTCAGCAGCAGGAGAAGTAACTACTTGGTAAATACCTATAAGCAGTGATTTTGAAGTTGAATTTTGCTGGATTCACATAGCAGTTTAATCTTGTGTTAACCTGGTGATCTTGGGCAACCGTCTTTTTACTAAGTCTGTATTTTCTTATGAAACAGAGGGCATTTCAAGTGCACTGGGTAGTTTTGAAGATTTGGAGAAAGCATATGTCTCTCAAATGATATTTTGCACTCTATGGTTGCCCATTTACAAAATCCACATACTGACCAAGTCACTGGGCCCCACCATGCATTCTGTTTCACAAATATCTATGAATATTACTGCATTCCTTTCAACAAATTTGGCCTGTGAATCATGGTCAGTCATCTTCAAATACCTGGTGTGTGTGTGGGGTGACATGGTTTCTTACTGTTTTTTTTCTTTCCTTGATTTGCCTTTTGTACCAGGACATGTGCAAGATACAAATGCAGAAGCGAGAGTGCCTTATACAAGGGGCACCATTCACAGGTTCATTAGGCCTTGTAGAATTCTGTCTGTATGCTCACAGTCATGCACAGCACACATGCACACCACCTCATGAGCATATCCTCCCATACTGACTTTGTTGCACACAGATTCACACATATGCACAAAATCAGGGACTACCCCACCTCACACGTTCACACATATTTGAATATTTACATATTTCTGTGACAAAACAGTGAAGTCTTTCACTACAGGAGATCTGGTATATAACAACATATTGCTATCACTGTATTGAGGAAAGAGTTCCTTTCCTTAACCGTCATGAGGGTACTTTAGGGGTGGCTCTGTTGTCCCTCTCCTCTTTTTTTCAGCTGTTGTTGGAATGGTTCTATGACCACGCTACTCTTTCAGCTTCTTTGTGGCCATACTCTGTAGGAGCTGATGGAGACTGGACTCATAGCCCTTTATTTATTATCCAGCCACTCACCTACCACTGGAAACTCCACTGGATTTTCCCTGGTCACCACCATAGTACCTGATTTAAAGAAGATGTGTAACAAATTATTTTTCATCTACTAAATGGATGGTGAATGTTTTTTGACTGTTTTTCATGTAGATGAAGACCTATATGGCTTTAGTAAAAAATATTGTTGTTACAAGGACTTTTAAGTGTGTTTGGTGGTTGCACATTTATTTATTTTAATCTCTAGGAAGAACTCCAAAGAAATAGTTGAGCATGTTTTAAAAATAATTTGCAAAAATATGCCTAGCTAATTCTTAGAATTAATTAAGGACTAGTCTGTGTAACATATTTTCAGCAAAAAAGAGATACTCAATTTTTTTGTCTCTGTTTCTTTAGGAGGATTAGAGGACTGTTGTTTTCTTATTCTTTATCTATTTTTAGAGTCAAAATATGTAACATTTACAGGCACTTTTCATGTATGCCACATGTTATATGAGGTGATTTTGAAGCCTGACATCATTTAATCTTCATGCTATTCCTAGAGATAGGAATGATTTTTATTTCCATTCCACAGGTAAGGAAATAATGAAGTTGAGAACATTTCACTTGGTATTAAATGGTGCATGAATAGTAGTGCTTGACTTGAAACCTAGATTTGTCTGCCTTTGGCTCTTGTGTTCTCTATAACCCTGACTACCCCATTCTTTTTGCTTTTCTTTTTTGTCCCACTATGTTTTATGAAAGTTAAAGTGGTAAAGGAACCCAAAAGAAAAGGTAAAATACTATTTAATAAAATCTTTGTTAGACTTTTAAACAAGTTCTCATTTCATATTGACTATTAGTAATTCACTGACCTCTAAAACTAACTGTCCAAATTGTAAATGATGCTTGCTAATCTTTACCTTTTCCTCCATCCATAGCATGGATGCTGACACTCTGACATTTACACTGCGAAAGACCATTCATTTTCATTTACAGTATACAACTCTAGTTGACAAATTTGGTCTCTTCTCCCAATTTTGTCCATGACCTTGACAAATACCAGACAGAGAAGGCAAAGCATAGATAAAGAACATTTTAATCCCACCCCACCTTCAAGTAGCTTGATACCAAAACTGAAGGTAACCATGTTCATGTTGAGTAGGATTTATCTCTGCAGTTTGAAAAGTACTCTAAAGTGTATCTCCTTTATTATGAACTGCCACTTTGTTATGTTTTCACAAAATGATAGAGATCTTCTTCCCTAAACCTAAACCGTGGTGGTGATACACTCCTGTAATCCCAGTACTGGGGAAGATTGCTACAAGTTAAAAACCAGCCTGTGCTACATAGTTTGTTCAAGGACAACCTGGACTACACAGTGAGACTTTCTGTCAAAGAAACCCAAAAAAATAATACAAATAAATAAGTATATAAATAAACTAACAAACCTAGTGGAGGCAGAAGTTGCCTTAAAAGGAATGATTAGATAAAGACATATGGTTGGAGTGTGTTTATGTACACAGATGTAGTATTTTCCCATCATTGGCTCAGTTCCTTATACACAGCAGGTATTAAATGCTAAGTGTCATTGGTTTTATATGTAAAGAAGCTTTCCTAATTTCATATCACTCCTTTCAACTAACACATCTATCTTTGACCTCTTATTTCCTGTGTGACATTTTAGATTTGTTAGGGAATTTATAATCAAAATTAGTGTGGCAGCTTTCTGAAAGATAGAACCCAATATACCCTACTGGAAGAGAAACATCAGCTTCTTCTGCCCATATGCTCACTCTCAGAGGAACCACATTTCTCACTATTTAACTATGTTGGTGAGTTATGCACCTCAGTTTACATATATGTGTAACAAGAATATCCATTTTTGAAATGCAAATTCATTTATGTGTGAAATAGTTCACAAAATGATATGTTCTTTGAAGGAAATTTTTAAAGGAATTAAAGAACTTTCATATAGTACTTTAGTATAATTTGCTATAGTACTTTATTATAATCTTTATTATATTCTTTCTAGTCATGTCACTGTATCCTTACAGTACTTTAATATATATTTATTTATGTGTTATATAGTATATATAATACATATATGTTTAATGATGTTCATTATTTTTATATCAGTCCTACAAAATTGTTTTCTGTTTTCTAATATTCACACACATATATACATATGCACAGTACTTAGTGTATATAATTTAATTTATGTGTATGTGTGTGTGTTTAATGAAGTTAACACCTGCTAAATTTCTTAGAGCTTCTTGTAGCATCGATTGCCATACTTGACAAAAATAGTTCAAGTCCTTTGATACGCTTAATTCCCTTCTAGGAGTCACTAATAGGAAAATGACCAAGAGAGACATAATTGTAGTTCCTCTAGGAACTTAGAACCTACTGAGGGAAATATGCATTTAAATAGCAATTTCAATGGCATGTGGTATGTATTTTTCTGGATTAGCACATAGAAGCCTCCTAACCCACTCCAGGAAAAGTGACAAGGGATTTTGCTTAAAACAATATAGGGAAAGAGAAATTTTGGGTATGAGGAAATTCTCTAAGAAAGATGTATTAGCCCATCTGGTGAAATAGTGCCTGCTAAGATTTGTTCTTATTTTTGAGGCAGTGTCTATAGTGGCACTTTACAGTAAACTGCCTAAGTCTGAATAGCAGCTTTGCCTCATAACAAATGTGCCATTAGCATCACTTCCCAAAGTCTCCTTTGTCCTTTTTATGTAAAGGTGGGAGGAAGGGTGATACCTACATTATGAAGGTACAGTGAGCATCTTAAATAATGATATATGCTGGATGCTTAAGGAGTGAGTGGCAACACAGAAAGAGTTCTTATCTTTGTCTGTGGGGATTGTTACACAACATGGATAGCTTAAACAACACAAATTTATTGTGGCTGAATTCTGGAGGCTCACAATCTGGAATCAAGTACATCGTCTGCAGGGTTGGCTCCTTCTGGAAACTCTGAAGAAAGAATGCTTCCAGCCTCTCTCTTTGGCTTGTAGAAGGCTCCTTTTAAAAAAATATAATCTTCCCTCTAGCCATGTCACTGTATCCAAGTTTCCCTATTTTATAAGGACACCAGTTGTATTGCACTAGGACCCACTTTAATGACTTCATCTTAATTAATCATGTCTGTGACAACCCTACAACCAAACTCAGTCACTTTCTGAGGTATTTGAAGTAAGGTCTGAAACAAAGAAATTTGGTAGTACTGATGGGGCACAGCCTAATCTACACCAGGCCTAATAAAGAAGTGCTTGCTTGTTGTACGGAATAGCTCAATGTTTTGGTGCTTTGGAAAGGTTACATGGAAAGAATGAGCACATTTGAGTGGAAACAACTGTCAACCTGGAAGGACATACTCATGGTTCAGTGCTGCAAAAGCACGGCTTGTACATAATTTTAATTCTTTCATGTTCAAAATGCCACATCAACTGTTTCATTATGTACTATCTTTTTTTAAATTTCCCAGATTGAAAAAAAATGTTTACCCTTGACACTTTTTATTGGAAATCACAGTCAAAATCACCACATGTAGTTTTTTTTTTTTTTTTTTTTTTACACAGGGTCTTGCTGTGTAGTTCAGGCTGGTCTTGAACTCATTAGGTAGCCCAGGCTGGCCTCAGATTCGCAGCTATCCTCCTGGCTCTGCCTCCCGAGTGCTGGGATTACAGGCAGTGTGCTACCCACAGTCACGCAGTTCTAACCAATGCTGAAATTTAGATTTCAACAACTCCAGTAATTCACTGAGTAAGAAGAAACTAGGTCTGAGAGAGGCAAAGCCCAGGGAAGCCAGCCTTGACACCCGCTTCTCAACCAGAATGCCTCCCCTCTGGACTGTGAGCCTGCTGAGGGTAAGAGGACCACTGTGGCCACTGCCATCTGTCCTGCTTACAAACAGCAAGCATGCAGTTGCCTTGGCATCTTTCTCTCTGATACCTTGCTTATACCTGCATGATGAGAAATATCTCTTAATGAATGAATATAGTAAAACTGTGCTTTGATCTTTCTTTTAATTTTCCTTTAATCTTTGCTTCCAGTTTTACCAAACGTACTGTGTGTCTCTGACCTTCTGACTTAGAGGGCTATTTCTCTGCTCTGTGGTATTGAAGTGACCCAGTCTTAAGCAATGCAGACTAGCTTACTACATACAAGTCACTAGATTCCAGCAGAGCAGCTGTCAGATGAATTGAGTCTTTTCCTCACCTTCCTTCCTTGTTCCTTTTGTCCTCCGTGCCTCTGTCCTTTTGTGTGCTGCTTCCTCAATCTTTCTTTCCTGCTCCTTCCACAAAGAGTGTACAGGAGACATAGCTTCAGATCGTCACTGAATGTTGTTCTATGAAGCCTTTAAAATAATCCTTGCATGGTTTATTAGCTGTGATACCACACACTCGGACTTTCCGTTCACTCCAAACATTATTGCTTTTCCCCCACCTCCAAAAAACACAGGTGCCACTAAGGCTGGGCTGAAACCTGTTAACATATAGGACATCAATGTGCTATTGTCAGATTTGGAGCTTAGCCTTATTTTGTATTTTGTTTTCTTTTTGTCTTAAAGCATGATATTATAGTTATGGAAGAATAGAGAAAAATAGAGAAACAATTTTCAGATGTCTAGCTTGTGTAAGTGGATATTAACTAATTAGTACCATGCATGTAGTTTCTTGAAGTTTTAGCTTGATGAACTATACTTGAAGTGGATGAATAGTGAGGCATTCAGCTATCCATTGTGCAGTTGTTGAAGGAAGAATGTCCGTATAATTTTGTGGAAGAATTTTTATGACCAAAGTACCCACATTCTACGCAGAGAATATGAATTGAGGAAAAAAAACCCGGTCCCTAGCCATCAAGGGGTCTTGAGACTTAGGTTGAAAGCAATGGAAAAAAAATGTATCAGATCAATGAGATCGGCGTGTAAGTTTAAATGTTTTTCTCAAGTCTTACAGAATGAGGTAACACTGAAGTCTCAGAGATCACCTCAGATGCTTCTTGTGAACACTGAAGAGTATTCTGTAGCAGTACAATTTCTGAGGTGTCCCAAATTGCTGTCAGAAACTTATTAATGATCTCACTTCTGTACAATGAACTTCATCTAAAAACAAAACTGGAGAGTATTACACATATTTTTTCAGATGTTTACTAAATATTTGGACATTTTTCTTTACCTTACACTTCTGTCATCCTACCAAGCAACTTGTGGTGTTAACCCAGAACCTTGTAAACTTGGGCTAAAGCTCCAAGCCTAAGTATTTTTGTTTGTTCTTTAATTTGTTCACTCGCCAAGCTTTTTGGGAGCTATGGCAGGTCTGTGCATAAACCTAAGATGTAGGCTGGGTGACAGGGAAAGGATAACATTGAATAAAACAACAACAAATAGGACCAACCAAACTGGAGTCGACAATGTAGGCAACAGATAGCTAATTCTGCAATGAGGAATAAATACTGTAACTGTTACAGTCGGTTGCGTAGACTGTCCTCTCAGTCCTGCTGCACACGTCTGATGGGGCTGGTATCTATAACATGACAAATAAGTACAAGGTTACTAAGTTACTTCTATTTTATAGATCTGATTGAGATGCATCATTTTTAAAATTAAGAATAAAAATATTTAACACAATAATCATCTTCACGGTGACAGCATACAACTGGAGAAACCAATAAGAATAGAGAACAAGTCAACAGAAAGATGTATGTAGCAGCCTAAGGGTTCACATAGGAAGGGAATACATTTGTTCACAGCAGCAAAAGTAGAAAAATGTATTACATGTAATGCTGGGTACACTCCTAAGAAATGCGTTACTCCAGTAATATGGCCAGTTTTAATCCTAGGCCCAAAATGCTTCTGAGCTTCCATTCCAAAGTTTGTTTCTAACAACAATCAAATTACTTCCAAATGATTTAACTGTATTTCAGATCATAATCCTGTAATTAAATAGCCAGAGCTACTTGAAGAGTGTAGAAGAAATTTGAAAGATAAACACCCTTGATTTTAAGACCATGTAAAATTGCAACACTCTGTACTGTATGACTTTGGTAGAGAGATATACATGTTGATCAGTGGACTAGAAAAGCAAGTCCTGAAAAAGACCTACACTTATCATGTGTGTGATTAATGGCTTTTCAAAAAAAAACCAAGGTAATTAAATGAGGAAGTGATCTTTTGAACAGATGGTAATTGAGCAATTGATATCCATATGTAAAAAAAAAAAACTTGGCTTTAACTTTTTACCATATGCAAACATTAACTCATACGTAATCATAGACCTAAATATAGTAGCTAAAAATATACAATTTCTAAAAGAAATCATGGTAGAAAATATTACCTTTGTGGAATATTTGTTGAATAAGACACAGATAGTAGAATATTAAACTTTTCCTCTTCACCAAAATACACTAATCACTACACAAAAGGAAAAGCATAGACTAGGAGAAAGTAAAGAGCATTTGTTTGAAAGGACTTGTGTTTAGAATATGTAAAAACACTTAATAATTGAAAGACACAGAATCTAGTAAAATACTGAGCATAATATTTAGGCAGCTACTTCAATAGTTATCATAGGAGGATGATAAATAAACACCTGAAAATGCTTAATGTAACCACTTACTAGGAAAATAAACATTGAAATGCAGTGAGTCAACATAATTGAATGGATAAAATTAGAAAGACTGCTGGTCCACATTCTCATCAGAATGAAGTGGAACAACCAGAATTCTCACACATTGCTAGCAGGAATTCATTCATTGGAAAACATGTTGGCAGTATCTTATAAAATTAAACATATACTTCCTATATGACCTTTCTTGAGCATTTTTACATATGGATACTTTTCCAAGAAAAATGAAATTTTTGTCTGCTGGGAGGCTCATGTGCACATATTTAGAGTAACATTTTTACAGCAGTCATACAAGAGGGCTGGGGATTTAGCTCAGAGGCACAGCACCTGCCTGGCAAGTGCAATATCGTGAGTTCAATTCCCGGTACTGGGGAAAAAAAAAAAATAGTCATACAAGAAAAGGACTGAGTTGTTCATGACCTTTTTACTATGATAAGCAATCCTGAAGTTTCATGAATGTGAGATTCTAAAACAGACAAAATTATGATAAAAAATAGATTAGGTGTCATCTTGGGTCAGTGGTTGGTGGATGGATTAATGGCAAATTGGTATAAGGTAATGTTTGTTTAATCATATTCTGCACCATGAATCTTTTAGTGGTGACATGACTGCATGTATTTTGTTATAAGTCTTAAAATTGTACACCTAGTATTAATTTATTGCTCATAAATTATACCTCAGTAAAACCCACTAAAATAAGATAAGGATCTGTCTTCGGACAAATCTCAACAGTTATACTGATGGTTGTGTCATTAAGGATATTTCTCAATAATTGGTTCAGAATTGTGGGCTGCTAAGTGGATTGAAGCAAACCAAGCAAAGAGCTTAATATTATTTTGGAAAGGAACTGTTGAAAGATAACCCTGGAATACTGCCACCTGAGGAGAACAGTATAACATGGCCAATAGTTTAAATCTGCTATTTAATGAAAGAAGCACTTTTTCAGAAGCACTTGTTAGTAATCAAAATGGTGGTGACACATTTTGTATGTATATGCTTTACAGTTTTGAAAGCAAGGTAAAATATATTGTTGTAAAATATAAAAGTTCAAAAAGGCTGAGCTATTTTCTGGCCATGGGAGTAAAACAAGGAAGCAGACATCTACGGGATGCAGGATAAATGTCATAAAAAATGGGACTGTCATTTAGGATGCAAAAAAATTGCAGAACCCTTGCTGTCATTTTTTAATCCTCCCTAGTTTTCCTGCGCCCTATTTTCTGAAGTTCTCTTTCTGAGTATTCTGTAGTCCAATTTACTGAGACTGTACTTGATGGGAAATGTGAGTTCCTCTCCTCTGGGTAGTTCTTGGACTAGAAAAGAGCCGTCTGTGCTCCTCGGTTGTCTCTGATCTAGGCAGTTGTAATAGAATCATACAGCACAAGCAAACCACGGCAACGTGTCCAGGGAAGTTTTTACCAGGTACCATTATGACCTGACTGGCATTTCAGACTGCAAAGCTCCCTTAGAACATTTTAAAATCAAATTCCTGTAATAGGTATGTTAACCTTTTATTGTCACAGTTAGGTATTTTTAGCTCTTTCCCAATGAGTGACTCGTAGTAAACATTCATTCAATAAATATTTGTTGAATGAATTTATGAAGGAATTAATGAATGGCTAGATGGAGGTATAAGTCAGCGAAATCCTCAGAAGTTGTAAAACTTGACCAAGGTCACAGAGCCTGACACACATTGAACAGAGGCACTGGACTACAGCGAGTAGTTAATTACATCGGCTTTCCAGCCTAGCGGCACCTCCGCTCGCTAAGCCTCTGTGCGTTTTTTTTCATTGATAGAATAACAACAATAATTTCACTTACTTTCAAGGTCTGAAAGAGGAAAGATTTGCTATTTTCTCACCCAGGAGCACATGCCAGGCACTTAGGAATTACTTAAGGTGCCTGATTATAATTTCTAAGAGTCTTGTCATTAAAGTAGGCTTGTGGAGCACCGCATTGTGTCACTAGTGTAAAACTTGAAAGAGTTAAGTTAAACTCGGAGGTATGATAGACACTGTGAAATGATAGGAAACCACCGAAGAGTAAAGGGCTTCTGGGATGTGGGAAAAGAGAAGGGAAAGAAGGAGAAATTTTGTATGTATGTATATACAGGATAGATAACATGGTTGTTCTTCTATCTGCTGTTTCTATGCTGAAAGAAACTGTCAATGAGTCTTTGGTTGACCAGTATTGCATGTCTATATCTGTTTTCATGAGAAGCCACTTTGAAGATATCAATATGTAATACAACCACCATTGTTAATTCCCTACCACTTTGTTTGTAACTCTGTATTGTCTGTATTGTGCTTGTGATATGTTGTAAAATGCTGTATGTCTGTTAATGTTTCCCTCCTTTTATCCTTAAATTAAAAAAAAAATTTAAAAAAAAAAATAAATAAAGTAGGCTTGTGGAATAAATTCCTGTTTTGTAGAACAAAAGAAGGAAATGAGTAGAGTGGTTTTAGCAGAAATAAAATCATACATGTTTATGTCCTTTATGCAAGTTTTGCTTACCCTCATGTGCATACTTGTGTAGAAGTTCTCTTCTTTCACAATTGAATAATGTATCTTCCATAATTAAGCAAAATCTAAGTCATCTAGAAAATCTTATCATTTAATCTCAGCTATTTTATAATGTGACTCCAATCCAGGAAGTAAAAATTTACCTCCCCAAGTAAATTTCTTAGTGAACATTTTACGTCCCCAGTGTAAATTCCATAATGTACATGACTATAGGTGTATGAAAGCTCATACATTTGATTACAGGAAAATACTTCAAGCTTTGTTCAGAGATTGTCAACTCTTTTAAGTAAAACTCTATTATTCTTTATTATTTGATTTTCCAACATAGAGTGAAAATAGAGTTAGCCATTTAAAATGAGACAAGAAGCCGGGCGTGGTGGTGGACGCTTGTCATCCCAGCACTCAGGAGGCTGAGACAGGAGGATCTTCACGAGTTCAAGACCAACCTGGGCTACAAAGTGAGCTCAAGGCCAGCCTGAACTATATAGTGAGACCCTGTCTCAAAAAGACCAGTAATTAACTAACTAACTAACTAACTAAATAAATAAATACAAAAGGAGGCAAGAAAACTGAAAACAGTGGTAAATAGCAATAATTTTTCACAGACTGTACTCTTTAATAACTTTGACAATATATTGTATATGGCTTCATCCAAGATATAAACTATAAATTTTGCTATAAGTGTTTCATTCAGGAAGACTTTTATTTGTGTGACAGATTATACAATTTTTGTAAGTCATCCCTAACATAAAGAAACTCATAAACTGTTTCTTCATTAAGCAGAATTTGAAATTCTACAAATTAAATTAGACTTAATGAAATATAATGAAGTTCCTATAATAGCATTAACTAGAAGCCTAGCGTGTAAACCTGTTTTAATTTTTAAAAGTAAGACTGAAGTTCTATTCTTGACCACTGAGTTAATGGGACACTTTATATGAATCCTGCAATCTCGTTCCTCCTCAAAACAGAGCCTGGGTTTAATTCCTTCCAGGCGTAATCTGGAAATGGGAAAATATAAATGCTCCGGAGCATAATCTGGGACCTAAAAGCTACAGGAATAAAATAATCATGTGAATAACACATCAGCACCTCTTCGTATGCAGTTTTAAGTACTTTGCTTTAATTGGAGGAAGTGTAATGTGGTGTTTTCTGAGTACTGTGGCATATTGATTGGGACTGGGGTATGCAGCGGGTTTTGTCAGTTATGACATCTTAACCTCTTGTATACTTGTCCTTTGAGGAATTCTGTCAGTGTGCATCTTGGTGGAATGGGGCGTGGTCTCTGAGGTGGTCGGCATTGCTGGCCTTTGTATTTCCAGCTCTCTGTTTCACAGGACAGAGTCACCTGCCCACTCGCTGCTGGGGGGCGCGGGGAGGTTCACAACTGCTTTGGGTCAGTAAGATGTGAACAGCAGTGGTGCGATCCGTGGAGCTACGTCATCCTGTTGCTGGTGTGAGACCCTTTCGAATTGTTCTTAACGTTTTCTTTCTGTTTGTTTTCAAGGCCCTGTTATACTTAAATTTTTGAGGATTAAAGGAGATACAGCTTTTGTTGGTTGTATCTATCAGTACTTACTGTATTTGACCTGTGATAATCATTGCTTTGCTATTCCAAATACCTAAGATAATAAACCTGCACGAAAAAAAAAAGCTGATTTTTGCCAAGTTTCAAAGGTTTCAGTCCATTAGCAGTCAGCTTAGTTGTTTCAGGGCTGAGGTGATAACACCACATCGAAGTGCGAGGGTGGACTAGTGCAAACTGACTCAGCTCTTACCAGCAAGGGGGAGAGAGGGAGAAAGAGAGAGACAGAGACAGAGACAGAGAAAGACAGAGTCAGACAGAGAGAGACAGAGAGACTGGGGTCACACAATCGCCTTTGAGGTCACCCCTAATCTCTTAAAGCCCTCTCACGAGGACCTACTTCCTAAATGCTTTACCACTTTACAGAAGGCCCACTCTGAGGACCGCAGGAACCTTTAGCATGTGGGTCTAAAGAGAACTCTGCATTTCCAAACCACAGCAAAACATAAAAGAGAAATTTTTAAAGTATTTACTGCATAATTTACAGTAGTAAAAATTATATATTAATGTCTATGGTATATTTTTAAAATAACTATATTTTCAAAAGCCAAAAAATACTGCTATTCACCATTTTTATTGGTATCTTAATTTTTTGGCTGACAAGAAGACAGCTAGATTATAGTACCAGCTTCTGCATTCAATCTGCTTGAATTTCTCAGTAGCCTCTGAGAAGCTCCGCTGTACACTGCTTAGTAAGGGAGGTAGTAGGTGCACCGGAAGAAAGGATATGCTAGCATGAGTACTTAATGAGCCATTGCTCGCTTTACGATGGCCCGGATGCAGCCATTAGACGGAAGCCTCTAGGAACCATGGTTGGTTCCAAGCTGACACCAGCAAGGAAAGGATGAGCTCTGTCCTAGAATCATGGTCATCTCAGTTCTGCCAGCACCTGGAGGAGACTGGAAGTGGATTTTCCCCTAGTGCCCTCAGAAAAGAGGTGTCAGCTCTGCTGACACCTTGGTTTTAACTTTGAAGGAAAAAATAAGAAATAAGTGCTTTTTAAGCAAATTTCCATGCAAGCAAGAAGTGTAACATTATATAAACAAACCAAAGAAAAGCACATCATCCCATCTGTACACATAGGTAAAACATTTGAAAGAATCCAGTGTTTTTCATCAAAACCTGTGAAACTAGGAAGCCAAAGGAATATACTAAAAATTGCTTAGCATCTCTTTGAAATAAAAAGTTACATATAACATAATAATCGTGGTAAAGGAACAAATGCAAGGATTCCTTAGATATTGAGATCAGAAACACACTTCTAAAGACCAGGTTAAAACATTAGGTTTTATGAAAATGTAAAACTTTTTGTTCTTTGAATGGCACTGTTAAAAGAGTGAAGCATCAAGCCACAAGACCAAAAGAAAATATTTTCGAGTCATGAATCTAAAGAAAGCTTTGTTTCCGGAATATATAAAAGTTTGAAAAACTCCTCAGTAGGAGCAAGCCACCCAGTGAAAAGCAATGACCTTAGAGCTAAATTTTAAAATATATTTGTATTATGGACAAAAGAACCAAAGCCAAAAGGGAAAAGAAATTTTCTTAGAATGAAAGCCAGCATTAAAATGTGGAACTATGAGAAAAATCAAAATTAAAAAAGAATACCGTTGACTCCCTGTAACTTATAGTGCTTATTTTTAGTCTTTTCCATGAAGTTTATCCATGAAGTTTTGTGTGTGTGGTAGATAACTGTTAATTCTTATCTTTCAAGTATATGATAACCAAATGAGATCATTTCTGTGGGTATATTTATAACTGCGAATTACCAAAGAAGTATCATTATAATCATTGATATATTATTGTAATTATTATTATGAGTTACTATTATTATCACTATGTGAGGCTAATTATTATTCTGAATATAAGCTATTATATCGTCATCACAGTAAAACAAACGGGCAAATAACATCTTAGTGATATTATGAAAATTGGCTTGGATTTAGAGGTATCCAGAAATCTCTACAAAGATAGCTATCCTCACTGGAATGATGATAGTCTCCACTTGATATACAACATGATGGTTAGAAAGAATGAGAAATAAAGTCATCGAGGTTTTTTCAATGAAGGAAAGTTTGAAAATGTTTTGTTGCTACATCATAATCTAGTTCATCCTAAGTACCATCCTTTCTACAATAGAAATGGAAAAGTCTACTCACTTATCACAAACTCCAGTCAGCAGCAGTGAGCATAAGTCATTTTGCAGCTAATTAGATAGTATTCCTATCTGGTGTTTTTTATCATGGACAGATGTTAGAAAAGAGATAGTGATAGCTATAGAATCACCCAGGTACCAGTGGTGGGAAAACCAGTTCTGTGTTCGGTAGTGGAGGTTTCCTTGCTAGATAATCACTGATTGCTGATTTTGGAAAAACTTGAAGGTTTTGTCATGGTTCTTACTTGGATGTGAGCTTAGTTCTCTAGTCCTTCAATAAATACCCTCCATGCATAAAATACACAAAGTTCTAAACTTTGAAACCAAGAACACAAGCTACCTTTGTACAGTCAGATAAATGAGATTTTTTCCTCCTGGTAGGAATTTAAAATTCAAAACTCTCCTAGAGATCTTCAAACTTCTTTTATTATATTTCCTATCAGGAAAACATATGAGCATGTACATAATTCCAATATATTTCCCTGTCAGAAACACAGATCACTTTTGTGGACCAAATAAGTCTTGCTGGATCAAAGTACACATTATTCTGAAATGGAATCTCACTAGTCTATTTAAAAATAAAGTCAGCTGTCTGAAAGAAGTGTAAAATATTCTAGGTCAGTAATATTTGAAGAAACAAATGTAATGCATTCAGTAATTGGCCCTACTGATCTTGTCTTTACCAATAAGTATCTTCAAATATAAATTACTAACAGAGATGAGGCAAGTGCTGTCTCAGAATTTTCAAGGCTCATGATTTGCAGTAGATGATAGGAAAAAAGATAGAGAGGTAGCATTAGGATGCACACTGTATAGGCTTTGATATCCTCTGACACAGGAGTTTCAGGGCATAGACTGAGATCCTGAAACTACCTAGTAGGTTGAGTAGAAACGTCTTTTGAAAAATACATCACAAAGATATCTTGGTATTGCAGCCCTGTTCCTGTATTGAAGAATGACATGTTTATATTTTTTACCTTTCCTTCATCTAGAAGTACTACTGCTTTATTTGACCTTTGAAAATTTTAAAAGTATTAAAAAGAGATACAATTAAAATTAAACTCTGAAAATATGGCTTCAAGATTATAAGCATTGAATATTTTGGAAAATGATATATGTGATATACATTGGGCAAGGATTTTTTTGATGCTAGGGATTTAGAGATTGAGCCTACAGCCACATGCATGCTAAGCACACTCCTACTGAGCTGCACTTCCCAACAAATATACAATTATACATGTGTGTGTGTATATATATATGATACAGATATATTATGATTACACTGCATTTTTATTTCATTACAAATCAGACATTATTTAATTTTATTCTACAAAATTCTTGTTTGTCTGCATACGTGGGGGTTTATTCTACTGTCTATCCTACATATATACAAATGTGGTTATACACATATCTAATAAAGTCTTTGCACAGTAGCAAGTGTCAGAGCAGGGACTTCCATCACAAACATCCTGCCTGTCGGTTACAATACCTATAAAGCAAATTGCTCTCATAGCAGCCCCAGCGCACAGCCCCGGGCTGGCTCCAAACTCATTCTGAAGACAGCGACGCTGAGCTTCTGGATGGGGACAGTTGTGGTCGCCGCGTAACATCATCCCCCCCCCCACCCCCCCGAGCAAAGACAGCAACCGCAGCTACTCCTCTTGGTCCCCTCGCTCCGCGTGCACGCGCGCGCACACAGCAGTGCAGGTGAGCTGGGGTACAAAATTCTTTGAAACATGTTATTTCTTTCAAATTGTATTTCAAGTTAACTGAAAAAAAAAAAAAACTCATATTACCTGAATTCATGGTCATACAATTTTGTTTCCAGAGTTGTAATTTTGAAGTACTCATCAATAATCCCTTTAAAGACAGAAAATGCACAGTGCCTCAGGGAGCATCAAGACAAGTTTCTTTTATCACAAATATCTCTTTGCTTATAAGAGCCAAAAAGCATTTTTGTAAAATCTATTACTCTGCATTGTTGGTACAATGTTTTTGTATATAAACTACAGAAACTGTTACAAAATCCTACCTGTAGTTAGTAACCTCCTTCTGTTGATGATGTCCTGGTAATTTCGGTTTTATTTATTTTTTATTTAAAAAAAGAGAAAAAGGGGCTGGGGATTTAGCTCAGTGGCAACAGCACCTGTCTGGCAAGCACAAGGTCGTGAGTTCGATTCCTGGTACCGGAAGAAAAACAAAGAAACAAAAAAAACAAAAAAAGAGAAAAAACACAGCGGCAGAAACAAAGCAACAAAAAACAATAAAAACGATGCAGAATTTCAAAACAAGGTGATAGGAAATTAACAATAGTTGTTATAATTGTTATATATGTTATAATACATATTGATATCTACAAAGTAGTTGCATAGACACATGTACAAAACCCTTCTCAGAACCATCATGGTATTCCTAATGCATGAAAAGACTCTGTTGAACAATAGACACAGCCTAGGGGCTGAGGATTTAGCTCAGCGGCACAGCGCCTGCCTGGCAAGCTCAAGGTCGTGAGTTCGATTCCCGGAACCAGAAAATAAACAAAAAAATAGAAGCAGCCTATTAGATGAAGGCACTGTATAACCGGAAACACACATGAACAGAGACCACCAAGAGAACTACCTGTCATTTCATTGCACCAGGTGTGTACTGAACTGTGGAAAAACCATATTTGGCATACAGAGTACATTCTTTAAAGAAGCTGACTGCATTGTACAGCAGATAAACTGCTCTTGTAGCTGATGCATTAGACTGAAGCTGAAATTTTTATGACATAATTCATTGGGTGAAACAGTATTGTTGAAAATGTAGAAATGTGTTAAAGCAAATGGTTAAAAATATGTTTTAGCGTGATTTGTGATTCATAAACTGGACAGACTATTTGGATAGACTATTTGTGTAACTAATTGGTGACTTGGTCTGTTCCTGAAGAGTAGGTTCTGTCTTTCACTGACTCAGGTTGTCAAGAGAGGTTTGTGAATGAGGTTATTTCTAAAAGTTGACTCAGTACAGATTGCTTAGCATCTATGCACTTTACTTCTCTCCTTTACTTGTTTGGTTAGCAGTGTAGCTTTCTTATGTGAATATACGCGAGCCTGTTATCCTTGATAGCATTGGTATGCTGACCCCTAGAGGAAGAAACGGGAATTTAGAGATAGGCATACAGGACTGTAAGGAGTGAGAGCAATCCAGTATTAGTTCAGTGCAGGGGGTTGGCACGTCTACTCAGGTGAAGTGGAAAGAATGCCAGCTGTTAGCAGGAAAGACTTCTATATACAGTGTAATGCTTTTAAAACACATAAAAGGCTTTCTGAATGATGCTATTTGATTTTTTTTTTTTTTATTTCTTCTGTTTTGAGAGTCCCCGGGAACAAATAGAAACCTGATCAGGTTACCTTCCTTGGCTCGCTGCCATACCCCTCCAAGTCCTGACCCTGGAAAGGGAGGTCTGGCACTCGGAGAAGCATCAACAGGATGTGCTTTGGTTATCTTCTGACAAGGGTTGACACCATCACCTCTTGTTATCCAGCATTTCTCCAAGGGGTTATTTTTTTGCTCTCGAATCTTGAAAATCTTTCAGACAATAACTGTTTGCCATTAATTACATGTTGACTTAGAAAAGACACTCAAAAGCTGAGCATGGTGGGCCATTCCTGTAGTTCCATTACTCTCGGAGGCTGAGGCAGAAGGAATGCAAGCTGGAATCCAGCTTGGACAGTTTAGCAACTTAGTGAGACCTCATGTGTCAAATTAAAATATATATGCTGGGGATGTAGCTCAGTGTGAAGGCCCTGGGTTCAATCCCTGATACCTTCCTCATGTGCATGAAAACCACCCAGTCTTATCTGGGGAACCTCCTGCCTTCACAGCTTGCAGAGCAGTGTTGTGTGCCCATGAAGAGAAAAATACATGACTGAGTTATGTGAGCCATGAGCCTTGTAGAGAGTACAGTCCAGGCTTGCTTGGTTTCATCAAGCCAAGCAAGCTTGTCTTTCCTCTTCTACTACGTTTTCTCCAAGGGCTTCCTCCATAAGAGGATGAAGCCATCGTTATTTATCAAAATTTGAAAGCTTATACTCAGAGCATTTTTGTCTCAGAAAGCTGACTCTAGTTAGCTGTTTGGGAGACGCATGTGTTGACTTCAGAGGCACTGCTGCTCCTACAGACTGTGGGCCGGCGGTCCTGAGCTGAGAACTGCCTGTTGTCCTTGGATCTGCACGCAGATTGCCTTTGCCCAGCATGACTTCATAAAAGGTGTTCACGGGGGTATTATTTTATTATAATCGTGATGACTATTTCTTGGTTATGTTAGCATCAGCCTCAACCACAAAATAAAAGAATTCTTGTGGGCTGCGGTAGGAAGTGTGAGAACTGCCATCATTATACAGCTTCAGAAGGTGCATTCATGATCTTTGGATTAAAGTCAAGCAGGTATAAAGGGTTTTCAGTTTAAAAAAAAAAACATAAAAAAGAAGTTTTAGAATTCATAACTACCAAGGGAGAAAAAAAGCTTTTGAGTTTTTATGGATAAACGACATTTCGAGACAGCATTTTATTATCTAAAAAGCATGTCTCAGTTTTTTTCTCAGAAGTGAATATACAACTTTATTTTAAAAGTTTCCCTCAAGGAATGTGAAATTGTATAGAATTCCTGCTTAGAGTATTTGAATACTAATTCAAAATAATAAGGTTTTACCGCACGGATGTGTTCTGCAGTATTATACCTCTCCAAGCAACGAACTAATCTTGTCTATTCAAATGGGAATTTTTTAAAGCACTATGTTCTTTCTTAAATAGAAGACTACTGTACATATATCCTGCCATCCTTCAAACTGTTGGACCACATGGAGAGTGAGATCCAAGCCTTCCTAAAGTATTTTTGCTTCTACCTTTTTCATGCTTCTCAGGATTGAATCCATTAGAAGACAACAAAGCCCTTCTGTGTTACTGTCCCTTCTGGCTGTCGCCACATTGTGCATTTAGATAATTCAGCCAGAAGGCATTTTTATAAAAACAGCTTTCAAGATCTATTCTTGAAAAGGCATTTGTACACTCATTATGCAATTCTCTCATTTGTCCGTGGGGAGTTCTGTAAATAAAACGCTAAGGTCTAATGCTGCAGTAGCTGATGGCAGTTATCTTAGAAAGTGTAATTTCTTTTCCTTTATATAGCTTGATAGTACACAGCAAGCCATGAAAGAAGATAATCTCAAGGCTTTATTGCTGCGAGTTAGGGCTGGCTGTTTTAGCCAGTAAACTCCGATGACTCTTAAGAGTATTAGTTTCTGTCTGTGTGTACACTTCTGCTGTTTTGAATATCTTTTACTCCAAACAACATATAAATATGTTTAACTGATGACCATTCATATATTGCCATTTTTAAATACACAATTATGATTTCCCTATATCCTAGAAACATGAAACACTCATGAAAGGGTATTTTCCTAAGTGACATAATCAGAAGGTAATTTCTGAGTGGAAAGTTGGAAGATGAACTTGTCCCAGCTCATAAGTAGACATGCAGAGAGATATTGAGGATGGGGAGAATAGGCAAAGAGAAATATGATTTGTTATGTGCTGTTTTGTCTGGTGCCTCCAGTGAGCAGAGGGGAGAGATGGTCAGGCAGGAGCTTAACTAATTACCTGAAACAAAGGAATTTAGATCTTACTGTATAGGTTTTAGAGACCACTGAATGATCATTTTCAGCATATATATGATGTGATCTGACTCATGTCCTTGGAAAAGTATTCCAGTGACAGTATAGGGTACACCATTACAACACTGTATTTTCCTTTTTGATCATTGCATTTGTAATGATTGATATATTGTGTCAACTTGAAAAGTTTAAAAACTTAACTAAGTATTTCAGAAGTTCTACATCCTAGGACATGCCCTTGTGGGACTGTTTTTGCTTCAGAATGTTCTAATGGTTGATTCATTGTGTCAATTTGAGTTTAGAAGTCTAGCTAAGTGACTCAGCTGGGGGTCAGGGTCTTCACTTTGTAAACATCCCTAGCCTGTGCAAGAGGAGGGCAGGAAGATGGTGTGAGTGGTACACCCAGACTAGGGCAGATAGTTTGCTTACAATATAAGGGAGGCTTGCTCTCTCTTCTTTTCTTCTTGTTACTCTTGCTATCGTCTGCTGCCTTGAACTATTGCCCCTCTGCCATGTGCCACCCTGCCTTGGAGGCAGTGGATTACAGGATGAAACTGCCAGAAACTGTGAGCTAAATGAACCTTTTCTTCCTTAATTGTGGGTGTCAGGTATTTTGTTTCAACAATGAGAGAAAAGTAACTAAGACAGCATATTTGACCAGATTGTAAATAAAATGCTTATAGTACTTTTGTAAATACATGCAAACTGTTATGGTTTGTGTCTAAGTGTCCCCCCAAAGCCACATGCAGTCATGTGGTGCACTTTAGAGTTTTTGATTCATGGGTGTGAGTGTTACACTGCCCTGGAGCAGATAATTTGCATATGTAAGGGAGAGAGAAAGGCTGTTTGCTGCCCCTCCTCCCTTTTGCTCTTGATGTCTTTGCTGTCTTCGGACACCATGAACTGTTGCCCTCTTCCATGTACCACCCTGCCTTGGAGCCAGCCAAGCATGGACTGAAACCTCCACAAACAGTAAGCTAAATAAACCTTCCCTTCCTTAATTTTAGATGTCAGATATTTTGTCTCAGCAACAAGAGAAAAGCAACCAAGACACTAACTCATAGCACAAATAAATCAATTTTAAAGCTTTTAATTGTTTAATTGATTTCACATAGAACAACTGTTGAAAATACAACTCTTATAGTAAGTTAAACTCTGATTTTGTGACTCCATAGAAAGCCAATCACTAAAAATTTTAAAAGAAAATAAAATCAGACTTATCCAACAATTTATCATGAATCTATATGATTATTAAAATGCAGCCAAACAATAATATTCAATTTCATAAATTTAAATATTAAAATATAAAGTTAATAAATAAAATATCGCTGAAAACTTTGTCACAAAGCCTTATAAATAGTAGATATTTAAATCCTTCGAAATTACATTTTACAACTATATCCTTACTTCCACATGCACATGTTTGAAATAATTTGGAAGACAACTTATAAAAACAAAACCAAAAGTGCAAAATGACTTTGGGACACTTTTTGAAGTTTACTATCTTTACATCTCTGTCCTTGAATATGGTAATATTTAATGAATATTCATCCATATGCATGCAAATATATTGTATATATGTATTTAACAGACAGCCTGCAGACTTTATTATATGCAAATTATAATTATTAACACATTTTTCAGTTACAGACTCACTGAATGAATGAAAACAAAAAAGATATGCTAATCCTACTAATTCATTAATAATCAGATATTTATGTTGATTGATGCATGACTGAACATTCTATCATGTACCTCTGCCACACTATCTATGGTCCCCTCTCCTGGTTAGTAAGGTGGATGAATATTTTTTATATTCCATTTTTTCACAACCTTATATTCCTAATAACTATGCTGTGCGTATTTGTTGTTACTACTAGAAAGACTCATGATTTGCCTAAAGAAAAACATACAAGTAGAACAAAAACCTTTCTTTTTCTCAAATGAAATTTGTTTCTGAAACAAAATTTTCCTGAAAGAAAATGTTGTGTAGTTCTCCAACAGATATTTCACTAATGAGAAAGTTTTCTTGCCTTGGCTGGATTATACAAGGACAGGCACAATTTGTGTACGTAATAATTATGTCTATTTTGGGGAATGGGTTTTTATGCATTGTGCATGGTGATCATTTTTACTCCTTCTCTCCTGCCTTCCCTCCCTCCTTCTTGTTCCCAGCTTCTCCACATCCCCTTCCCATCTCTGCAGAGTCTGCTCGCTCTTCCCTATCATCTCTCCCATATTTTTCCCTTTGAATTATTTATATGTTGTTTTTTTCTTGTAAAAGAAACCATACAATATGTAACCTTTTATGTCTGATGTATTTCACTTACCATTGTGGTCTCACAATCCATCCATTTTCCTATAGAAACTCAAATTTATAATATAGTTTTATATATTATAGTGTTTGTTTAGGAAAAATATTCTGGGCAAGTTATAGGAGAATGTTGCTTGGCATTATTATAATAAACCACATACAACAGTCAAATCTGGAGCCTGATTTCCCACTGAGGAACTGTGTGCTTCCAGGAAAAATAGCAAGCTCTCAACCCTCACTTTGTGTATCTATACAGTGGTGCTTATAATGGTAACCACCTCAGAGATAGTCATGGTTTTGGATTAGGTTACCACACATAAGGTGATCTGTGCAGTGCTTGAACCTATTTCCTGTCCTGTAATTGTTTGGCAGTACCTGGACTGTTGTGCATGTACCCCTCACCTCCCTTTACATGCCATCGTATGTGTGCCAGTGGGAATGGTGTCTTATGTTTGCACAGGGCCTTCCTCAATACTAAAGTTGATGATAGGGTTAAAACTAGGTTAGAACTGGGCTTGGGAGCACACAACTGAAGTCCCAGCTGCTCCACAGGCCAGAGTCGGAGGATAACCTGAACCCACCAGTTCTAGAACATCCTGACAAAAACAAAAGAAAACAAAAACCAAATACAAACACTAAAAAAAAAGATGAGCTATATAGGATATTATGGGGGGCTGGGGATATAGCTCAGTGGCATAAACACTTGCCTGGCAAGCCTGAGGTCATGAGTTCGATTCCCGGTACCAAAAAAAAGAGAAAGAAAAAAAAAGGTACATATTATGTACTGCAAAGATGTGCTTATTAAAAAAACCTATATAAAGTTATTTTTCACATAATACATTGACAGTTAACATGCATTATGTGAATTTAACTGTTTCCCTATTGCCTGTAGGAACTCAGCCAAGTGAGTAGTGCTCCTCGAGTGCTTAAGACATCAGGGAGTGTGGTGTGTTCCCATTCTTTCAATGCGTTGCAGTCATGGCCTTGAAACAGTTTATAGTCTGGAAGGAGAGTTTCCTCAAACAAGAAAAAGCTACAGTGATACTGAACTACGCAAGAGGGAATCTTCCTAACAGGGAGTCACAAAAGGCACTCTTACTAAAGTGCTATTGTAAACTGAAATCAAAGCATGATGATTTTATCCACATAAGGAGAAAAGGTTCTGGGGAATGTGTGACATAGAATGTGGGATATGGAAGATCATATATGTGTGCTGACTATAGAGAAAAATAGGTGTAACATGAACCTAGAGAGAAAGGAGACCCTAACCTTATAGAAACCAAGTGTTCACTGAAGCATAGTGACTTGGTGTACCCTGTATCTTTGGGCTGTTACTGTTTCCTTTCCAGATAAAAGTGAAATGACTAGGTTTGTATCTTTTAAGGATATTCTGTACTTTAATGTTAATATGCTACTGTCAGTAAATCATGCTATGAGTAGTGGCAGGGAGGGCAGAAGAAAGATCTAGACTGTCCATATAAATTTGTGGAAATAACACAGAGATGGGAAATTTGGATTGGGTTATAAAGGAAGAAAGAATATGCAGTAACAAAGAAGAACTCCAGGAACCATCTAGTGCCCTAAAGAATGTCAACACTGGATGATCAGCTAAAGAAAGAGGGACTAATAAAGTTAAAGTGGTGTCTTGGTTTAGAGATCTATCGAAACCAGTTTTGAGGTAAGCAGTAGGAATGAAAAAAGAATCAAGATGTGTTATCTACATGTAACATCGCCCTGCAGTGACCGTGGTAGTTATGTACTACAAACCTGTATTAATAAAATAAGTAGGCAAAGGGCACACAGGGTGGAATACCACTGATAGGTCAAGTAAAATGAGGATTATGTTACATTAGATTCAGTGAAATGGATGGTGAGGAGGGAATTTATCATATTGAGAGCATGTTAGGTGAAGTAGTGGGAGTAGAAGAAATACTGAAATGAGTAAGATGTAAGGAAGTAAAGGTAGTAGGACTAATTAAAACTTACATGATATTTAACTTTCAAAGACACGAACAAATGTGGCGTGTCTGAACAGAAAAAGGTGTTACTACTGTTATTTTAAAATGAGAAGCAAAGTTTTCTAGTGATAGAAAGGAGCTGATAGAGTGACCAGAGGGTGAAGAGAAATTCATGACAGGCTTCCTGTGACTCCTATTAAGGTGAGGGAATCTCATAGCCCAGAACAGAAAGACAAGAATGTTCAGGTAGTTTCAATATAATAGTTCTACATGTCTAAGGTGGATAGAGAGGAGATCAGAAATTTAAGAAGAGTTGAGAATTACACGTCAGCACGTGGCCTGCCTTCTCAGTAGTGATGGGCATTGAATTTACACAGATGGCAATTGATTCTGAGATTGTTCCACAGAAACACATCAGCTAAGATGTAGGTACAGGGAGGAGTGGACATTATGGTTCATTCAGAGTTGGGGCTTTTAGGACATGCTCAGCAAAAGTTCAAAGAGAAGCTTAAGTTAACCCTTGTAATAGTGGAGCATGGAATCCATGGTTGGTGGTGGCCTTCCTCTCCATCCTCACCCACCATCCTCTGACTGTGAAAGAATCTGAAGTAAGAAAAGGCCAGACAGTCAGGAAGAAATGCTAAATTTCCTATTTTTTTACAAAGAAATTCTTTCATATTTAAATTGATTTATTGTGGTTGTAGTATGTTTTCAATGACCTACCTTCAATTTTTTAAAATAACTATCTGTTAGCTCTGCTAATTAAACAATTATAAGGAATGCAGCATTCTTGTTACACTGGAGAAAGTGATCAAAGTAGAGTGGGTAACCTGGGATGTTCATTGTACCATATGTGTTGGCCAAGTACCAGCGCATTGCTTTTCTTCATCACAGTCTTCTACACTTTGCCATACTTCTGTCCTTCATACCTGCCCTATTTCCCTTGACTACCCAGGAAAGAGAATCCGGAAGTTCACTCAAACTTTCAGTCTTCAATGAATGAAATTTCTCAGCTCAGATCCATAAGTATTTTTGGTAAGTTGAGGACAATAGCCATGACTCGCCTTTAGTGTTAGGATGAAAAAAATCAACTGCTTCCAGGAGAATATGTTGATGTGGTTTTTATACTTTTAAATTCTAAATGTGGGAAAAAATACTATGGGAACACATTTTTACATCTCTCTCTCTTTTTTTTTTTTTTTTTGTACCGGGAATCAAACTCACAACCTCACACTTGCCAGGCAGGTGCTATGCCACTGAGCTATATCCCCAGCCCAGGAACACATTTTTAAACCAACACTTTGTAAAAGATTTTGATTTACAGATTGAATACATTTGCAATTTTAAATGACAAAATATTGAGACTCTAAAGAAGGTATTATAAATAGAAGTACTTTGTAACCTTACATGGTATATAAATGTAACATAATATTGTCATGACAAAGAGCTTTCATATAGGGCTGGAGATATAGCTCAGAGGCACAAGCACCTGCCTGGCAAACACAAGGTCCTGAGTTCAATTCCTGGTACGAAAAACAAAACAAAACAAAGAACATTCATATAACATTCTCCAGTTTCTGAAGAGATAGCTGAACTATTCTCATTATAACTGTGTATCCAAGAATTGTTCACTAGAAATTCTATCTGGACTATCCTGTTGCTGCTTTTAAGATATGTAATTTCTTATTTACATAAATTATGTAATTCACAAAAATTTACATTTAAATGTATAAAATATTTAAATTTGTTCAGATGAAAGGCAGGTACATTTTACCTTTGGAGTGGATCAAGAAGGAAAATGGAAAGAAAAATACTAATTTAAAAATATGCCAGCTCTCCTTACTGTCCTGCTGATGTCTAGTTGGTTATTGAGGGGAACAGTTAATGATTAAAAATTTTTTAGATATTTTGACCAATTTTGTATGCTTAGATCTGGTAATCCGAGCAACTGATGTGAAGACAACACTATGCAGTATAACAACCATTGGTGAATTCCTACCATCCTGCTTAATGAAACTATGTATTGTCTCTAATGTTCTTTTAAATTATTACTTTCTCATTCCTTTTAATGGTTTGGTCAGTCTTCTATTCTTACATCTGGTAATCTGAGCCACTTCGTTGAAGATAACAATGTGTAATAACAACCACTGTTAATCCCTATCACTTGGTTAGAAACCCCGTATCATTTTTTTTTTTTTTTTTGGTTTTTCTCCGGTACCAGGAACCGAACTCACGACCTTGCGCTTGCCAGGCAGGCGCTTTTGCCGCTGAGCTAAATCCCCAGCCCCCCCGTATCATTTTTAATGTCCTTGCTTTGTTTTATTTGTATTTTGCTAATGTTCTTTTTTTTTTTTACTATTCTCTCTAAAATAAAAAAGTGGTTAATAATAAAATATTTCTATTTCATATCATTTTAGTCAATTCATAAAATGAGGGAAACACCATAAAGAGAAAAATGCATCTAGATGGTAAATATATTAATGTAGGTATGTAGTAATGCTTTTTACTTGACTTGTAAATCATTATTTAGTATCGCATATTTAAATATAGCATTATCAAGAAACACAGTTTTCACTGAAGACGGTGATACAAGAGGCCACTGAACTTTGCTTCCTTGAGCTTCGTTTTCTGGGTTCCTGCTTCCTGGATTGCCATTCTCTGCGCATGATGAACTAATTGACCTAGCAGGGCTCCCTGGAGAATAGCAGCTTCTGCTTTGTTCATCAGGAGTACAATTTGTTGTTTCATTTCCTCTTCTTGTCCCACTGGGGAAATTGAATTGTGAAAAGACTACCTACTGGGACTTGCCCGTGCCCAAGACTCAATAAGTCACGTTATTTATTTATTTACTTTTTTATTCATTCATTTGATACTGTCTTAATTAGCAAAGAAGAAATGACTTTATTAGTCTGGAGTGTGCTTTGTTTTGGATGTGCATGAATCAGTGCTGTTGAGAAAGTCTAAGAGACGTGTCCAAGTCAGGCCCCCTTGCAGGTGCAAAGCTTACATAAAATTTTAATTTGCTATGGTAGAGCAGTTCGCTGTTTTTATAACTGTTACTCATCCAGTGCAGACATTGAAGAGAAGTCAGTGACTGCTAACTGGGCTTTAAAAACAAAACCAAATCCTCACTTTGGAAGTTTGGGATATTTATTCTTTGGGCCACATAAAAATGTTAAGTTTTAATTTTGCATCAAAGGAATCAGTTTACTTTTCTACAGCTGTGTTCAAACGTGGAATTGGATCATTTGTTCTTGGGTTTCGAAATGTTGAAAATGTTTCACTTCCAATATTTCTATGACTGTGTGCACTCTTAGGAAACAAGAGATCATGAGATATATACACTGTGCCTTAGTCAATTCTTCAGTATGTTAAGCATTTTTTCTAGGATGTTATGTAAAATACTCTCTTATTAAAAGCTTGATCTTTTCTTGAACACCGGTTTGATAAGAAGCTTATCCTGAAGGTAGATGAAGAATAATAGACTAGGGTATGATTAAAAATTCTTGCTCTAGAACAAGATGGCCTTGACACACACTATCACTAGCATTGTGACTTTGGACAAGCAGCTTAATTCTCTGAATTTCCTGAGTTTAAGTTCAAGATGAATGTTAACACATTTGAGGGTGTTAGGAGAGTGCCTGGCATGTAAGAATTGTTCAGTAAATTTTAATACTAATCAAATATATTTCTTGAATATCTAACATAGAACTTGATGCATGGTATTGTGCTTAATAAAGTTCATAGGTGAATGCATGAATGAACACTAGTAAATGTTGCCCAGAAAGACCAGGGTCAGCATAAATCCATGACTATTCGACACATGTACATAAAACCAGTGCATCTGAGCAATTACAATACTAGAACCAAAAGAAAGAAAGGTTTCAAAAAGTGGAGACTCAGCATTTAAGGAGGAGAAACTTATCTCTAAAATCATTACCGTATGTTGTAAGCATAGGAGAAGTGATTTTTCGCTGGCCTGGAGCAGTGACGGCAAGCCCTTCAGAGCTTTTAATGTTGCACACAGCCCGCGATGGCACGTCTACCACAAGTTCGCCGCTGCTCGTCTAGCATCTAGATGACTAGAAATGTAATTTAAAGGATTCATCCTTAAAGCAGTAGTTTGGAAAACTTGTATTTTTCAAAACTGCACTTTGTAATATTCTGTATGAACCGATATAAAATAACTCATTTGTATGCAATTCCCCAATGACTAAAGTCAGAGGAAAAAAGACTTCATTATTTTTACTACTTCCTGTGCCAGAAAGAATGAGGAGTTTAAAAATCTAAGGTATAGTTTCTCCTCACAAAAAAATAACAAATTTCTTGAATAAATCTACCTATAATACGTAATTCATTAAAATTTAGTAGATACATCTACAATTACTTATATTATCAAGCACTTAGTGATATAATACATACTATAAATCCATGCTCTAGGAGTTTGGGAAAACACAAAAATTTTCTTCAATTACTGCTTCTCTTTAAGGCAGATTTACGTGAACATGGTGAAAGAAGAAACTTGTCTTATTAGATATTTTGGAATCTTCAGAAAGTTGTGAAACCTAGGAAAAGGTGAAAATATGAAATTTTCATTACGGCAATTGATTACTTTGAATTAGAAATATAAGATAGAATACAATACCATTTCTAGTGATACATGTGCTTTTATTTTGCAGTTGTAATAACTTATGGTGGTGTTGCAGTTTTTTCTTTCACAACCGGTATTTAACGTGTTATCTAAACTATTATCATCTTATTGAAAATGATAATATATATGCAAATACATAGCCTCCTGTTTGACTTGGATTCCTATTTTGCCTTCCTTTACACTGTTGTGTATTAGTTCATGATTGTCAACAGGAAAACCTCAGGCTTTGAATTAAATTCAACACAAATGGGAGGAGTTATATTGGTAAACTTAGTGGTACACTGTGACTACAGTGAATCTTTCAGGAGAGATTGTTACTGGAAACCAACCAGAGTAACAAGCTGCTTCTACCTTTGCCTCATTTTAAAAGTCAGTTCTTTCTGAAGTAATGTGGTATTTTAAATTTTCCCCGATGTCTGAGCTGGAAGGTGATTCAGCAAGTACATTTTCATGTGCCAGAACAGTAATTATTATCTTGCCAATTATGACAGGAACAATATTCACAAATATGTCTTTTGTTGTTCTTGAGCCTCTTGAAGTTAGTGCGGCTGTGTAACTAGGTCTGGGTGACAACATAACACGTGTCTCTTATGAGATGATTCCCTCCTTACATGACATTACAGTACCTCCTTCTCTGCTGTAAGGATATTCTTTTCAGTGCATTGTTTTTATGTTTATGCACAATTGCATCTTGCACTTTATGTCAAATATACACAAAAGTTAGTTTTGCATATTTTGGAAAATGAAACACGAAAGGTCAAATGATCATATTTCCTAAAATATAGCATATTTTCCAAATGATTGGTTAAGCATTGTTGTTTGTTTTAAATGAGACACAAGAAACAATAAGTATAAATGAAAAAATGGAGAAATAAGTCTTTATTAAAACTAAAATTATTTTATCAATGGCAGTAGGGAAAGATATGTGTAATATAGTTAAACCACTGAAGGATCCATGTAACAATTACATATCTTTAAGTCTTCCGACAAATCAATAGGAAAAAGCAAATAAACCAACAAAACAAAAAGAAGGGACTGCGATATTGAGCAGGTGTTTCAAAATGACTAATAAACACTTTAACAAAGGACTTTGAATTATTCTTCATTAGGAAAATGATGATTACTACAGTGAGGTACCATCATTTACTCATTAATATGGTCATTAAAATCATTAAACAAAACTACTAAGTGCAAATGTTGGAAAGAGTCATAGAACTGCAAGAACTATCAGTTCATTTTATGAATCAGCTTAATTAATATAGAAAGCTGTTCTGTAGTCTCAACTAAAGCTAAGATGATTCCTTCCCTGTGGACCAACAGTTCTACTTCTAGTACACACTGATCAGAATTACAAGTGTTTGAATCTCAAAGGATGTGTACCAGAAGGTTCATGCTCATGGTATTTTTATTTGGCTCATATTTATATATGATTTATGGGGTACAGTGTGATACTTTGGTACATATATACAAAGTATAGTGCTCCAAGCTGGGTAATGAGCATTTTCTTCTCAGACACTTATCTTTTCTGTGTATTGGTACCTTTTGGAAATTCCTGTGTAAGTCATTTCAAAATATATAATAAACTTTTATAGAAAACAACCTATTATAACACAGAATCTTCCAATCTGTCCTATCTAGCTCTTTTTTAAGACCCATTATCCAGCCTTATTCTATCCTTCCTCTCCCCTCCCCTTCGCAGCTTCCACTGACTGTTATTCCACTATCTACTTCCCTGAGAATAACTTCTTAACTTCTGTTTGTTTTTATTACTGTTAGGTAGTTTCCATTTGAAGTTTTAGGGTTGAAATTAGATAAACCCAAATGGAAGCAACCTAACTAGATGCAATAACAAAATAGATGCTACATAAGCAAGAAGTCTTAATAATACCAAGCCCCAAATGATGTCTGGCTTCTTTATATTTATATAAATTTTGTTTCTATGAAGTAAAAAGTAGAAAAGATAATGCATATTTAAGAACAAAATGTTACCTTTTCCTTTAGAGAGTTGCATGAGTGAATATCATTGTAGGGGAAGAGGTTGCCGGTCGTGTTCTGTGCTCTTGCTGAGGAGACCCAGGTTAATTCATTTTGTTAAACATCATCAAAGTACATACTTACAATTTGTACACTTTCACAAATCCAAGTGTCTTTGTAATTAACTTATTTTAAAAGATTCCTTTGCCAATTATATCAGAAACATAGACTCACCAGTCAGTGCAATTGGGTAAAAATGTTTAATTTTTCAGGTTGCAGAGAATACAACTAAATGTAAAGCAGGTTCAAATGGATCTTATATTCCTTCTCTTTGGCTTAACTAAATTACATGTTTCGCTGACTGGCTTTGCCATCTTCTTGATTACCCTAATTCAGCACTGCTCCTCGGCAGGCATTTGTGGGGAGCCTGACTTGGGAATCTCAGCAGCTTAGTCATAAATAAGCCAGCAGGTCATCAGAGCACACAATTGGCAGACACATAAAGTATCTTCAGAAGGCCAAATGATATAATGTAAAATCTCTGCTTGTCTATTTTTTTGGTTGAATAAAACTAATGGACAGAAACTTTAGAAAAATATTAGCGTCCCATATTCTGACACGTTTAACTGAGTTCTCGATGTGGATATACTTCGGGAAAACAAGTCTCTTAGCAAAGTTCAAGCCCTAAGTATCCAGTGAAAAACTAGCATAGTGGAGGGGAGCCAAAGACCAGAGATTGTATCTGAAGCACTGTGAAAGGCCTTTTCTGTGATCAAAAGCAAAATTAAAACAAAGCCCTTTGATTGACAGTGCTTATGACAGCCAAGTCTTTTCAGACAGAGGCTGAGCCTGGGAAGCAGAGAACAGTGGTGATCCACATGTGTTGCTAACTCCACCTGTGTCCAAAGGGTGTGTCAAAAATGTCCTCTCCTTGGGAAGTAGAGTTATGTTTGATGGGTTTATTTGTTGTTTTTACTCATTTCTTATTAAATAACTCTTCTATCTCACCGATTAGCTGGGGATACAATATCCATATGATCTGGCATGTTACTCAAAGGACCTGCAACCACATGACATGAGAAAAATTGGATGGGTTATATGACAATAGAAGTGAACAGGACAGAACAGAACAGAACAGGACAGAGCTACTTAAAAATAAATTGAAGTCATTATATTCTTTCGATGGAAGAATTCTTCCATCGGAAGAATATAATTCTCAACCCGAAGCTTATGACAAACCCCTTTTGAGGTGTTGATCTTTCATGACTTCCTCTGGTTCAACCTCGTCAGGGCTTCACACATTCTGTGGGAAGAGCTTGTGAGTCCTCTGCTTCTACTCTCTATTTCCAGAATCCGACCTCACATGTCTTCTTTTCTGTTCCTGTTCTTTTTCTGCTATCAGCCTTTTCCCTTTTCCATTTGTTTGTGGGCCTTCCGTGGGCTCTGCTGATCTTTCTATGTGTTCTGTTGCACTGCTCTTTTCTCATTCTCTATGAGCACGACTATACTGTACGTTTTTGAAGAGACCAAGGTCATTTCTAGCTCACACGATGTCCAGCTCCCACACTCACTGAGTAAATGATGGGTGAGCTTCAGCCTGCAAAGCATAGGAGATGGGATGATCCCACTGCTGGAGGAAACAAACAAAGCTTGAGCATGAACAATTTATGGCATTGCTCTATAATTATGTAAGTGACAATTTTCTCATATAAGCTCTTTGTGCTGGACAAGATATAAATGGAGCAATGAAAAATAATGAACTGTGAGCTCCTGGGAGTTTTTCTCCCATCTCTGCCTCCAAATGCAGTCGTGTTTATACTAATGCTCATCTGTACATCTTTTCTAGGTACATGGTCCTGAAAAAGCCCATCAGAGTCAGCTCCAAAGGGCTGGGGTTTTGGAGCTCAGGCTTCCTCACTTTTGCATTTCCTAACACAACCTAGAAAGGCATTCAGGTTCAGTATATTTTAACTATAAAGAGGCTTTTATATGATTTCATAGCTTTTAAAATTTATTCTGATATGTTTTAAACCCTAAGATACAGTCTGTCCTGGAAAATGATCCAAGTGAACCTGAAATATAATTGCATTCCTTTCATTAAATATTTTATTTGATAGATGCCCATTATTTAGTCTACTTTTAAGTGTTGAGTTTCTATTTCGTTAATGGTCTTTTGTCTAGGTGTTTTGTCTATCGTTGAAAACCAAATATTGAGATCTCCAGCCACTATTTACAAATTATATATTTGCTTTTGGAGTTCTGTGGATAGAGTGTTCTTTATATTTTAAGTTTTCATGTCTGCCCAATATATTGGCCATTTTACTGTTATAAAGTAGCCTTGTCTTTTTTCTAGTGATAGATTTTTTTTTTCTGTTATTAGTATAGCCACTTTTGTTCTCATGTTTATTGTTGACATGGTATCTTTCCGTTTAATTTTCTATTTATTTTAACCTATTTTTGAAGTATTTTAACTTGAATAGTGTGTATTTATATAACCTATAGTTGTATCATATTTTTATTTTGTTTTTCTTCTCTGTGAATCTTTGCCTTTTGATTTCAATATTTACTCCATTTATTTTAATATAATTACTGATAAGGTGGGATTATATGCTTCTCATTTTGTACTTTATTTTCTATGTTTTATGTTTTTATCTTCTGTCTTAACTTGGTCATTGATTTCTTTGGTGTAAAATATGTTTTCTTACTTACAATTTTATTTTTTTGTTGTGACATTTAAATTTTAATATTTACTTTGTTAGATCTTTTTCTTAGTTTCTGCCCAGAAAATTACCATTACATCTCAGTGTACAATAATATGGTTTGGATAAATACCAACTTAATTTTATTAGTGTACAAGAACTATTCCAGTATATCTGAGCTCCCTGCAGATTCCTTATGCCATTATTGCCATACAAAGTACATTTTACACATTGTACACCTATCAAAATAGTTTATAATTACTGCCTCATGTAGTTGTCTTTTAAATTTAATAGAAAAAAAGAATTGTTTACCTTCACAATTACCTTAACAGCACTGCTTACTTTCTCATGTGGACTGAAGTCATTTTCTAGTGTCCTCTCATTTTTACCTGAATTGCTCCTTACAGTATTTCTTGTAGGGATGATCTGTTGGCAGTAAATTCTCACAGGCATTTTTCTTTTGTTTTGTTTTTGACTTTTTCTACTTGGGAATCTTATAACTTTTCCTTCAATTTTGGAAGGATAGCTTTGCTGGGTATAAATTTTTTGTAGGATGTACTTCCAGCCCCAGCCAAAGCTTGAGTATGTCTAACACTCCCTTCTGGTCTGCGTGGTTTTGTATAAGAAGTTAGTCATTAACTCTATTGATGATCCCCTAGATAGGAGTCCCTTTCCTTCTTCTATTTTCTATTTTCTCTCTCTTTCATTTGTTCTTTCTTTTCTTCCTTCTTTCTCTCTTCCTTTCTCTCTTTTTCTTTTTCCCTTTCTCTCTTTCTTTCTCTTCTTCCTTTTCTTTTTTTCATTTTCTTTCTTTCTTTCTTTCTTTCTTTCTTTCTTTCTTTCTTTCTTTCCCTTTAACTTTTTTTATTTTCTTTCAGTTCTAGGTATCAAATGAGTGGCCTGGTCTGTGCCAGACAAATACTCTGCCACTAAATTACTCAGCCCAAAATGAACCACTTTTTTCTTCCTATTTTCAAAATTCTTTCTTTGACTGTTTTTTGGAAATATTAACTATGATTTGTCTCAGTGTGAGACTCTTGACGTTTTCCTAATTAGGGTTTGTTGAGGTTTCTGATTTTAGATTAGTCTTTTTCACTCAACTTTAAAAGTTGTCAGCTATTCTTTAAATTTTCTTTCAGCTCATTTTCTCTCTTCTATCTGTGGAAGTCTTTTTATGACTATTTTGATATAGGAATACTTTACAATAGACTTCAAAAACTGGTGAATTTTGACTAAATGTTTTGTGCTTGAACATATTACTTAGCATGTTAGAAAGCTGTTTTTGATTACCCAGATTAGAGGTAACATTCTTTTTACTTGTTGAATAAATTAAATTATTTGAGTCAATTATGACAATAGGATAGACCAAAAGTAGATGTAGGTTGGATATTGATAGGGAGGTAATGTCTACAAATATAAATGGGAAAAGTAAATATTCCAACTGAGTTAATCAAGTCTGTATAAAGGTACAGTTGTACTGTAAAGTACAACTGAGAAGAGGTAATACTTAATATTGTGAATGTTCTAATTATTATAATGCTAACAGATATAATTTTGATCACTTACTAAGTTTAATATTTTCTAAATATTTCATTTATTACTTGTATGGGAATTATTGCAGAAGTTTTATAAATAGGCTAAAATCAATAAACCAGTTCATAGACAAACCCACTAACCTAAAATTCATGAGTTGTTTGTCACAGTTGCAGCCAGTCGTACCTTTTGGAAGAGATCAGAGTCACTGTGCTTTTCCTGGAGTGAGGAAGCTTGAACTCTGGCAGCTCAGATGGAGACTGATTCTGTATTCTATTACAGGCAAAGAAACTGAGTCCCAAAGAGGCTCACCGTGGTTTCTGTTAATAATCAGATATGTTGAATATGCATGAAGTTATATTCAAGAAGGGAGAATTACGACTATGTTATAGATTGCAGCTTTAATGAATTGAGTTCATATTCTCAATTGCACAAACATATTACATACACGGTTTCAGAGAACACAGTATCAAGAGCAATCAATTTTACATTCTGCCCTTGCACCTTGTTCAGGTGATTGTTTCTTAAAGTTTTACTTATATGTCTCAGATTTTGGTTAAGAATGGAAATACAAGGTGTACGTACTGAAGATGCAGCTTTGAATATATTATTGTCCTTCTTTTAGCATTAATTTCCAGGGCTGTCATAACAGGATACCGCATTCTGGGTGGTGTGAGCAACAGCAGTTCATTTTATCTTAGTACTGAAGGCTGGAAAGTCACAATCAAGGTGGCAACGGAGCTGCTGTCAAGTGAGGCTGCTCTCATTCCTTGCAGGTGGCTGCCTTCCTGCTCTGCATCCTCCCCTCTGCAGGTTTCCTCTGCATGTAACTATGTTATTGAATGTTTTGTTTAATGAAGCAAGTTAACCCTTGATTTTTAGTGAAATAAGCTTACCCTCTGTTATCATCCAGCCACAGGATATTACTCCGTACTAATCATTTCATCTCCCGTAGATTTTTTTTTAGTCACGTGTGACAAATCTAAGCACAACCACACGAGGAAGTAGAAAGAGAATAGAGCTTTGAAATTCGGTGATGAGCCTATGTCTTTACTAGTTAATATGATACGAGGAGTTTACCTTCTGTTTTATTTCCTTGCCCCTAGAATCAGGATAGCACTATCCATCACATATGGTGATCATGAGAATTAAATAAAATAATTTACATGGACGTATTGTATTGTTTTGTTTTTCCTAATTCCCTTTATACTTACTTGCTATTTCCAGGCGTGTTGGTTTATTTTTGTCCGCGGTATCATACTTTGGATATAGAGTTCCAGCTTCGTCTTCTAACCCATTTCAGGTCCCTGTCTTTCCTCATCAGTCACATGAGCACTGTCTTCTTCTATATACCTAGCTCACGCAGAATTCATGCATTTTTCCCCTTCTCTTGCTTCACATCTCCACATCCTTCTCATCTCTTCATTATACACAGACATCACCTCGTCTAGAGGCTTTATGGAATCAGCTTGTCCGAAACAGCACATACATTGCTACTAAGCTCCAGCCCCAGACCTAGGAAGTCTTTTTCCATCACCTTGTTGAAGTTTCAACACTTCCCATCCTATGAAATGATCTGAAGTCTCATCTGTAGATAGTAGATATGGCACTCAGAGGAGCAGCAATTCTTTGTGTCTTAACTCAGTGTTTGACAGATGGTGGGATGGAGCGTAAGAATCAGTTAAGCAGGTATGTGAATGGATGAGTCTCTTTATATAATTTGAAAGACAAAGTAGTTTAGAATTGCTTATCTGATTTAGGATCATATTTCTTACCTTGGACTGTTATAAGTTTAATTTTGTGAAGTTACATATAGTACACAAAGAGATCCAGAAAAGTTTCAGGTGGTGATGGTAGTAGAGATAAGGATTCGAAATGAATCATGATGAATTTGGAAGAAGTAAAAACAATACATTGCTAATTACCATTTGCTATCTACAGTTCTGTGGATATGCCCATGTAAAGGACTGTTTGTCTCCATTTTACATAGCTGAAACCTAAGAAGGAATCCTATTACTGTCATTCTCATTCCAAGAACCTAGTTATACTGAGGGCAGCTATTAGGTCTAATACGAGATATATTGAATATTTCATTTATTTTTAATAAAAAGACATATGATCTCAGCACTGGAAGCATGAGGATAATTTCACTCACTGAAACTTGATAGTACATGTTACAAAAGCTTAGAATTCAAGGATGTAAAAAAATGCAAGTTAACTTTATATGAAAATTAACTTAATTATAAGAACCTATCTAAGTTATCTCCTATAAAATTTATGTCTAACTCCTGAAATGCTATTCTATTGTATTTCTGGCTTAGGTAATGGGACTTGAAATAACACACACACAGGGGGCTGTCTACTTAAAAGGGAGAAAACAAGTGTGAGAGGTATGTAGTGGAGCTATTTGCTCTCCATCACTGTAATTATACCAGTCAATCTCTTCTGCGCCTTCTAAAAACCCAGTTAATGGAACTTTCTCATGAACAGAATATCAGAGTATGTTGCTTGTTACTTCCCGTTTGTGTTAAATGTATACCACGGAATTATCTACTTTCTTAGTTCAGCAGCTTCCCAGTAGATGGCGCCGTGGTGACTCTCAGTATTGTTCCACCTGGGTAAGAAAGTGTCCGGAACATTTTCAATTTTGAAGCCTTTACAAATAGAGAAAGAGTAACACTTGAAGTGTTGTCTTAGGAAACAAGTATACGTGCAATATCTAGAGAAAAGTCAAGTGCTGAAAGCCAGTAAATGTCGTCAGAACTTCCATACTTTGCACATGTGTATTTCCTCTCATATTTGTAACTTTATGCTAGTTTTAATAAAGAATAGGAATATACAGATGTGTGTATAACTAGGTGTCTATGTATCTATATAAATCTAGGAATATTTATTTCTATATAAATATGTTGCCATATAAATATGTAAATATAAATATATCCCTTTATATTACTTTATAAATACAGTCATATATATTTATTTTTTTCTCCCTCCTCCTAAGAACTCAGAAATCTTTCAAACTATTTCTGTTACTTTTTAACTCCTTACTGTCAAACATTGTCCAAATGTACTACAGCCACCTGCGAGGCTGAGTGTGAGGATCACTAAACGTAGTTTTTTATCAAGACAGATGAACTTCTCTTGCTGCTGAGTGAGTTAGATTTGTACTACTTTAATGCACATGAATTACTTACACAAACGAGGCTTCTAGACCTACACATCTATGAGGAAAAGTTACAAGACACTGTCTTTGTTTTTCTATGTTATTTACAATCAGTATAACTATCCAAATACTCCGCTAGTAATTTAGAAACAGTTCCCACGTTCCTGTATCTTCAAAATTTATTGACAAGTTTAAAACCTAAAGTTAAGAACACCTTTTTCTCTAAGAATAGCATTTTAACGATCATCAGACTTGGGTAGTCCATAATAATACTGTAAGGTGAGATCTGAAAACTTGTCTATGACTTTCAGGCAGCGGGGTATAATGGTAAACAGCGAAAAGATTGATGCCAAATATAGGACAGTGCATGTTAGTGCCTGTCATTTATTTAGTTGTGATTCTTAATCATTAATCTATACTATTCATTTACTACACCTACTAACTCTTACTACCAGTATTCAGTGTGGCAGGCCACAGAGAAACAGAAAATTCTTGTGTGCATTAGGGAGCATTTGTCCCCCCTTGTTCTGAGAAAAGAGTACAGGATAGTGATTCTAGATCCAGAACATGACAAGATATCAGCCCTATATGTTTTGCTACTTGTGTTATCGAGGGTAACTGACATATTCTTTCCAACACTCAACTTTCCAATCCTTAAAATGGGGAAGTTGGCATGTACCAGGCAGCACTGGTGTTAAGGATATGGACTAAACAATATATGTGTGGGTGGGAGTATGTGTGGGGTGCAAACACAGACACAAGGTACTTGCTTTAGCGAAGTTCACAAGTGGTGGTTGCATAGCTATCACTACTTGTATTCAAGATGAGAGTTAAACTAGATTAGTTACGATATGTGTTTTATGATATTCATAGTTTTCCACATTAGGGTTCTTTCTTCTTTTGATTTTTTTATGTTTTAAGTATATTTTATTAGTGCCTATTAGTTTTATAAAATCCTGAGGTTTTCTTACATTGTGATTACATGCGTTCTCCCCCATCACTTCCCCTCCATCCTTTCCTCTTATCTGTCTCCCTTCTACATGCATGTCATCTCTTTTAGATTCCTCATATCAGGGACAACATCTGACACTTGTCTTTTTCAATCTGGCTTATTTTACTTAACATGATGACCATTCTGTCACTTTTCTACACGTTTTCGTATATATATACATATATATGTGTGTATGTGTAAATAAATATATATATATATATATATGAGATGGTTACATATATATGTGAATATATATATGAAATATATGTAAATTCTTTATCAATTGATCCATTGATGGGCACCTAGGCATTTACGTATCTTGATGACTCTGAATTGTTCTGCGATAAACATGGCTATGTATCCATAACTTTTTTTTTCCTTTTTTCCGGTACCGGGAATTGAACTCATGACGTCGCTCTTTCCAGGCGCTGTGCCGCTGAGCTAAATCCCCAGCCCCATGTATCCATAACTTTTAAGTCCCAATTTTCAGAGATTCCCAGCAGCCTATGTCTACGGTTTCGTTTAGTTTCACCCTGGAAAGCTCCACGGCTTAGAAATAGGAGGGTGTAATCCATGCACCTAGTTCATGTGATTTTGTGCAGTTGCCCGTGTGGATCCTTGGAGTAAGATAAGCCCAGAGCAGGCACTTCAAATGGCTGATTCCACTCATAAAGCGTAACCCCTGTTCCCCATTTGCAAATGATAGCCTTCTCATTCTTTTCCATCAGGCTCACAGTTCATGGTAGTATCTTCCTAAAAAACTACCCAAAGCACAATCCCACTCCCCCACCTTCAATCCACATGGCACTGTCTACAAGCTTGGTGTGGTCTTCTCTGTCCATGTACAGTTAGTCTGGGTTTATGGCCAGCACTAATCTTAACTGGTCCTGAGGGATTGGAACATTCCGTAGTTCTGAAGGGCCTTTGGGAACCATGTCATATTTATGGAAATTTTTCCTATATTGTCCTTTCTAACTCCTTAGTATTTCATTAACCAGTAGTGACACAACACTGCCAGCTACTGTACCAGGCACTGTGATGTGTTCTCTTACTCCTGTAACTTTGCCTAAAGTTAGTGTCCATTAGTTATTGATCAATACTGTGTGTCAGCTATCCTTACCAACATTGCCAGATGTTATCCTTGGCAAGCCTTGTGAACCAGGAGGTCTAGATTACAGATGTGGAAACTAAGATGCAGAACATGATAAATTTACCAAAAAAAAAAAAAAAAAAAAAA
>NW_004955480.1:3979050-4162073 GCF_000276665.1 Chinchilla lanigera | reverse complement strand
ACCCAGAGAAGTGACGCAAGGCAGGAGAGGGGAAGGAAAGAAGGAAGGCAAAAAAGGGAAGGAAGGGATGGAAGGAGGGACAAGTAGGAAAAGTAAGTTAGACAAGGAGTGAGTAGCAGAATTCCCATTCCAGGGAAGGTTTGTCTGAATTGCAAGCCCATGCTCTCCGCTCTCTGCATGATGTGGTTGGGGATTTTACCAAGTCTGGCTTTCTAATTTCACATAGGAAAAATACGCCGTATTAAATAAGGATTCCGTGGATACACTGTACATACAGGTAGCCACAAAGAAATAACTAGGTATATTAACTATATAGTATTGGCTTGATTGTTCTTGAGAAAGTTACAAGAGTTTTTGGAAGGTAATTTTAGTCTCTTTGCTCTTAGCCTGAGGTGATGAGTAGCAGGAACTAAAATATGAGTAAAGATATATTATTTCAAAAAAATTTTTGGAAACTACTGTTGGAAGCTTTAATCTAACAATAGCAAGTCTCAGTGTTCATCAGCCAAATGCCTCCCCAATATTTTTAAGTTAAAATGTTTCGCTTGCATTTGTATGTTAAGTAAGACATTAAAAGCTCTTCAGCTGCACAAAATAACTTGGTAATCTGTGAAGCTTCAGGTATTTCTGCTGATATACATGTTTGATAAAGACTTTCATGAAAAATGTTGGCTCACCAAATTGTTCTGCTGAATTTGAATTTCAAGGCTAAAGAATTTTTTTATTACTTTTATAGGAAAAATAAATTTATATCTGGAGACAGTTATTATTTTAATGTGTATATTTAAAATTCCAGTAGAGTATTACTGGAAAGTTATGAAGGAATTACAACCGAACTGCGATAAAATACGCTTACTATGACACTTGCTACTTCCTGTACTCATTTGACTGGCAAGAGGTTGTAGTACAAACACATTTCAAACTATTCAGAATCTAGTCTCTAGCCCTACTGTCACCTGTTTATTCCAGAGTATAAACACTGTTAAACCTAGGTCTTCCTGATAGTTTTCCTCCCTGCTCAGCCTATTCTAATCTTTAATTTTCTTCCTATCATCTTCCATCCCATTCCTTCCACCACCCTTCCATTGGAGCATCTTCTCCGTTCACCGGGCCATTAGAACTCACAAAATTAAAGAAGCAAACTTTCAACATTGATGAAATACGGCCTTGTGAAAACATGCAGATCATTTATTTGGCAGTATTACTGCTCAACTCCTTATTATTGAATAAACCAAATTACATATTTTACTTTGACTTTAAACAAATCATAAATTGTGAATTCTTGGTTTTTTTCATTTGTGGAATGAAAGAACTAGTAGATTTCAGAGTATTTTTAAAGTTTAAATAGAAAAGTACTGGTAAAGGTTTAACATAGGTACTGGGTCATGGCTACTCAGTAAATAGTTTTATTAATCTTACTTTTGTTCTTGTTGGTGTTATTTATAAAGTGTAAACCTTATGTCATATTAGTTCTGCATTTACACTGCTTTGAAATTCTAAGTTCTCAGAGCCTATTCATGAGAATTGGTCTATTTAGGTAAATGCCAAATAAATTTGCAATAGCTGTGCAAATAGTAATTGTATCTTGGACAAACAGAAAATCGTGCATATAAGAAAATCCTTTTTCTTTTCCATTCTAAGATGAGTTTTTAAAAAACTGTTCTTTCCTTTTTTTTTTTTTTTCCAGAGACAATATAGTGACATTGTAGTAGCACCTGGTAGCTTATGGTATATAGTTTAATTTTATGGGTCTGGAAAATAGGGAAGATATTAATATGTATCTCTTAGGGTTATAATAAGCAAAAGACAATATAAGTATTTTTAGTACACCCACAATCAGTGTTATAGGGATGTTAACCATCATTATTGTTTTCTATTTTACAATGACATATTTCATAGCTTTTGTTTCTAATTCTTAAAGAGCACTAGAAGATCTCTACTATCTATGCATAAATATATTCAGACATTTCAAAGTATTGCCTTTCATATACTGTAGCAATTATATTAGTGTTATAAAAGAATCTAATACTTAAAGCAGATATTAAATGTGTACTTGATATCAAGATATATAAGGTTTGAAGGAATAGCAAGCATTAGCCTTAAAGATGTTATGTAGCCTTAGGATGAAACAAAAATGGCTCAAATCTGGACAGAGACAAAAAGGGAAAAATATAGCATTATTTGAGGTTGACTTTAAAGTTAATCAAAGCAGAAAACTTAGCAACAGTTGGGAATGCGGTATTGAGTGAGTGGTTAAAAGAACGATCATTTGCTATTTTGAAGAATGATCAATGCCAGCCTATGGGTTACCCATTGAGATAGGAATGTTAGGGGCTATGTCTTAGATTGAATTCTTCACAAGCACACTCTGTCAGAAAGATTTATGTCAAATAATTTATAGGAAGTATTTCTAAAATCCACCAATGTAGGAAAAAGACTTAGAAACAGAAAGGATGAGATATCAAGTACAGTTTAACAAAGCGCCATATTGGTTTAGCCCAACAAATTAGTTTCTAGGACATCATAAATCTAGCCATAGACCTGTGCTAGTTAAGAACAGGGGAGCTGCAACTTGGGAGCAGTCTTTGGCTAATATTCTTTGATTAAAAGTTAGAGAACATCAATTCTCAGGCACTCCTTGCTTACTGTTCACATAGGCGAAGTATGCTGTGGTGTTCTCACAGCAGTCTGTTGCAGGAAAGGTTCAAGTGTTGATTGTTGGGAGCCAGAGCATGCTGAAAGCTGACATAAAGAAAAATGGTTAGGCGAACTATTTCAGGAGATGGGGCAGAGCACTAATAGCTTCTGCTGCAGATGGTGTGACTACGCATGTTGAAAGGTGAGAAGAAAAGCTGACAGCTAGTAAGATGCCATTGTTACTTCATTTGCCTTTCCACTTTGGCAACATTGGAGGTAGTGTTTGCATTCCCAGCAATAGCTCATTATATGTGCTTCCAAGTCTTAAAGTTTGTCACTTTGTGGTCTCACATGAGTAACTAAAATAAGCATCTCAGAGATCCCTTAGATGTACGTGGAATCTAAAATCCTTGCCCAACTGTTTCCTTTGTGAATCAGTAATAATGCCTCTAGTAATTAGGAAAAAACATGAAACCTGTCCCACATCCTGAATACAAAGCACATACATTGCTAGATGATATCTGAGTCTTAAACAAAAGTGTAGAAAAATGTTCATCATAACCAGAAATCTATGCAGACACACAATTGGATAGCAGCTTTGGACAACTGAAAAATGCTTGGTCTGATTGGTGTGGTGATGCAGGCCTGTCATCTCAGCACTCTAGGAGGCTGAGATAGCAGAATTACAACTTTGAGTTTAGCCTTGGGAATTTACCAAACTAGCAAGACTCTATCTCAAAATGAAAATACAAAAGAGCTGGCAATGTAGTTCGGTGCAAAGGCCCTGGGCCCACTCTTGAGTACCACAGAAAGAAGGTAGAAAAGATCTGATTTATTAGAGATACTGCACTTCTTGCATTGCCTATATAAAATATATGATAAGATCCAAGTTTCCATCATTCCCACTCCAAATATTTTGGTATGATTTATAATATTCTGCAGGCACTGCATAAGTATTGTTTCCCCAGAAAGTTCACTCCTAGTATCAGGCTTGCTAGAAAAATCTATTTGATTTGAGTGATGAAGATAATGATAATAGAGTCTTGTAGCTTAGGTCATGAATAGTTACATCCTTTCTACAGTAAGTAGAAGCCATGGTTCAGCTAAAAACCCTGAACTCAGGGGCAATGCTAATATTTATGTTTATCAGAGGCTTCTTAGCTTGCAAAATGTAGTTACAGGTGTGTTACACAGAGTCTTTCATGTATCTTAATTTTGTTCTATTTTTTCTCATGTCTACATTTTATAAATTTTAATATTTTTTAGAATTTTATAAGTCACTCCCTGTTTGCTATGAACTGAATGTGTCCAGCCCGCCCCCCACAATTTACATGTTTAAGCCCCAACTCCCTATGATGGTATTTTGAGGTGGTCCCTTTGGGAGATAATTAGATTTATATTCAGTCATGAGGGTGGAGCCTTCATCATGGAATTAGTGGCCTTCTAAGGAAAGATACCAGAGGGTTTGTTCTTGTACTCTTTCCCTTTGCCATGAGAGATATAGCAAGAAGTCTCTGCCAGCCACACAGTGTTCCCCCACCAGAAACCATCCATAACACCTCCAGAAATATAAGCAAATAAGATTTGTTTGAGCCATCCAGTCTATGGCATTTTGTTATGATCACGTGAACAACCTAGGACGCCAGTCTTACCTTTCTAAAATCGACACCTAGAATGATAATAGAAGTAATTGAAAGAAAAGTTAAGGAACAGTGCCAGAATTTTAGCCCAGATAATAAAATAGAAATAGCGTTTAGGTCCCTCAGTTTGATGAACAACATGATGAGGGCATTGCAAAGAAATGTTCTCCAGACCTTTATCTTTTGCTAAGAGTTAGCCATAGCTTTCCTATCCAAAGCGTGTTAGCAAGTGACTTTAGTCTGATATTTACATGCTGCTTAGCGCTCCCACTTTTGCCGGTGGAACATTTTGTAGTAACATTTAAAAATATAAACATTTTATTTTCCACCTACGGAGAGGAGAGCTGACTCATGAGGAGCTCCTCTGTCGCTCCCTTCACCATATGTCTGCTCTTCATTATCGACTTCCTGTTGGCATTAAAAGGAGCAACACATAAGAAGGAGTACGAAGGAAAGCTTTAGATTTAATCGTGAACTTTTGAAAAAACATGAGTCAGGTTTTCTTATGAAGTCATTTAAAATACATTCCAAATCATTTCTTTCATATTTTGTACAAGCTTGTTTGGGAAGCATCAATATTCCTTTCTCCTGGCGCCCTATAATGTTAAGTAAAATATCACAAATAAGCTTATTTTTACAGTGCTGTGAGAGGAGAAAGATCTTGTGGGAAGCTGATAGTCTTGGGATGAAACAATATAGCCCGCCAAATCCAACTCCAATGTCCAGAGACTCTAAGCATTTTAGAATTCCTGATGAAGTATGTTCCTTGCTTTGCCCTTTCCTCAATTCACAGGACTTGTGCGTGCTGATGTAAGATTCTTTGGCATATCTATGCTTTGGTTTTCTGTTCATTTTTGTCAGAAGATTTAATCTACGTTTATCAAAGATCTACACAATTGTGTCACATCATCAAAGTGAGTTGCCACTCCTCTATCCTCTGCCATCAGACATATTCAGGGGTCATTTCTTGGGTTGTTTTCACTCTTCCTTCAACCTACATCATCCTTCAGAATACATTTTGATTTATTATCTCAGTGAAATAGCCATGATTTGTGTATCCTATATCTAACCAAAATTATAGATTAGATACTTTCCTAGCATGAATTATAATGCAGGAAAATGCTTCAAAATATTTTCTGACTTGTTTAACTGTTAGTAGAAAGGTCAATATGAGATCAAAATTAATTCTATCATGAATTAAGGTGACTCGGGTATTCAGCATGAGCATAGCCTTTCATCTGTTTTTAGCTATCTTAGGAAAAGAACACATATTAAAATTAATGGAGGAATTTCTTACTCGTGATATATTTTTAATTGATTTCCTATATGAGAGTGTCAGTTTTAACCACAGGAAACTGCCAGTATTTGATCACATCAACCAAGGAAGTAAGCCCAGCAACTTCAGTTGGTTTGATTTCATAGTACTGCACTCTGTTAAATGTAATCTTTGGGTAATTTAACAGACAGTACTTTTCCTTAGTTTCAAGCTTTTGGTTTCTAAAATGTGCAATTATAGGAGAATGAACAATTGTAGATTATAATACCATATGGAAGAAATTTGGTAAAGGAAGATTGCTATTTGCAGAGAGCCAAGGAAAGCCACATTCCATAAGAAACATGCCCAGCAATGCCAATATTGATGATATTTTTACATCTCAAATTGGAAGCAATGTGTCCTTGCTTTCAATTTCTTTGCACTGTTCTTTGCACAATGTGTCCTTGGTATCAATTTCTTTGCACTGTTCAAAGGAGCTCTGTCCTCTCTGATACAGATGGAAAAGCATTTACTCGCATTATTGAAAACAATGTGCTGAAAGGTTGATATTTGCTGTGTTGAATTCTTCATTTCTTTCATTCTTATTGCATGCTGACTGCTCTTCTAACCACTAGCATCATAGGTCAGGGCATATCAGACAGGATTCCTGCTCCCAGAAAGCTTACATCCTAATGTAAACAGATACATATGTCCATAAATACAGTGACATCTTTGTAGGAAGTGCCAGCAACAACAAGGGAACATGAGAGGATTCTTTAGGTGCACTAGTAGGGTAGGCTTCCTGGAGGAGACATTTGCTCAGTGCTCTAAAGGAGATGGAACCATGGAGGTAACCCCAGCTGCCGGAGATCAGAGGCAGAATAAGACAGGACTTTTGAGAAGCAGAAGAACATGCACAACCATGAAGGAGAGAAAAATGGGAAAAGAGAATGAAAGGGCGACGTTAGGGTGAGTGCATATGGAGAATATTCAATATTATTCTGATTTTTCTTCTCATTTGGAGCTATTAACTATACCTCCTTTATTTAAAATTCCTTGGTATGGTTGGGCTTTAGACAATGTATTCTTAATCTGTTCACCTTGTTGGCACTGTCTTTCATGTAAACTTCTTTATACTTTCTAGAACATCATTTTCCAAATCTATATTCCTGTTCTCTCATCTAATTTACACATGTTCCTTTGTATCTTCTCCCGTGGAAGTGACTCATAATTTGCATAAAGCCACCAAATTTTAGAGTACATTCAAAGTAAATTCATATGAAGGTATAAAGGGAAATGTTCAGATTGATATGAACACGGGCAGTCCTAATTCTGTTAACTTTCTGAAAAAACAACCTAATTAGAGTGCAAAGAAGGTATTTAAAAATTGAGAAGAAAAAGAAACTGGAGCAAAAGAAATATCTAATAGAAGTAAAGGAGCTATCCTATTATTTATTTTTTAAATGTGACTAAATTAGAATTGTGAAATACTGTTAGCACAAATGTGTGATTCAGAATTTAGATTTTATTTCAAGGTGGAAGATAAGAACACCCTTCTGATTGCAAGTGGACGGGCAGTGGACTTCTCACTTGCCATATTGGTTTGCATTTGATTCTCACTGTCTGCAATTCCACACGGGGCCTCTCTCTTTAGCTTTAGCTACTGTGATTGTCATCTAATGGGACGTCAATATTTCTTACAAAACAGATGAATGAAATAGTGAAGGTCTAACACAGTGAATATAAAGGAAATGCAAATTCTATCTGTTAATACCTTTTAGAGAAATTGTAAGCTTTCTTTTTTGTTTGTTTGTTTGTTTTTTGTCTTTTTTGAGACAGGATCTCACAATTCAGTTCAGGCTGGCCGTGAGCTCACTTTGTAGCCCAGGCTGGTCTCAAACTTGCAACGATCCTCTGCCACAACCTTCTGAGTGCTGGGATTACAGGCCAGCACTCGGCCAAGAATTTGTAAGGTTACTATGCTTTTACACTAGTAATAAAAATGACTATATGTTCATTTAAATGTAGGAGGGTTTTTTTCTGTCCATGATATGTCTTTTCTTACAAGAACGTAATCTCAGCTCATGTGTTTGATATGATACACTACTCAGATAATGAAAAAAATCTATTGACAAAATCAGTGTTTCTATTGGTTTACATTTTTGGATATACTGTTCCAAAGGCAGTATTTTGCATTGCTTCATAGAATTAACAAATGAAATATATAAATGAAGCCATTATTCATTGTCAAGTCACTCGGGATTGGCATGGAAATCAGATGTATGGAGCTAATGTTTCCATTGGCATGCTTTCCATCTACTACTGCCACTTTTCAGGAATGCTCAATTGAATCAAGGAGTACGAACTGCCATAAAACACTTTTATTTGTTTATCGATTTCAGAGCACCTTAATTTCTTGACAAAGTCTCACTGTTCCCTGACAGCTCTTCCTTCTGAATGAGATTACTTACTCATAATATTATCTATGGAATTCCAGAATAAAATTCTAGTAGAAAGAATTATAAAAAATAACTGATAAAATAATTTATGAAGTTAGAGGATTCAAAAAGCCCATGAAGTTTTTTCATAGCTTAAAAAAGTGTCAGCCACAAAGTAGCATCTTATTTAATAAAATTTCACATCTGGGGATCTTCCTCAGGTATTATACTGATCTAGACATCCTTTTCTCTCAAATAGAGCTTTAAGGGCCAGGGATAAAGCTCAGAGGCACAGCACCTGCATGGCAAGCACAAAGTCATGAGTTCGAATCCCAATACCAAAAATAATAAATCCATAAACAGAGCTTTCAAGGTTGAATTACTATCTGTCTACATCTAAATTATATATTTTAAACTAATATTTTAAAATTACTAATGGCATGCCTTATTCTATACAAACATATGTGCACATTATTATTTAATCATACAGTGGAGTTCCATGTTTAAAATATGCAAGTAATTAAATAAAAAATATTCAATCATTTCTACAAGTTTCCTACTTCACATAAGAGGCCATAATTATAAGCTAAATCTTTTTAAATACTTCGAATTAACACCCAAAGGACAGAAACCTGATTTGATTCTGCAGAATTCTGATTTCTAAATGAATGTGTTTGAATATCATTAAGGAACAATTTTAATATGTCTAGTCCCTCTATGCATTTATACTGTTGGATAAATACTCCTAGAGGTAAGTTTTTATTAGGATTCCATGGGATACCCTGGTGTTGTCAGAGAGTGGCCTTTTCGTTATCTTTTTTTTTTCCCTTTCTCCCGAATGTTTAGTGATTATTTCCATTTTCATCAGCACTCACTTGTCCCAATCCCACAGTAACAGCAAATGAGACTTTAGTAATATCAGATTTGCAAATTAAAAAAAAGTCTATATATGTTCCCTTGTTCACATACTTATTCTTGCTAAATACTTCAGTTGATGGATAGAACATAGTTTACCTCATGAAAACTCTTGTCTTTTTCTCCAGGAATTGTATTTGTTTCTTTTAATTCAACTTTCTGAGCACTTTAAACATGTCTGAAGTTTCTTATAAATATTCATGGAAGCTTTTGTGTTGCTCTACTAATTTCTAGATTATTTTTGATGGTCAAACTTTGTGGATTTTGGTAGCATTTTTTAATAACGACTTCTTTTTGTAAAGAGAAACCCTTGATTTCTTTAACAAAATCTTGTGTCAAAATTTTATGCTTTTTTTGGATTATTGCAGTTTGGGGGTATTAATGTTAATTATTAAATCTGTGTTAGGTTATTTTCTTAGTTTTCAACAAGTGTTTTTTGTTTGTTTTTTTATTTCTTGTTTGTTTCATAAATACTTCCCGTGTTTGTAATGACTATTATTTACGGAAATGATAAAGTCTCAGGAAAAGGCCTATAGATGTGTATGGTGTATATCTATAGAAGAGAACATTACAGAAAGTTCATCTTGATTAAATTCAGTTACAACTTGTCAGAAATTATGTTGCAAAGATTCTTTTTAAAATTTTCCTACGCATAAATCATTTATGAGAAAAAAATCAGCTACCATCAGCCATTAGAAATTCTTTTGAGAAAGTTAAATTTTAAGTCCCTTGGAAAGTCTTTATTTTGTTTGTTTGTTTTTGTTTTTCTTCCAGTACCAGGGATCGAATTCACAACCTTGCACTTGCCAGGCAGGCACTTTGCGGCTGGGCTAAATCCCCAGCCCCTGGAAAGCCTTTAAAGATTTGCAATAATCAGAAAACAGAAGAGACTTGTGAGCATGCCTAACAACAGCAGGCAGGACTTTAACCGAAAGACTAAGGCAGTAGATAAAGAGAACTCCAGTCTGCTTTATTTCCAGCTCCCCTGAACCATCGCATTCTCCAGTCAGAGTCTACACCTTTGCATACATCTGATCCTCTGCCTCCCCCTGCCCTTTATTGTCATCCTTTGCCTGACCATTGTTCTTCCTGATGTTCATGTATGGTTCTTGAGTCCTCAGCTTAGGCTTTGCTGCTACCCTAGATGCCCCTGTGGAAACCTGTGATTTTCTCAGCCCAGGAGTGTGTGGGTAAATGTTGTGGTCAGTGCTTCCTTCTAGATTGTAAACTTCTCCAGGGCAAGGCCACTCGGGGTGCCCTCATCATTACACCCTTATGGCCTGGTGTGGTACCTGATCCAAGGCAGCTGACTGTGGCTTAAGTCCTGATGGCTGAAATAGCTCTGAACCTGGAGTGCAGAGGCAGTAGGGAGGTCAAAGCGATCCCGGGACTGTTGGCAGATGAACACCACTTTGACCAAAACCTTCACTGTGTCGGAGGCAGAATAAGGGGAAGATTTATAGAATATCTACAAAGACAAAGTTGAAGCTAGAAAAAAAAAAATGAATGTGGAGTTGGGGAAATTGGATTCTTTAGAAAATAGGAAGTTTAGTATAAGGGAAGAGGGTAGAAGAAAAATAGTTTTGCAAAATAATCATATTTCACTTGATTTGGCAGTGCATTCCCCGATCAGAGACGACCTGGAAAAATGCTCTGTGTAATATAGTATTAATGGGAAAGGCTCAAAAATTTGACAGCAAGGGTCATTTGTATGTGGGCGATAACTAGAATTGTAAGGAGAAGATAAATAGAATAGCTTCAGGTTTCAGAGATTTATTGGAGAGGAAAAAAGAGAGAGAGCCTTAAACCATAATTTAAGAAAGAAGAGCTGGAACCACAAAAACAGGAAATGATACTTGGCTCAAAAAGTCTTGGGGGGGAATAAAGAGATTAGTTGGTGTTTAACAGTGATGATAAAAAGCAAGATGATAAGGAATATGTAGTATTGTAATCATCTGTTGTTTTCCCCAAAGAAGTCAGCAGTGACGGAGACAAGTGACTTCTACAGCATCCCAGTGGGTATGAATTTTAACTATGTGAATGGAGCTCACAAAAAGGACCGCTGAAGTCTGAGGCTCATTCCCTGCCCTCCAGATTTGGGCTTTAAGCAAACACCATGGAACATTTGTGAGATAGTTGTCCTGAGCTTGAGAAATATGTTCTTTTCCTCTCACTTGATCTTCAAAAATTGTGTAAGATTAAAAGAAGGGTGTTAGCATCCTCAAATGAAAGGCAAAGATGCATATTTAAGGAAACAGATTTTTCCCTGAGGATCCACCACCTATAAATCATAATGATCCAGCTGGAACGAGCAGCTTTTGTTCTAGTGACACTGCAGTTTCCACTCAACTAGAGCTCCTCCACAGAGTGCTTGATCAGAAAAAGAGTGAAAAGTCAGTATTTTTATTATTAAACACTTAAATGGATGTGTCTGATCTACATGCATGCATAAGCCCATTGTGTCATATTCAAAAGTCATAGGAAATAATGTATTCTTACCTCTGGGGTGCAGACAACCAAAGATACAAAAGGTATTTCATGAAAACTTTAGCATTATGGATTTTAAAGTTGAAAGTTTATGGCTCTATTTTTTAAAGGTTTTTTTTTTTTTTTAATTTCCATTGGTTTTTTGCTTTTTATTTTAAAGAGAATGAAAAGAACATTAAAAATGGTACAAAATTTCAAAACAAGATGATAGGAAATCAACAGTGGGTGTTATATTGCTCCTTGTTAGCTTTGAAGTAGTTCAGATTACTAGATATAGCATGCAAAAGTGATCAAAAAGTTAAGCATTAACTCTTCTTTTCAATAAACCAATAGAAATTAGTAGTTCAATTATCTTAGCTGTCTTGTGTGTGTATATATACGTATTTCTCTTCTTTCTTTTTTCCTTTCCCTCATCCCAGTTGTTCTTTCCTTTTGAGTAGTTTCTTTTCTTTCCACAGTATCTACTGTATCTTTTGGATTTTATTTACTCTTTCGATTTCTTACAGTAGGGAGACAATACGATGTTTACACATGCAGATTTGGTTTATTTCAGTTGTGGGTATGGTTTCTAGTTGCATCCATTTACTTACAGAAGCCTTGAGTTTATCTTTCTTTATAGCTGAGTAATATTTCATTGTATGAAAATACCACATCTTTTTTATCCATTCCTCAGGTGATGGGCATTTGTGTTGTTTCCAAGATTTAGCTATGACAAACTGCGCTGCCATAAAAATGGGTACACACATATCGCTGTGTTATGATATTTCCAATTCTTCTGGAAAAATATCCAGAAGGGGAATAGCTGGGTCGAATGGGACTTGTAATCCTAGCTGTGTGAGGAATCTCTATACTGATTTCCAAGGTGGTTGTATCATCTACACTCCCACCAACAGTGAAGAAGCCTTCCTTTTTCCCCCACAGCCTTATCAGCATTGTTATTGGTTGATTTCTTGATGACAGGCACTCTTTCTGGGGTGAGAAGGAATCTCAGTGTTACTTTAATTTGCATTTCTTGGATGACCAATAATGCTGAACATTTTTTCATGCATTTATTTGCCATTTGTATTTCTTCATCTGAGAAATGTGTATTCATCTCAGATGCCCATTTTTGGATTGGGTCCTTGAATTTTGGGGGCCTAATTTATTTTTTAATTCTTTATATGTTCTAGATAGAAGTCTTTTGTCTAAGGGACAGTTGGCTATCAGCTCTGTGTTAGAGGCTGATGAATGTTTTATTTTGTGTCCAAAGTTATACACAACGAGAGCTTCAGACCAGTGCTCTTTTAGGAAATTTTGCTTTGTCTCGACATTGCTGGTTGCTTTCTTCGAACAAGAAAAATGAAGGTACATGGGGAGCACTATGCGTTTACAATTTTCAAGCAAAGCCTTCTAACAATGACAGTCACAGTAATCCCTAAAAATTTACCAAGAATGATTTGATATGATGAACAGACTACTACTTTGTTCCCCTTGGTCTTTTTCTCTCCTAATCATGCATACTGCAGAATGTGGTCTATAGCTCACTTTCCGTCAGCACTTATGATCATGTTTCCATTTGTTTCTAAGGTTCCTGACCTAAACCATTAACTTGAAGAAGTCAAAGGTAGAAATGGGAAAGGAAGAAGCCCCATTTCAAACCTGTGCTTCATCACCTGTGCTGTGCTGGTTGCCTTCGCACTCAGCTACTCCCTGTCACAGCCCTGTGAAATCAATATTCTTTTATCCTTTTATACCAAGAGAAAACTGGGGCTGGAAAAATGAAATAACTCATGCAAGCTCTCACAGTCAGTGAGAGAAGTAGGTTTAAACTAATAAACCCATGGTTGGCTCTTAAGACCGTGCTTTTCATCTCTGTACTTAGACACTCAGATTCCAGTTATTTTTTGTTCACATTTTAAAGCTCTTACTTGATAATGTAACCACAATATGTTACTTTGTAAAATGCACATACAGGATGCCATGTACAAATGGGTATAAATATTTAAAGTAAACACCTGCACAAGTGTCTTCATGCCATATGTGTCCTGTTGAGTCTTTTTCTGTGGACCTGCCTCTAGTCTCCCTAAAGGAAAATATTATCCTGATTTCTTGGTAATCGTTTCTTTGGTTCTCTTTTCCTTAAAATATACTTTGAAGTTTTGGGTCATTGTTAACTAAGAAAGTTTGGCTACCTGCATGTGAGGGGACCTGATACTCATGAGAAGGTATGCAAGGATGTTTATTATAAACTGGTTGCAGTTCTCTCCCTGAAAATGTCTTATGATTTAGATACAGGGGACTATTTCTAGGCCTTTGAGTGCCGCTTAGTGGCCATAACAGAAACTACAGCACTGTGCAAAGCAGACTTCTCTCCATCTTATAGCTAGACTATTGGTTCCTGGCCTGATTTTACATTATGCCTCATTTTTTCCTCATGAAACAAAGTTCCTAGGACTTCGACCCCATTTTCAGAAGGGCATGTGTTCAGTATTAACTCCGCGTGGGAAATTGCTGACATGCAAAGTGGCATCCACCCCGCACCCAGCGACGTAGACTCCCCTCCCCGCCCCCGTGGGTGCCATTGTTAGTATCAGTGGTTGATGAGACCAGGCTGTGGCCAGAGAGCTGCTGGTCAGCACGTCGGCATCACGTTTCACCGTGTTCACGGGGCTTTGTGTCTTCGGGAGCGAGTCCATTTGCTGTGATTTTGGTATGAGACGTCAGGCCCTCTATGGCACAGATGGATGTTTTGACTTTTCCTCTCTTTTGAAGCTATTTCGTGAGGATCAGGCTGCCACTGAGCACATGCCTTTGTAGGCATAGACTGGGCAGATGGAGACACTTTGAGCAAGGGGAAGACAGACGTTCAAGACTTATCCTCGGTGGTGGCTGTTGCTCTACTCATTTCATAATCAACACAGAAATTGCTCTTAAACTTTTGAGTCCCAAATATAACCCTGATTTTTCTAAAGGTCAAAGAAATGGATTCTGATTTAAATTATGACAGTGTATTTACGATTCTCTCTGTATCTACTAAAGCAGATGTAGACTAAACAGAGGAGAAAGGACAATGTAAGAATTACTGTGTTTAGATTGAATACATTTTCTTAAACCTTTTCGCTTGTTTTTTATCATGTTCCTCATTGATATATATTTGACGTTTCAGATTTACATAATGTCTTCAAGTTAGAACATTAGCGTTGCATGCTCACGCTTAGATATGAGATTTTGATTCCAGGATAATCGCTTGCTATTTTGTCCTTGACTTTCTTGAGGGATATTCTAAGACGTTGCAGGGATATTTATTCTTATGTTTATGTAGAAATGCTTTTGAGGACTTTATGCCCTGTCTGAGAACTTGGCCTCTCAGGCAGATTTGCTCTCTTTTGCAGCATCAGGGAAAACAATTGTTTCTCTTGGATAGCTGGTATGTTTTTAATATCAAAGACAAAGCATCTTTCCTCTTTGAAGGAACACAGGCTAAGTTTATAGTTCTCCTTTCACTTGGGAGAAAAAGTCTTTGTGAATTTACGGCCCTTAACCTTCACTCCAAGTTATTTTTCTACTTATTTATGCATCCTGTTGGGTCATATGCATTTCTTTAAACTACGTACGATCCTTTCTGTATCAAAGAACAGAATATATAAATACCATAAAACTTGCCCACCAGCTCCCTCACCACCACCAACACCATGTCCTACACTCATTACATTTAAACTATTACTAATAAATAATTTATGCTTTGTTTAGGCCTTTAACTTCCTTATGGCTAAAGTCTATGTGTGTCTTGGAAGTAGTGTGTCTTTCTTTTTCTCCACAGCCTACACGCCGACATCTGCATCCACTCCATCCACACACACAACAGACTGACTTGTATACCAGCAGCCAGTGTCTTAAACAGGAGTATCTCAAAATTGTGTGTCATAGGCAATGTTGATTACTAAACATGATGGCAGATCAAAATATAAGCAGTATTTAAACTGTATTGCATTGTAAGCCTTATATTCTCACCATAAATCCTGCATATTTTTCTTGTTTGCACCATTTTTGTGAGACCCGAGGAACACGTTAAAAAAGAGATTCTTTTAAAACATATATTCTTTTTAAAAATGTATAATATAATGCTAGAAGAGACACTTCTTCTAACGCAAAAAGAAATGACTTCCTGTGCCAAGAACATAGATATTCTTTGTAGGTAGAGAAGAGGGGACCAGGAAGACCGAAATCTCTGGGGGAGCCGTGTGCCACCATGTTTAAAGCAAATATTTTTGTTTTCTAAGACCAGGCAGCTGTCCCTAGAGGAGCCTGCACGGAAAAAGCAGGAATGGAAGGCAGAACACATCTTTTATGGAAGTCAGATAAATTTCATGCTCTTTAACATCAGCTCTGGCTGCAGGCCTTTCGCTGCAGTCTGGCTCCTTCCCCAGTGGGAACAAAAAAGGAAAAGTGATTAAAGTTCCCTCAGTAATAGACAGCAGGAGGCAATGGTCTTGGCGTCTTCTACAGAGGGAGAGAGAGAGTCCTTTAACGAGACTTGTGAGTGTTCTTTGAAGAAAAGGAGTTAAGACTCCCAGGGCTGGTAGAGGTCTGTGGTAACATTTGTTCATTTCCTCTACCTCGAATGGCTACTTTGACTTCTTGGAATGGTGTCACCCTCCTCATTAAAATGTTCCTGATAAAAGGAGGAAAGTGAATGAGCTGCTAACTGGGGCCAGGGTTCACTACACTCTACTGTGAGTAGGAATGTTTAGAACTTGACTTTTATAAGACATTCACATGAGTAGTAATAAGTGAGTGCAGCATATGCTCCTCTCTCTCTCTTCCTCTCTCTTTCTCTCTGTCTCTCTCTCTGCCTCTTTCTCTCTCTGTCTCTCTGTCTCTGTATGGCAGAGGAAGGGAAAGGCACCTACATAGAGAATATGAATAAATGAATGAATTGATGAATAAAAATAAAAAGAACTTTTTGTGGTTGCAAGGTGACCTAGGAATTTGGGTACGGCCAAAATTATTTTTGTGTCTGTCTACTGAACAGGTCTGAGTCTCCCCACAGATCAGCACCCCAGGAACAAACCACTGGACTAGTTTCTTTCTCTTTAAAAAGAAAAAAGTTTACAATCAGTATTCAGGCATTCTTACAACTAATAGGATTAGGGGCGTTACAAAGGGATTTGAACAAGATAATTAGTTTACTGCTTAGGCCACAACGGAGCAAGTAAAATCTTTCTGAGCAAAGGCAGACAAAATGGGTCAGAAAATGTGTGGGAATGAGGTGAGACCTCTCCACGCGGACCCTGGGCCGCTTGAAGCTTATGAAAAGGCTCCAGACCTTCATTCATTGTTGCAGACTGTTTGCTTCTCTCTTTTTTGTTTTGTAACTTGCCTACCAGACTTATGAAGAAAATGACTTGCTTAATTGTAGAGGCGATGGTGTTGTCCCTGTATCCTGAATATTCTGTCCTCTGTGTATAAATGCTGCCTTCAGAGTATTTTTCCCAACCTGATATAAAAAGATCGTTCTGGAAAATCTACAGAGCTCTTATCAGACATTTTACAGACTGAAAAAGATTATATCACTAAGGGAATCTCTTATTTTCTCAAATGGATTCATTGCTTTAATTGCAGAAAAGAATCTCCTAAGCAGAAATGTGAGGGATGTGTTCTACGGTTAATTGAAGTGCTCACTTACTTAAGTACTTGTGCTGTAATTTGCAACGTTTTCACTGGATACAGTGTGGATAGAAGAGTTAGTTGAATTTTTATAACCTTTTAAAAGATTTTCCCCTCCATTCTGACATTGCCTTTGACCATCTCCTTCCCACTTTCCTAAACAGGAAAGAACACTTCCCACTGTTACCACTTCTACTGCTAATATCTGTGAATTGAAGCATGATTTCAAAAAAGTGCTATAAAAGTATCTTCAGAGTATATTTCTGTGTACTGGGCACCATATATTTTATTCAGTGAAGTGCTGAATCTTACAGCAAATACCAGCCCAAGCAAGGCCAGCAGAGACTTAGAAAGCCATTTGTGATGTGTTGTCTTAGGAGTGGTAGAGGGAACTACAGGTGTTTCTCTCTAGAAAACAATTCAGTGCCTCCAGAAGTGAGTGCTTTATTATCAATCCATATCTGAAACTGATGAAATGACTAGTTACATAAGGAAAACAGTTAAACCCAATAATAGGCACTGTTAAACACGACATAATAATTAATTTGAAGAAGTCCAAGAGTGTGCTATGTTCCCAGAATTTGGTTTGTTTATATTTTTTCCTCTTACTCAGAGGACTCAACTACAAAACTGGACAGAATACACTGCATATTATTTCCAAGTCACAATAAAATGTCTGACTGGTTGAGTTTATATAGCTAATGGGTCTTATTCCTCTGAGTGGTCTTTCAAAACAGAAAATAGAGACAAAAGGTGAAATGTAGGGTAAAGCACTTCTGTAGTGGGCACACACTCACTGATTCCATTTGAAAAACCACCAAAACAAAACTTGTGTATATGTATAAGTACCTGTAAATGTGCATGTGTGCACACATACATATGACACAATGACGTAAATGATACACACACATGGTATACCTTGATGTATATGTGATGTGCATGCAACACACATATGGCACACATGTGATACTGTGACATGCATGTGACTTGCATGTGTTGTGCATATGAAATGTATGTACATGTGACATGCATCTGTTGTGCATTGAGATGCTTCTGACATGCTTGCAACACACAATGGACATGTATGGTATGTGCATGTGACATGCATGTCTAATTAACACATAAATGGCAGGCATGTGGCACAATGTGATGTGCAGGTGGAGCACACATGGCATACATGTGACATGCACTCAACATTCATGTGTGATGCATGTGGCATACATATGGCATGCATATGACACACATGATATGCATTTGACATGAACATAGCGATGACATGTATAATGCCATGTTTTCTTCTCTCTTCCAATATATGAATTTATTTTAGGCCATAATACCTTGAGTCCATGGTTTAGTTTTAGGATGCAATTTGAAACTGACCTCTCAGAATCAGGAGAGCCATGATGCTGGGGCATTTGCCATGTTTGGCCAATTTATTTTCTGAATAAGAACTTGAATGGCCCAGTCGATTTTCAGCCCCAGCTTTGCTCTATTGGCAGCAAAAATGCATTGCAGTATATATGTAACTAATCTGCCCCTTTCTAATTAACTTAAAGATGTTCTGCATACTATGGTGGATTTTCAGTGACTTGTACTCATCTTTAATTGCCATGAGTGATTCATATGTTTTGAGGGTATCTTTCTTCAAATGACTAATTCTCACAAAAAGTTACTATATTAATAGATGGTTTCAGACTAAGGTTTTCTGAATCTTTTCTTTATAAGGACTCAAGACTCAAATACTTACCTAAAATTTAAATTACATTAAAGTACTCTTAGACTCTCTTGTGGACAGTACCCCAAGAAATACCAGTGCTAGACAAGACAGATGCTAACTCTGAAAAGACTGACACACAGAGGCTGGGAAAGGAAATGAAATGGGAGAATGGGGGAGGGATGACTCTTGGACACAGTTTGTTAGGGTAACTGGACCTCATTACTGAAATAAGAAATGCGGCCTACAGCTGGGGACAGATGGGTAGGATCCTCGGGATGATGCTGAGTCCGGGTATGAACCGAGAGAGGCAGACTCAGCTGATGGTCGCAGTTTGCCGTAGATGCAGGTGGACAGAAGTTTGATTTGGGTTAGGGGTTGAAGAGTGAAGGATTGAAATAATAAACTGGAGCTATCAAATGGGCTTGGGAAGCCAATAGTTTAGTCTACATGGAAAGTAAAAAGATCCGACCATGAACAGAAACGGTAGGGATAGAAAAAGGAGAGAACCAAGGTGTAGCTCAGGCCTATGGAGCTTACAAAAATTGACAGCGTTTGAAATAAAGGACTTTGCCCCTCACATACTCTTGTAGCGGTATTTCCATATTATTAATTAGTCTTAGAGTTACTCATTTAATGAATGTCTGGTTAATAGTACTTAATACCAAATATATGCGCTATCCTCTTTTTGTAGGCATTTAGCTTGCTTTTTTATAATTTTTTGCAAAAATGTACTTTGAAGAACATGTTTGCTCATAAACATTTTGGAAACAGTGTTCACTATTTTCTTGTGCTAGACCCTTGAGATCATTCATTTATTATTTCACTCATTTGTTGTGAGAAAAAATTATGCGTTCAGTTTTTTGCTGGGGAATGGATATAAACATTCTTTGGATTACGATAGTTTACAATTTCTCTTTGGTGTGACAAGGGGTTCTCCATACATACCATAGATATCCATGGGTCTCAGCATTTAAGGCACAGTTCTGGACTCCTCTTGCAGAAAAGATGAAACACATGTGTCTTTTGGATTTTAAGGACTTTGTGGTAAGTAATACAGTAGCAAAGTTAAAGTAGATCAGAGAATAGATACTTAAATCTTTACAGAATTGGACTACAAAAATTATGAGTAAGTAAGTGAGCCTGGTTTAAAGATTAATGTTGTACCCATCCAGAGGGCTGAATTCATACAACCCAGTTGAGTGTTGAGGAATAGTCATGGTGAACTTATTCTGGAAGAAAAAAAAGATGCAGATTTGCTTGGTACAGAACAAGGTGGACGAAATTTCGTAGCAAAAGCATGAATAAAGTCTAAGCTATTGGGCGAGGTATGCTTCTTCTGAAAGAATAGTAAATTGTTGAATAACCTGGTTAGAGCATTTCAAATAAAGCCATAATTTGAACACAAGGTAAAAGTGGCTGAGGTATCCCTACAAGGTCAAACTAAATGCTAAATTTATTTTATCATTAAAAGTTAACCAACGAAGATTCTTATAGAAAAATCCTGTTAGCTGGGTATTTGCAGGATGACTAAGAGAAGAGAAGGAAGGAAAATAACCCACTATAGAGTAGCCAAGTGCAAGCAGAGGTTAATAAAAATCCTCCTTCTAAAGCAAATTGGAGAGCTGAGTGCAAGATAGGGAATTTATTTTGAAAGAGTAAGTGAGGCATTGAAATGTATTAGTTGCTTGCTTTGGACCAGGCAATTCTCCTTACTTCTTATAAAATTTAGCTTACTGGGTTGAAATTGGTCTTTTTTTGTTAGCTTGGAGCTCTGTTAATCATAGTAAGAACTGAAAAGATTAGTAAGACTTCAGTTAAGTAGGTTATTAGGAGTAACCAGTTTTTCAGCATAAAGGGTTAAGAAGCAAATAACTAAAAAGATCTTCCTGCACTAAATAAGTAAGTCACGCCACTTCTATAAGTGTACACTCTAATTGAAACCTGTGTGAAGCCTAGACAAACTGGCTTTCAACACATGTAATGGTGTTTTCTGACTATATTTCCATCCCTAACCCTCTTGTATATGGAAAGTCCAGAACCCTCCTAGGTAAGAGCCACCAGGTCACATTCTCTGTACAGCCTCTGGGATTTTGAGTACCTGAATCACAAGACCACTGCAGTATGAAGTCTGAAAAGTATCTAACTCCATAGTGACAGTGGCTTGCTCACTGGGAAGTACCACATGGCTTTTCTAAATATTCTCTTTAAAAAATTGGTATCAATATGAAACATCAAATTAATTTAGATTATATGTTCAAATCAGCAGTTTGCAAACTATAGCTTATTTGAAAAATCCTGTCCTTCCCTTGGCTATGTAAATATAATTTAGTTGGGACATAGCCATGCCCATTCTTATGTATAATGTATGGCTGCTTTCAAGCTTCTGTCTTGGAGTAGAGTTATTGCTATGGAGACTAGTTAGCTTGCAAAGCCTAGAAACAGTTGTTATCTGGTTCTTTATGGAAAAAATTTGGATACCTCTGGTTTAACTGTAAACCAGTGACACTGCATTGCATTTCATCATAATCACTAACATTTAAATTGTTATAAAACGTGTCCTTTATCAAACTAAGCAGACTCCAGAAATTAGAGGAATTAAAAAATTCTAGCTATTGACTCACCATAGAGTTAATTATAAGGATTAATGAAATAACATATGTAGAACATTTTAAGTACTTACTAAATGTTCGTTCTTTTTTCTTACTTATTTAGTGAGTACAAATCTCTTTATTTTAAATGCTGTGATTCCCAACTTTATATTCTAACCAGAACCGGATTTCTGTAATCCAGACGCATACGCACCGCCTGACTTTCACCTCCAATCGGATGTCTGCTAAGCACAGCATCCATCTGAACCTGTACACATTTGAGTTTCTGACATGTCCTGAAAGCTGGTTTCCCCTGCCTAGGTTTTCCTTCTCATTCATGGAATCTCCTACTTGCTCAAGTAAAAAAATTTAGGAGTCATCCTGACTCTCTTATTTATTACACACCATATTGAATTCTGCAGCAAATCTTTAAGCAACAGAAGTGCATAAGGTGCACATGACACTGGTTCTTTCTGTGAGCCTAGAGGAGGATCTGTTGCAAGCCCCTCTGTTGCCTAGCTGCTTGTAGTTTGCTGACAGTCTTTGGCTTTCCTTGGCTTAGAGAAGAACCATTCTGATTTCTATTTTCTATTTTCTGTGCATCTGTCTTTGTGTCCAAATTACCTCTTTTAATGAGCACACCAATGATATATTTGGACCCACTCTGATGACCTTATTTTAACTTCATTGTTACTTAACATGATTATTTTATCTTGTAAAGACCTTATCTTCAAATAAAGTTATATAAGAGTTTTACTAGAAGTTAGCATGGAGGCTGTGTCGATACCACTCAACCCTTAAAAAATGTTCATTAATGGTAAGGCTTTGAATTAAACTAGGATCTCAAAACTCAAAGTTGTACTGATATCTGAATCCACACATGGATTTAGTGGTATATCAACTGCCTACTTTGCAGTGGGGTTATTCAAGAGTTATAGATAACAGACGCAGCTCCTGCCCTTGAGGAACTTACCACATAGCAGGAGCACCAGGAAGCAGATCACTTGCCATTTTTAATTATACAAAGCTTTCCACCTTTTCAGTTTATTTTGCCAAAGATTTCTAATGAAATAGTTCCACCATTTAATTTATTTTAGTGGGATTGCCAGAAGTGCAATTCATTGTCATAAGTTCCAACGATGAAATTTTGCTTTGGAAAGCAGCCGGCCAGCTCTTTATATACCATTAAATTTGATCATATGCTTGTCATCCTGGCAGAACATCTTGATATACTTGAACATGGTAGAGGAAACAAAAAAAAAAGTACTGTCAGTACTACACTGTAGAATTTCCAGATACAAATGTTAGCACGATTGGGTTATACCGATTCATCATTAGGTTGCATCTCCCTGGAGTTGATACTACATCTGGGCTTGGCAGGGATGCATTATCACCAGTCAGAGTAGGGACCATGTGTCAGTCTCCCCTGGAAGATATATGGTCTTGTATTCTATTAGGATTGGATATGCTTATGTTGCAGACTTTAAATCAATTTCTGAAACCTCTCTACAACTGTTGACTGCTCCAGGTCTGTAAATAGTAGAGTATATCGTGAACTACACCTGATGCATACAACAGAAAAAAAAAAAAAGAAAACACTTATGTATGGGACAGTAAGAAACAACACAAATACTAAAAAAGACAACTCCAAATTTACTTAATGGTCTTGTCTCTTAAATGGCATCCTTAGAATAAAATTACTTCTGAATTTAAAGTTGCCATTCTCTTGGATCAGTGTAGAAACTTAATGATGATAATGTTCTACAATTTTCTTTGTAGCTATTATTACTTGATATGGATTAGACCTACATTGTATTTGTAAAATGCAGCATATATCAATACTGTGATAGCTTTCATTTCTTCTTACATATGTAACTACAGTATCTTTAATTATGCTCCTTTACTTGTGAGGGCTGTAGAGGCCTCTTCGAACAAATCCATGAACTGTGGCGTTAGGATGGTCAGAAAGAACCAGGCCCCCCAGAGCACGTTGGTTTCTCTCACACTCTGAGCACAAGACTTTCCTTCCAGTTAAAATGCAACCTGTGACCAGTGCAATAAATTAAAGGCACAGAAGCCCCAGTGTGAAAAAAAAAATCTGCAACAACAGCAAACTTTCAGCTACTAGACAATGGGATTTGACTATTGATTTTAAAACCCCAGCCAAGAGTTGATGAAAGCCTGTACAGACTTGGCAAAGTGGGCCCGCTATGCTCTGGGCCAGTTTAGATCTCTTTCTCTTATGGCTTGGATGCCTTGATAAAGAAATTCAAGCTTTTTTAGTGACTATTTCATTACCTTGGAAAAGAGTTTTCTATCTTTTGCTTAAATCTGCTTCAAATATGTATACAACCAAAAGTTCATGTTGGTCAGCTTGCTTCCAATATGCACTCGCTGTATAACAATAACTGTGCTTGTAGCTAAGAAACTAAGGAAAATTGTTACCCATCCAAATATTGTACCTATCTCATCTCTACCTCTATCTTGAACTCTATTTTACCTCCCCCCATGTCTGTCTCTGTCTCTGTCCATCTCTATGTCTATGTCTATCTCTATCTATCTCTATCATCTCTATCTCTATCTCTATCTCTATCTCTATCTCTATCTATCTCTATCTATATCTATATCTCTCTATCTCTATGAATAGAGAGATATAGATATCTACATGGTGCTTCCCACTAGCAGGTACAAATTTGCACATGCATACCCACTTTGTAGACACATGTCTGTAATTAATACCCTTCCTTGTTTCTGAGTTAAGAATATTACACTCTTGCAGTATACCTGGATATGAAAAGCTTCAAAGCTTCAGAAACCCTTTTTTTAAAAAGTATATTCAACCTGCTTTCAAGTCAGGCTGTAGATTATCAAGCACTGCATCTACTGTACAACAGTCACGAGCTTTATACTTTAACCATCTTATTCACACCTGACAAAGTAGTTTGTTGGCCAAAACATTCTGCGTGTAATTTTTATGCCTTGGTTTAATTTTGCCTGGTCCTAGAGACCAACATGTATTTTTAAAAGATCCATTTTAATAAAACAAAAATGTAATGACATTATCACAAAATAAATGAGCTAATCAGGGTGTGCTTAGATTGTTCTGTGAGAGCAGACAAAGGCAATTACAAGTGAGGCAGGGAAGGAAAAGAATGGAGAAAGCAGACTGGCTTCAATGGGGTATTGATGAGTTTAGGGTTGTCCATTGCTGCAGAAAGGGTGGGGAGGAGTGGCAGGTAGATGGGGGCAGTAGTAACAGGGACACCTGTCAAATGCAGGAAAGAGAGGGCGTCTGGTTCCATTGCTGATATGGGACATGAATGAAGCTATGTATTGAAATTGGGAAGGGAAAAAAACACAACAATGCAGGCTACAGGAGCTCTACTCTGTGGGCAGGAGGGGGCATGTCTGTGTTTAAGAAGGTGCACAATTCAGGGGGTAAGTTGGAAAAGACAGACAGAGAGCAGTGTTTTTATATTCAGTGTGAGCTTTACCCTGAAAGTAAAGAAGAAAGTTTAGGAGGCTTTGTTAACATCGTGGAATTTTCCCCTGAATTGAAATAATAGCCGAAGTTTCATATCTGCTTACTATTGCTATAAGAAGTGGTACAGATTGAGATTTTTTTAGATGAGAGATGATTTAAGAAAATAAATGGAAATGAAACGTTTGGTAATCACAGTTTGAAATAAAAAAGTCTACTTTTCTTTGCTCTGCTAGCTTAACAGTAACCAGAAAAAGTCACATGAATCGCATAGGATTTTGTTTCTCATAGGTCATCTCATGTCTGGGAAATCTCCAAGTTCTTGATAGCAATATATCAGGGAATTCAGTGACATTTTCAGCAGATGCTGTTCACATTATTTGTGCATCCACACACACAGCTTTGGTGATTAGAAAGTCTTTTATTAAAAGATGAAGTATCAGAGAGGGCACAAAGGATGCACTTTGGTCTTTCCTAAAGAGACTACTGAAGTTTCAACTTACATTTTACTGGGTGCAGACACAGATTGTATTAAATTTCTTTCCACATGAGAGGTAGCCCAGCTTCTCCTTGGAAGGCTTGAAATATTTCTACAAGACAGAACCTTAAGGACTAAAGGTTCCAAAGATCAGTGCTTTAGGGGACAAGGCAGGGAAATGATACATTTTCTCATAAACTTTGAATTCATTTTGGTCCTTGCAGATAACTTTTAGCTCAAGGCAGTAGAGTGCATCAGTCATGCAATCATTCATCACAGGTTTATTGAACCATCGCTGAAGTACCAAGCCATCAGACGTTGGCAGAGAGGGGGGAAATCTAAAAGAAGGAACCTAAAACTGAAATTTGGAACTAGACCATGAGTGACTTTATAATTATGATTAGCAAGTGTGTGTTGAACACTTACATGTAGAAGTGAGCCTGGAATATTTGAAGATAATTGAATCTTGAAAGTAGGTGGGATAATTTAAACCCTGAAGAGCTTATGATGTAAGTTTCCTTGGAGAAGAGGAACAAGATGTGAAAGTGAGATGGGGCGCTCAGAGTAGCAAGAGAAGCAGGAGATAGATTTGAGGGGGACAAAAGAATCCAAATGTGAGATGGTGGATTGAAGAGTCATTCGGCTTGGCAGAGACAATATCATTTGACTGTAGAGGAGCAAAGCAATGCCATTTAAACACATACTGGAAGAGGTCTGTGTTAATGTGTGCACAAAGGCTACTGCCCTGTGGGACGAGGGGCTCCTGATAAGGACTGCCGTCCATATTATACCTATAAATATGGAAGCAGAAAGGAAAGAGAGTTCCTCCCAGAGGACTTCCATGCCAGGAGCAAATTAGAGGACAGGCTTATTTCCCTGCATTCAGGAAAATAAGCATAGAGTGGGAAGCATGAAGAAAAATACTAAAGTGAAGCATTGCCCCCCATTGCCACTGCAGCAAACAGAAAAGATAAAATAAGCTCCTCCCAGGAGGATTTGTTCAGGGTGCAACTGAAACTGCAAACACTGAGTAAGATTGCAGTTATTTTTTAAAATTTTGATTGTTCTGGTTCCCTAAAAGTGGCTTCAGGAAAAACCCAGTTGAAATGGTATCCGAATTGAACTGTCTTGTGGTTTTGACTGCAGTTGTGCTACTTTTCCTTGGAGGTAGAAGTCCCTGTCCCCAGAATGTCAAGTCAAATACATCTGTGTTAGAATCCTGGTGTAAGCTGAGCCCTGGGAAAATTCCTCACTTATGAATGTGACGTAATTTGACCACATCTCAGTATTCTTGCTAAAATTAGAAAAATATAGCAACAGGTGACACATTTTTAGAACCGATGAGAGAAATGTTTGCAATTGCCAATGTCACTTTGACTGTGACATTTTAACGATCACAATGTTCAATTGTTAATTTCATTTTTTAAGAGAAAGTTCTTCAATGTCTCTTAGCTTTCCACTTCCCCAATAGTCTGCCTGTGACTTCTACAGCATTCCAGCCCCGTCTGACTGTGAGGTGTACGTACTGCATGATGTTTGCTTTAATACTGCAGGGCACTGATTTGAGCAGATGCTTGCCGATGCCTTTGTCTCTCCTAGATACTTTCCGACATAATTGGATCTTCTTTGTGTATCATAAACCATACTTTATATTTACAATAGCGTCAGACCCTTTATGGGGATGCACAATAAGTGTCAAGATGCCTGATATCTTGGGCATGGAATGCAGCTTCAGTAGAAGTGATTCAGTAGATTGCTAGCTCCATCTAGATAATTTCCATCGTGCTAACAATCACATCAGTTTCTGCCATTCTTTTTGCCCCTTACCTGGTCATTAACTAGGGAGAGCTCTTCACCCAACCTTGTTATTAAATTATCTGCTATTAAAATGATAAATTGGTTTCAACTCCAGTAATTCAATGTGCTCGAAGACTACTCTTTCTATAATCTTGCTTTTTTATTAATGTGTTACCTTACAAGGAAATACTTCTTATCTGAGTAACATACCTTTAAAAATTCATTACTTTTATTGTGATTTTGATCTGTTTAGAAAGCTATTAGAAATGATGTTTTAAATTTAAATGCATTTTGATAAGTAAAACTAAAGTTATACCTATTGAATCATGTGGTTAGAAGATTTTGTATTTTATGCACTGGGTAAAAACATGGCTATGATCTTGGGGCTGTGTATATTTTTTCCAGGAAAAGATGCACAGATTTCATTAGCATTCCCAAGGGTTTTAAGTTCCCTCTTCTAGCATAAAACTTGAGCATCACTACTGTAGTGAAAAGAACTTTTCAGTTCTAGGAAAATACAAGGCTCTCCAGATGCCCGGATCTGTCCTAGCTACCCTGGCTCCTCACTGACTGTTTCCCTTCTATCATTTATTAGTTTTGCAGACTCAGACAAATAAAGCAACTCTTTAACCTCAGTTTCTCAAGAGTTCCCTAAGGATGCTGAGTGAGCTCAGAGAAACAAAATCTGCAATATCCAGGACTGCAGTGGATGCTTCACTCTTAGTGTGGAGACTTCTTTTTTTCTTGTCTAAACGTCATCATTCCCACCATAACATTACTGCGTGTCCTCTTGTTCAGTCTCCATCAGAGACAGAAACCAGCTGCTCAAATCTCTGTGCACAACTGTCTATGTACTTAAAGTACTTAAGCAAACCCTTGCCTCCTTAACTATAGGTTAATTCCTTTGACCCTGCTTTGGAGACAGTTGTTGAATGAGAATTTTCTCAGTGGTTTGCCCACTTAAAGCAGTCTGTCTCTGGAGGAAAGCTGGGTATTGTTAACATCAGAGCTTAACCGTGAGCTGGGTTTCCTCTGCTCCCTGCAGTAGAAAAGGATCAATTCAATGTGCAGTTACTCATACATTAATGACTCACCCCACTGCTGAATACCACTCCCATTTAGAAATGGGGAGTGCACTCTGAGAAATCACCCCCTGTTAGATGGTGGATGACAAAGGAAAAAAGAATGAAGCAGCAATAGTAGGGGGAGTTTGGGGAACATGTTTGAAATTGTACTGAGGATTTCCTACCAGTCTGGAGCCAAGAGAAGCCAACAATTAGTATTCCAACTAACCATCTAGTTATTTCTTCCCTTACCATCCAGAATTGAGTTCTTATAATTTCAAAATTGCAAATTAAAAAGTGATGAAAGAAGATGGGCATTATTTTTGTTATAAAAAGCTCTACAAAAAAAAACCCTCTCTGCTTATTTTTCTATTTAAAGAACTAACTTTCAGATGCAGAATAATGCAATCCTAAATTCAAAACCAGCTAGTCACATTATTAACCATCTGTACAAAGAACAAATGAGCAACTCTACCCTAATAGAGGATATTCAGAAAATCCATTCTATATCCAATTTCTCTTTGTTGAACCAAGTGCAATCATGTAGATGAAATTATCTTCCAAATTGTAAATTTAGATAAGATTTATTGTTAATATTTTCCCCAAAGAAAGGAGGCACAGAAAGTTAAATGTGAAATCTGTTATTCCATGATGTACGGGGAGCATGAGCAAGAAAGAAACTTCCAGAGGAGCAGCTCTGATGAATGCTTGCTTTCACAAGATGGAGTGGTCTGCAGATGAGAGAAGTATTCTTTGGAAGGCTCTTCTCTGGATAGACAGTGTCAGCTCTCTTTGCTTGCTAGTCATACATTATGCTTAAGGTAGTGACTTACTAGGGCTATTAATAAATATCTCCAAGCCTTTGGGAAAATCTTTGAAGCCAACAATTTTCCTTGTCAGATGGGGGAGGAAACAGTCAGTGAGGAGCCAGGGTAGCTAGGACAGATCCGGGCATCTGGAGAGCCTGGCAGAAGGGGTCAAGCAGATGCAACTGTCTTGCGAATAAAAGAGGCAGAGGTTCTCACTGTGCTCTGCAATATTCAGCTGTGTGGTGCATCCTGAGTTTTAATAGCTGAAATAGCATGATCTAAATAGGCACCACTTTTAAAATTCTGTCCAAACTTTTGTTTGTATGCATTGCTCTTATTTGAATTTCATCATGCACTTTTTTCCCTCTAGTTCAAGGAATTGACTTCAGGTAGTACTGAGCTACCCTCACAGCTCTTTTTAAACTTTGTGTTGAGGCAAGGTCTGGCTCTACTGCCTAGGCTGCTTTTCATTTCCTGATCTCCTTGCCTCAGCCTCGTGAGCAGCTGGGATTGCAGACATGAGCCACCATATCCAGCCCCACATCCTTGCTTGATTGGGGAGAAGAAGATGAAGTTCATAAGTAAGAATTACTAAGAAAGTGCTATGTCTTATGTTTCTTAGAAGGAAATAGATTACAGTCTCTGGCAGAGAGACGGGGTACCCTTTCTTCAGGAGAGGAGCATTAGCATTGTCTTTTGCCAAGACCTGGCTGCATGGAAGAACACCTTTCCTGAAAAAAAATGTGCAAAACCTGAAAAAGCCCTTCTCTCTTTCACGCTGTCCCTCCTTTTTCTTGTTGTGTTTATTTCTCACTTATTCACACACAGATACACACACACGAGGGGGGGGGAAGAGAGAGAGAGAGAGAGAGAGAGAGAGAGAGAGAGAGAGAAATGTAGAAGCTATTTATTTGCAATAGCAGTAAAATGAGAATCATAGGGGCTTCTCAGCCATTTTATTCCCTGGACATCTGAAGGGAAATAAGCGAGTGGGAAGGAAGGAAAGAGGAAGCCACAGTTCCTCTTCGGTGGGAAGATATTAAGAGTTCATCTGACGAAGGAGAAAAGAATGTCAGAAAGAAAGGAAACATTTATCACCTGAGTCTCTATCAAGCCCCTATCCACATAGTCTTATTTGGACCAAGAAAATATAGAGCTTAGTCTGTGCCTCTCACATTATTTTGCTGTTCATTGTCTTTCTGGGAAGGATTTAAGAAGTCTGCCAATTTCCTAATTTTTCTAAAACATCAACTCATATTACACTAATCACTAATTTATGGTATTGAATTTACCAGTTTTTAATCTTTACTTTCCTATGACTCCAATGTCCATACTTGTTTAAAACATTCTAAAATATGACTTTAAGTATTATTTCTTGTTGATAATGGCAGGAAAAGAATGTTCCAGTCATTGTTTAAAGAACTTCCATTATTGATTTGTATATTGAATTGTGAATATTTATTGGTTCTCTTGAAAATTACTTTGTTTTTGTCATATTAATAACAATCAAAAACAATTCAGATAATTGCTTCTAAATAAATTAACTCTTCATGTGCCTGCCTGGCAAGCTCAGGGTCCTGAGTTCAATTCCTGGTACCAATAAATAAATAAATAAATAAATGTATAAATAGATTGGTGAGATAATAGTCTATATATGCCAAAGGACTTAAAGAAAGCTAGAGATCTAAAATATAATTTAGATCTTTTACTTACTATTTTTAATTTATTGAGAAATTTGTCTGTAAAATATTGTTGAATATTTTCATTCAGTCATATCTGGAAACTAGAGACAAATGTATGTTTTGTTCTCTTGCATTGTTTTCTAACTTACAGGGAGAAAATTTTTTATTTATATTTTTTAAAATGAAAAATATAATATCAATAAAGCAAGTGCTAACTGGACTATTGCCAAATTAAAAATAACTGGTAATAGAAATATTATAGGGAAGACACAAAAGGCCTGAAAACTAATGTGCTGAAATTGAAAAACAAAACTGTCTGAGTTTTACTTGTTGGTAAACAAGCTTTTAATACAGTGTGGCTGGCAACTTCTACCGTGATTTCAGGATTAACAGTTCCATGTGCTTGCCTCTCTTCCTGAAAACACAGTTTGGAATATTTCCTTATTCAAAGCACAGCTGAAAACGGTGAAGCTTTGTGGTATTTCAGTGTTGCTACTTTTATCTGTAGCGAACCCTTAGAGAATCTTCTCACTCCTGACTCTTCATATGTACAATGAAAACAATGTCGTTTACCTGCTACAATCATGTGAGGAGAATGACCATGAAATCCGATTCAAGCATTCAACATAAGTGCAGTTTGAATGGGATTTCATGTTTGGCTATACTTTATTTGGTGGGACATTAAAAAGTGAGCACCCTGAGTTTTTCATAATGGTAGTGTTTAGATCTATGATGGTCTCATGCATTCAGAGGCACAGCTTTTGGAAGATAATTGGACCATGGGAATGTGGAACTCATCAGTGATTTGACCCACTGGTGAGCTCACAGCCAGTGTGTTTCACGGGAGGGGGCCCAGTTGGGAGAGGCGCATGACTGGGAGGTATCTTTGCGGGGGATAGTTATCTCCCTGCTCTTCCCTTCTTGCTCCGCAGTGCAGCCGACGTGAGGTAGCTGGGTTCCTCAGCCATCTTCCTGCTCCTTGACCTTTTTGCCTTGAACCTTGGTGAACATGTACTGAATCCCATGAAACTGAGAACTAAATAGATCTCTCCTTATTTAAGTAGTCGGTGCACTGGGTGTTTCGTTTCATGGTGGGAAAGCTTTCAAAGAGACTGCATAAACGTTTTATAATTTAAGTCCACATTTTAGAGATGTACTATTTTGCATAATTTTATTGTGCCTGCATTTCTGATGGTATATCTATCTCTCTAATATCATGCAAAGCAAATGATAATCACTGAAGTAGAAGGGACATGAAAATGTCTCTTGTTTTTTCCCCTTTTTACTGACAGAAATGCATGGATCACTCCAAATGAAGGAGACTGTATCCTAATTTTAAATATCTGTTCTCTGGGTACCAACACCTGGCTATATTGCTGATGAAGGAAAACTAAGTCCAGCTACTTCCTGTAATGCTAATTATCCAAATTATATAAATCTGATTATTTATTATAAGTTCAGCAAGCTTTTCATTCATTTTATTTATTTATTTATTTATTTATTTATTTGGAACCAGGAATCGAACTGAGAATCTAGCGCTTGCCAGGGAGGTGTCATGCCACTGAGCTATAGCAGCCCTCCCGGCTCTAGCCAGCTTTAATGTGAGTCCAAATGCTACAAAAACGTGTACTAAGATATTTGTTCAACAGGTGTATTTGGAAAAGCTGCAGTATAAATCTAAAATTTGATTTCAAAGTATACTCCTTCCTGTGTAATAGACGGAAATGGATGCAGTAGTGTTTTACGACACATTATGATTTGGTCATTCCTGGTCTCTAAATCCACTTATTTTGGAGGAGTGGGGAGGAGTTAGCTTGAGGAACACAAAAAAATGAGAAAAGGAGGCTGCAATATATGTATCAGAACAATCTGTCCTTGCATATTTGTAACAGTATAAAAATTAAAACAAATTGTAAGAAGCCTACCATATGCAAGTTAGAGGATGTATTTAAGTTTTTAAACCATCCCCAAAGCATTTCATTTCTCTTTACTATCATAAGTCATCTAGTAGCCCAATTGGGGGGGAGCAGTCATGAAGATCTGCCTCCTCCTCCAGTCATAGGACTGCTGCGTTTCTGCTACAGTTCCTGACAATTGTTCTGCTGCCAATAGCTTAGCCCCGCTTACAGATGAAATGAGTGCAGCGCTGTCTGGGTGGGGATCTATAAAAACACTGCATCTCTCCCTTGATGTTAAGGTTGTGATTTCTTTGGAGTCAGTCCACTGACTTTAAAAATTCCGTCAGTAAAGACATTTTTTTAAAAATAGATAGCTCCTTTGTTCCATTAATGCAATTAAAGGAAATACTCTAAGCCAGAAAATGTTAGCTTGAATTTTGTTGAGGCGAATAGTTTTCTAAAATCATGTAAAAGGAAAGCTATTAATACTCTGTAGGTTAATTTTCTACTATCCTACACAAGATGTCATGCATGGGTTCAAATTATCAATAGCTGTTTCTCACAAAGTTGTACTGAGACTAAGAAATACACTCCAGTGTGAGCCTTCGGTCTGCTGGGGTTAATTATCTGTGTAGAATGGCTAAGTATGGTTTGTGCATATATTATTGTGTGCATTACTTTTGTAACAAATTGATTTAAGTGCCCTCTTGGAAGAATTGTTGGACAGAATTGATTCAGTGGCCAGCAGATGCACTTACACAGCAAAATTGTGTCTGGGTTTATTTTGGGATCCAAGTAGAATTTTAAGCAAATGGAATGTTGGCGGTGCTAGAGTACATTTCTCCATCAACTTAAACTGTGTAATGCTATGGTGGACATTATTAAAAGATTTGCAGTAAAATATGAGGGGTTAAAATACTCATTGGCAAACGGCACAAACACAAAGCATTGTAGCGGCATTACAAATGGTACAGTACATTTCATCTCATTGTAATGGTATAACCTGACCTGGTTAAGATATTCCCGATGAAATGTCCTAATCACAAAACTTCTTGTTTCACAGATGAAGACGCATTACAAAGAAAATCAGTATGGATGGTGTGATAAATGGCCAGCTTTGATAATTTTGCATTTTCTTCACAGGAAAATTTCAAGCATCTTTATAAACTCAGAACAAATACACACACACACACACACACACACACACACACACACACACACACACACATACACACATGACACTGGGCCAGGGATGTAGCTCAGTGGCACAAGTGACTATATGGCAAGCTCAAGGTCCTGAGTTCAACTCCTGGCACAAAGAAAAAAGACACTGGAACAAATCCACTCTGTGTCATTTTAGGTTCAGATTCCTGACAGCAAGGATTTGTTATGTTTGGCGTCATCTCTCTCAAATGTTTAAAATAATCTGATCATTTTCTTTTGCTTCCTAAGTTTTTGTTTCTTCATCTCCTTTGGGACTATCAACACCTACTTCTTACTGTTGTACATATTAAATAGATAATATGTGTAAAGCTTTTAGAACAATGTCCAAATAGATATGCGCTCCTAGGAATGATAAGAAAGGATAAACTGAGTGGTTTAAAAATTCCGCAGCTCTGATTCTTCCTTCTGTGACCCATGTTGTCTTGTTTCCATTGTTGGTTATAGGCCCTGTGCTGCCATCAGTTTTACCTCTTATTCTCTCCCTCTCTTGTCTCTTTCCCTATCATCCTTTCTGTCTAACTTCTCTCTGTTTCTTTCTTCCTTTACCATAGCTCTTCGTCATTTCTTTGACTTTTCTGTCCTGGGTTTAGTGGTCCCTGCAAGACAGCATGAAGGTGGTGTTTGGGGGAGGTAGGCAGCTTGTAGTGAGGAGTGACCTCCATTGTCAGAATCAGGATCATTACTTCTTCTTGCAGAGAAGTAGGCAGGGGTGATGGAATTTCAGGGTGTGCACCCTCTTGATCTCCATCACTAAAGGCAACTGTGGTAACTCACCAAATTTAGAACCGAAAGTTACCTTTCAGAGTTGATGTCTGTGGTTAACTCCCATATATATATATGATTTTAGATATACAGGAATTTTTTATATATGATTTTATGTATATATATCAGAAATCATGAAAATGTGACTTTTGGATCCCCTCACATTGTTTGCCAGCTGCATAATGAACAATGCTTTGTGCATTTAATGGAAACATTAGCTTAAGATTGCCTTTCAAAAATTATAAAACAGCTTTTCACATTCAAAACTTTATGACCTGCCCAGATACGGGTTTTGAGCCCTTTATGCTTCTTTGCAATTCAGAAACTGTATATGATGAATTTAAATTTCCTGAATTTAAAGTGTATCTTAATGTAACTCAGAGCATGCTGGGATTATTTTTTAAGTATTTATTGATAATGACAGCACTATAATTACAATACTGTATTTAGTCATGGAAAAGCCTTTTATGTTTTGTCTAAATTGTGTTTTGATAGATATGATCGGTACGCTAAAACTTTACCTAAGTTTTAGTGAACCTTCAGAAAGTCTGTGTGTTGCTCTGCATTTTCACATTAAAATGATAATGCATAGCACTTACTGAATGTCATTAATATGTGGAGACCCTGTGTTGCACATCTCATAGAATTTCCCCAACAGCTCTATGAAAAATGTTCCAAATGTTAGTCTTAATTTTATAGATTGGGAAATTGAAACTTACAGAAGCTTTAATGGAAAAAAAATAACTGCCTCAGGGTCATAGGGCTAATAAATGGCACATCCCAGATAAAACTCTTTGACAGTTCAGGCCAAGAGAAAGCCCTCAAGTTCACCTTAAAGTAGAGGGAAGAGACAGAAATGCAAAATTACACACAGTTACAGCCAGCAGATCCAGCATATCTGAAGCATTTCTTGTTTTACGTGTTCCAGTAAACATTGCAAAAGCTTTCTCCAAGCAATGGTCTTCTGAGATGGGTAGTTTTTTTTTCTTTGTTTTGTTTTGTTTTGTTTTGTTTTGTTTTGTTTTGTTTTGTTTTGTTTTTACTACCATTTTACAGAGGACGGCATGGGTGGTGAGGATGGATTCCTTCCCTTAGTCACAAACCTAGTAAAAGGTAGAGCCCAGATGTCAACCCAGCGCTCTAGTTTAAATGACATGGTTTTCAAACCCAAGCTATTCAGTCTTCCTTTCACAGGAAGACCCATGATGGCTTTCACCAGGTGCACGTCATGTACAATTAACATAAACATGAACCAACTTCAACCGTACATAACTGGGCTTCCCTTTTGCTCTGTTTAGAAACAGCTGTCCCACAAGGAATCGTAAAGAAGGCTGGAAGGCATGCATGAGGAGCACCTCTCCTGCACCTCCAAATCATTTGTTAATCTTACATGAGTTCTTGCCCTGTTACCCTGGTGATACTCTACTGCCACCCTATTGCTCTGTTTACGAGACTGTTGTTTGTCTTGAACTATTGCAAACATCTGTATCTTACGTAAAACTCATCTTCTTCTTACCCGTACTCAATTACCTGAATCTTCAAACACCTGAAAATAATTCTTCTCCATGAAATGTGTTATTTGATTAGATGTTTGAATAAAAGCAGTTTTTAAGTAAACAATACTTTTATGAAATTATGAACTTACATTGTGATGACATTTACAGGTTAGCATAATTATTTCACATCCACCTTTATATTTCTTTGCTTTGCTAAACTTAAAACCTGGACAAATACTCATTTATCTTTACTCAGGAGTTTCCAAAGTAGGTCGTGAAAGTACAGATTTATGATATTCTCAGTGAGACTTGGAGAGGTTAAACCATGGAGGAAAATAAAATTACCAGTAATTAAATTTACAGGCAGGTTTGCCATCTGAAGCAAATTTATTGCTTCATAGTGAAAGATAGTTTAGACACTTTCACATAAAGCAAATCCACTTTTACATGATATAGGTATTATACATTGCCATTTCAATTTATATAATTAAAATGATATCATTACACTCTAGGTTAATGGGATACTCAACTGGAAACCATACGTCCTAAGCAATAAAATAGTAGCACTGCAGCCTTGGCTGTTTTCTTGAAAGCTGATGCAGTATTTCAGCATCAGTATATTATATTCTACCTTTTAAAAATCTGTAGGCTTTCCCTTCAAGAGGAAATAATCCTTTTGAAAGTACTCTATTTTTCAGAAACAGAAAAATTAAATCTATAGAGTGCCTAAAATAAACATATTTGAAAATTATTTTCATCTTATGTCCCTACCTCCACAAGGACATATCAGCGAATGCCTAATGTATGACTTCAAGAAGTATCACTTTTGGATTTTTAATATGCATTTTTTACTTGGAAAATCACTGAAATATTTTGAAATCTGAAAGAAAATAAATTCTTAGTTTGTAATACTCTATAACTTTTTACCTGTCATACTTAAGAAGCTGTCTGTGTAACTAATTTCTATATATGCACATTTGGATATGGTCAATTTCATTCTTCCTCTCCCTGTCCTTGCCTGCAGTCCATACACATTTCAAAATATATATATTAATGTTTATTTCAGTCTGTATGAGTATCATACAAGTAGGTGGGAAAAACAATGATAAAAAATACATCCTTTTTGAAAATAGCTTATCCCAAGTTCAAAACAAATCAAGAGGTTTTACTGTAGTCTGTTCTAAGTCTACTAGTGTGATCCAAAGCAAATACTGTGCACTTCAGAGCCTGTTCTAGGTATATGCAGGAAAGAAATAAAGATTCGATTCATAGGAGCTGAGTGAGATCAGATGAGTCTTCTAAGAGAAGTATAACGCCTGACAAGGTTTGAGGTGGAGCAAAACAGAAGCTGCTCTTTGATCCTCATGGTCTAATAAGTGGGCTGTTAGTAGACTAATTAATAGTAAAGCAATATAAAAATGCCAACCATGAGCTATAGAACATACTGAACATACTAGTACCTAGCACAGGTAGTTACTGATTTTGAAACTACTTTACAAAGTCTGTTATAGCTATCAACTGAGAAATAGATTAGGAAAATGTATCATGTGTGTACAATGGGATTTTAAATATTTAAATGAAGGACAGACATGTGCTACAACCTGCGGGTGGAGGAGGAGCGTGCCAGAGGAGTACACAGGTTGTTTCAAGGCAAAGAAAACCTCATGGCTGTGTTGCCCAAAACTACCCATGATGTAGAAGCCATTAAATCATTCAATTGAAATGGTGAACTTATTGAGATATAGTAAAAACTGTATCTCAAGAAAACTATTAAATTTTATTTAAAAAGATTCTCTCAGAGGAATATTTTTGTAAAGAATTGAAGTTTTCCGGTTTTATTTGTCATGTGTAGGTTTGCCAGTGTTTTCCCAGAGGAAGCTAATCTTTTATTGAACATGTTTTCACAATTATCAAGAATTACTAAATAAATGAATGCATGAATGAATATATACATAAATAAGAATTACTTTCTGATTGAAGCTTGCAAATTCTGAAAAGAAGAAAAGTGTGACGGTTGACTGTAGTTTTAGGCAGACCCTAGACAGATTTTTTTCAATGCTCGGTACTGAATCCAGGGCTTTGTATACACTAACCAAGCACTGTATCACTAGTTTTTTTGCTGTTGTTTGTTTGTTTGTTTTTTAGTACACATTATTGCCAAGGTGCAGGTTGGTCTTAAATTCACCATCTCCTTGCTTGGAATTACAGATTCAAGCCTCTCTGCCTGGAAATACCAAACATTTTCATAACATCAGAATGGAGTATACATGTTAACACTGACTTTTAGAAAGTCAAAATTGGTTTGCACACTGATGTGCAAAAGGGGAGTGATGAGGAAAACAACAGTACTTCACTGGTTCTAGTCAGTCTTGCTCAGGTTCTTGAAAACTTCCATCCATCTTGTTAAAGATCCTCATCCAATTATTCCTATGTTCTATATGTAAGTCCTTTGTCTGAAGAACAACCGGCTAAATTTTTTCCCACTCTGTGGATTGTTTTCTCACTCTGTTGATGATTTCTTTTGTTATGCAAAAGCTTTTTAATAAGATGAGACTTCAGTTGCTAATTCTGTACAGTATTTCCTGTTCAGTCTGGGTTTTGATCATGAAGTCTCTGTGTACACCTATGTCTTCAGGATTTCAGATTCAAAGATCCAATCCAAAAATGAGCATCTGAAATGAATACACACTTCTCAGGCAAAGAAATATAAATGACAAATAAATATATGAAGAAATGTTCAACATCATTGGTCATTCAAGAGATGCAACTTAAAACAACCCTGAAGTTCCATCTCACTCCAGAATGAATGGCTATCATCAAGAAAACAACTAATATCAAATGCTGATGGAGGTAGGGAAAAAGAAACCCCCCTCTATTGTTTGTGAAAGTGTAGACTGGTAAAATCACTATGGAAATCAGTGTGGAGATTCCTCAAAAAGCTAGGATTAGAGCTCCTATTTGACCCAGTTATTCCCCTTCTAGGTATCTTCCTGGAAGTATTAAAAACATCATACCACAGTAATATATGTGCACCCATGTTTATAGCAGCACAATTTGCAATATCTAAATCATGGAAATAACCAGAATGCCTATCAGCTGAGCATTGGATAAAAATGATGCAGTCTTTTTAGACAATGGAATACTACTCAGCCATAAAGAAGGATAAATGTGAGACTTTTGTAGATAAATGGATGCAACTTGAGACCATACTTGTAAGTGAAAATCAGGGTCACATGTATGAACATATTGTCTCCTTGGTGTGAGAGACTGAAAGAGTAAATAAAGTTCGAAATATACCATAGATATTGGAAAGTGGGAAGAAATTGTTCAGAAGGAAAGAGGAACTACAGTAGGGGAAAGATAAAGGAAGGAAGGGAAAAGGAAAAAAATACTAGATAATTATACTACTAGTTTCTCTCAGCTCATCCAAAAGGTTTGTGCTAATATAGTTTGGAGAATTTTTTATTCCCATATCTTGTACTCTGAGTAACCACTTTGAAGATAACAATAGGCAATGTATTTATCATTGTTGTTCTCCTATTTTGTTTTATTTTTTCCATAAAATGTAAAAGGGTATTAACAGAAACAAATGAACAAGAAAAGAATCCTCATCCATTATCTGTACTACTAGTTTATTTGGTTTGGTTTGGTTTGGTTTTTGAGGCAGGGTCTCTATATGTGGTTCAGGCTGGCTTTATGTAGCCCAGGCTGGCCTTGCAGCAAGTCTTCTGCCTCAGCCTCCTGAGTACTGGGATTACAGGCGTGCACCCCCTTGCCTGGTCTCTTTACTACTATGAAGACTAACCAAAAACTCCTTAGTCATCTACTGAAATGTTTTATAATCACAGCACAATGCATAGCTCTAAAGCACAATAAACTATGTTACCCATACTCATCCCCGTGGGCTTACCTTTCACATACGCATGCCTTCATTCCCCGCTCCTTCCTTTTGGATAGCTCTCCCCTCTGTCTTCGTCATCCTCATGAACTTCCCTAAGGTATAAGTCACTGCTGTCCTCTTTAGAAATGACTTCCTCCTGTGGATGTCACCCTGCTCTTGTAATATCCCACTATTTGACTTACACATGCTGGCCAGGATGAGTTTGCATTTGCCCTCTAGTCTCACATGAGTGGCCTTTCTTACTACACTGCATACATTATGGTGAGAAATAGTGTCTGATTTGGTGTGTGTCTTAGTACATAAATAGTGTAGTTCTTGATACAAAGATGAACAGTCTGAGTTCAGGAAATAATTTCCTGCTGGTTAATATCCATGTTTTATTAACTAAATTATGAAACTCACATACATCCCTAGACCCGTTCTTCAGAGAATTAAAACACATTCAAGTCCATCAACTCAGCCTGAATCTATAATTTAGACTTAATAAAAGTGTTTGAAGACTGTTTTCCATTTAAAATACGTAGTAACTATACTGACACAATCACTTTAACTTTGGTATCACTTTTTATCTCACTGATCTCATAATAGACATTATCAGAAAAAATACAATTATCATATCTTAAAGAACCAAAGAATAAGTGCATCATTTTCTTACTTTGCCAGAGAAGATTGTATTTTCATGTAATATCTGAGATCAATGATAGTGACACGTATATACAAGCTGAGTATATTTAATGCCAGTAGATTGTGTACTTTGAAATGCCTTATCTTTTATGTTATGAATACCTTCCACCATACAAGTGTTCCTTGTTATATAATAATCCTTTTTGTAGAATTTCTCCCCCTCTCTCTCTCTCTCTCTCTCTCTATCTATATATATATATATATATATATATATTCATCAAATAATGGGTATCTCAGATCTGATATTTATATTTTGGTATTTTTATATATAAAATATAAAATTTTAAAATATAGAAAAGATATTTATATTTATATCTTCTGATATTTATATATGGAATATATATATTCAGCAAGTAATGGGTATATCAGATCTTTTGATATTTATATTTTTAAATAAACACATAAATGCATACATGTACAATGAGAGGATAGGCATGAGGGTGAGAAAAGCCCATAGCTGACTTTTCTCCTTACAAATATTGAAATTTTGAGCACATTAAACATCCGTTCTTGTGGGGGATATCCTGAAAATTTGAAACTTGCTGATGCGTTGCATGTCATCCGATGGGAGATTTATATATGATGTGTGTGATTCAGTTCTCAGCATGGTACAAGACTCTTTAAAATATACATTTATTTATTTATTTTTCATTGATTTGTTAATTTACATTTTAGTGTTAGAGATTGAACTCAGGGCCATCACACTGAACTACAACCATTTTAATTTTTAGAAACCCAGTCATTTTAAATAACTAAGTTGCCACAGGTGGTCTTCAGCTTGGAATCTTCCTGCCTCAACTGCCCAGAGCACTGGAATTGCAGGAAGGTGCCACTATGTGTGACTGGGGTACGATACTCTTTCATCTGTATTTCTGGTTCTAATCTACTGAGTTCTAGTCTCATATTGTCAGCATTTTAATTTGTGGAAACGTTGCATCAGTATCTCTTTCATTTGCCTTGTTATGTAAATGTCTGACAGTCTTTTTAGAATCTTAGTTTTCTTCCTTTATTTCCCTTACTTGTGTTTGTAACAAGACCTGTTCACTTGTCAGGTCTCAGAGTACAGACTTACTCAGACAGTGTTTTCCCTTGCACATACATCCTGCCAGTTGCCACCACTTCTGGGTTTTTTCCTTAGAGCTTCTTTTTCTTTTCCTGCCACCCTGACTGCACATTTCCTGAGGGTTTGTCATTTTTCAGTAATTCCCTAGAAAAACATGAGCTAAAATTCCGGTCTGCATTCATCACACTGTCTAACAGTAGAGACAGCGAAGAAAGGAATTAAACTAAAATTATTTTTTAATTTCTCTTTTTAATCAAAGCATATTTATGGAATGCCACACGGTAATTCAAAGTTGTACAGTGGTAATCAAAAGATGTGGTGAATGTTTACATTTTAAAAATCTTATCATACCTAAGAAGAATGCAGTAATTAGATTTGAAGAAAGGGGGAGTGTTTTTAATATTGAGGGGAATTAATGGCAATATGCCTTTCACTGAAATAATTATTAAAATTTCAACATTGGTTATATTTTATGATTATCCTGCTTTGATCACCCATTTATGGTAATTTCTGCCAAAGAAAATCATTGTAATATAGCTTTATCAACTTTACTCACTGCATCCAGCATCCTGTGACTTCTAGCTCCTCCCCAAATTGGCTTTGGTCATGGGGCAGAGACACAAATAGGTAAAATTCTGAATGTGTTCTGAAAATTGAATCAAAAGGATTTACTGATGGATTTGATACAGGTATAGAATAACACTACACATCAGTGAAACCTCCAAAATCTTTGTCCAAACAATTATAAGGAATAACTAAGGTATTTTTTAACTGGAATAAAGAAAAATTAGGAGGAGGTAGTACGATAAATTGTTTTAAACAATGTAACAGGACCAGTATGTGTGTATGGGTGTTCATGGGGGGGAGTGTATTGGAAGGGATCATAAATCAAGGAAAGGAGGTGATATTGTAGTCTCAGTCATGTATGAAAGTGATGAAGAATGTTGAGAGATATTCTAACAATGACTATGGCAGTGGAGAATTAGAGACAGGCCCTTGATGAGAGACACTGTTGATATATTTTGGGAAATGGTCAAATGGAATATAAACAGAGGGTCTAAAACTGGTAATTCCAAGGTTGCACAGCTCACCACGAGGGCCACTTCTCTGACGTGGCTCTAGAAAGTCTGTATTTTTCTAATTGTGCAAATCCAAAGAACAGAAAGTCCTGCCTGTTTGAAACCCCTTTCATTCACTCTCATTTCCTGTGGTGATTAGCTTCAGAATGGGACCATTTTGCTAGCTTTTTCATGTCCTCCTCATCTCAAAAAGTAAACCAAAATTTTAGGTCCTGGATGTGCAGTATTTTAATATTTCTACAGCAAATTCTCCTTTAGGCCTGAGCATTTACAATGAACTCTTAACAAAATTAGTTTAGTCATCTCTCTTCATCTCAGTTCCACAATGCTGTGTGTCTCGTTGGAAAACCTTTTCCACTTTTCCAGTTTTGTTATTTTACTCAGAAAACTCAAGTGAATTCAAACTCTGGCTAAGATGATGCTCACCTTAATTTGAAGTGAAGACCTTATATTTGGAACTGGGCCAAACTCTCAGATTCATTAGTTAACGTCCTCTAACAAATGCTTGCCTGGTGCACGGAGGGTCTATGAGCTCTGAAACGGCGCCCGCTGCTACCTCTCTTTCCATTGCCTTGCTGATTCTGAAATTCAAGTTCCAAATCAATCTTCCTAAAACTCAACCTCAATCAAGACATTTATCCCGCCTGAAATACATTTTGACACACAATTTCTTAGGAAAATAATCGCAAACTCTCCACCTATCACCCTTTCCCCAGCACTGGAGGTTGACATGACCTGAGTGCAATCATTTTCTATGAGTCTCCAATAACATCTTTTATTTTGAAGGTGGCCTGGGTTAAGTGTCCTCCAATGGTTATACTTTCTCTGGTTTTCCTGATCATCTTTCTCAGATACCACTCATACTTTTCACACTGTAGGCCAACTTCCTTGTCTTCTGACCACATGATGTCTATCCCATTCTGCAGCTACATAGATAACTTCCTGAAACCAAATCCATAATTTCTATTCTGATTTCCCAATGTTACTGATAGTCCCTCTCATCAAACTTCAAAGTGACCTTTGCCCCCTCATCTCCTATTTCATCCACTCTGCATGCAAGGCACTTCTACATTTTGGTTGTTCATGCAATCTTGATATCACTCAGTGTCTTCTGTCTTTTCTCAATATACTGGGGAAATGCCATATTCACTATCCTTACCCACCTCTGTAGCCTTTACAATAAAGATGAATGCCTTGCATATATTAAGTATTAAATATATATATGGAGACTGGAAATTTTTGTGTGGTACTGGAGGCTGAACCCAGGGCCTTGTGCATGCTAAGCAAGCATTCCACCACAGAGCTACATCCCCAGACCCTGAGATTGGAATTTTAAAACCCACTTGATTTTATATATATATATACACATATATACATATAATATACATCTATATACTATACTATATATATACATATATATATAAAATATGAATCAATGTTCAAATGTAGTCTAATCCATCATTTTGCGAGTGACATACATAAGCCAGACTTGGATAAGTTCAGGAAAATATTCCCAAGTTCCGGGTCACAAGAAGAAAATATTTGTTAACTAATCCTGGTTATAATTTTAGAAATTCCAAATCTGGACTCCGTATCAAAGTACATTTCCTGTACACATAATAATTTGCCTCTATCTGTAGCACTAGTACCTAGCATTTCTCACGCTTGATTTTCTTTTCTGTAAAACCATAATAACAGTGTATTTTGCAAGACTTTTATGAGGATTAAAGGAACTATAGATTATACGCAATAGTGCAGTCTTTCTGAAAAATCAACTCTCACAATGGTAGGTGCTGAAAATATGTCAGTTTTTTGTTCTCCCTAAGTGAAAACAGCTCACTTAACTGCAGAGGCTTGGGATTTATAACTAAAATTGCCTGTTACGGTGGTTTCTGCACTCCAACTGAGACCCCATAGCAGGGTCTTGGAGCTGTCTGTTCCGGGGAGCAGCATCTCATAAAGCATGATTAACCTTAAGGGAATAAAGACCCGTGAGGCTGACCTGCTTCCACACACTTGTAAAGGTAAAAGACTGGTAGATACTAGCGAAAGTTATTCTATACGCCGTGATTCTGCCAATGGAAATCGGAAGGATTAAGATTACATTCAGAGGAATGATGTTCTCTCAGTGCTTCAGTGTTCCTCAGGGACATTTCCATGAACCATCGAAGCCATCTCCCTCATCTTCCTCCTTCCTCACTAGACCTCAGACAGGAATGTGACTCCGGGCTGAAACTGTGCCTGGAAACGGAGCAGAGCTGAGACTACAGTTAGGGGGTGAGGTGGCCCCAGCTGTGGAGACGTGAAGGCTGCAGAGGCTGGGAGTAGCCAAGAGCGGCAGCAAGTATCTCCGCCATTTTTATTCACCTCCGCGTTGCCTGTCGCATTCTTTGTCCTGGGAAAAGTTGGAAAAAGACAATTGGCAGACACTGAATATTACAAATACTGCTGTTTCCAGCGGGTATTATAGATTCATATTGGCTTCAGTTTAATCTTTTCTCCCTCGTTTCTTATTACTTTTTGATTTTTCCTTTCTAATATGTCTTTCCTATCTCTCTGCTCTTGCACGGAAGACTGTGCACTGAAGACCATGCAGGCTTTTAAATATATATTGTTAAACAGTCTTCACTCGATGTAATTTTAAAAAGGAAGGAAGTCAGTCTGAATCAATGACAAGCTGGAGAAATAAGCAATTTTTAAGGAAATGAAATTTTATTACTGCTAGGGATGTACTGAAACTATTGAAAGCAGTAATGAGCTACGTCGCTTAGGAAATGGACGGCTGCTTTACCTCCACCGTAAGCTCATACTGTAAATTTACCCCTTGAAATAAAATATGTGGGGTTCTTCTGCGGGGAGGGCTAACAACCTTTCTCTTTAAGTAGGCTAACATTCATGCCTTTACAAATTGCTTAGCAAACATATTTTTATTTGAACTAGAGGATATTGAGATATAAATGCAAACCTCGGTTGTTTAAGACTTGGTGCTAATGAGGTCAAGACCACACACTAAATCTTCACACTGCCGATCCTCCACCACCCCGTCTCTGCTGCGAGAGTAGTCACTACATACTCTGGCCTGGTCATGAGCAGCAGAGGAGTATACGGTTTGGATTAATGTCTCCTGTATTCTTGCACATCCTGGAAAATGATTGTATTTCCATCTGCAGTGTGCCAGTGGTCGGTAACTTCATCTTTCTTTGTGAGAATCAGTTATTGTAGAGTTTAAAGAGAATTTAAGCACCGTCATTGTTAGTTTAGTGACTTGATACTTCAAGTTTTGCTATCTGACCGTGTTATGTGAAACTAGAACAAAATTTTCTATTTTTAGGGCCACTTTTTGCGTGTGTAATTGCACCTTACTCATTAAGGCTAATAATATGTGTCAGCTCACAGAATTGCCTCTGAACTCTTGGAAAGACAAATACGGATACTTTTCATGAGATCAGTGATTTTTTTGCAAACTTCCTATTCCAACTCAGAGAGTGCTTTTTCTTTTGATTAAAATGTATTTCTCAATTAAATTAAAATGCAAATATACACCCTCTGTGTTTATGGTTACAGTAGAATTATTTAAAGGAGGCTTTAAATCAATCCACCATTATTATTTCATGCAGAAACATTATTTTATTGTTGGGCTGGTGCTGCCATGGTCCATTTTCAAGATTGCTTGAAGTGCTATGAAAACTTAATCACACTGCCCAGATTTTATCAATTTGTACTCACCTTTCTCTAAGAAGCTGCATTATGCTACTTTTTTATATACTTCAGAAGCTATTTCAGTAATGTTGGAGAAAACTCAAGTACTAAAACTTCAGAACCTAGTGGAATTGACTTATGAAAAATTTACTGTTTGTTCAAAACAAATAATAACCATATTTAATTTTATAGGATTGGTGCAACTCTTAAGAATATCATATTTTAGAAGTTCTTATAAAATCAAAGATCTAGAAGCATACTTTGAGTAAGAACTGGTCAGTATTTGGATTAGCAATATAATGTATTGGTATGGCAAATTGCATCTACTGTCATGCATTTAATTAAGATCTTTTCAGGTATCTTACACTTCTCAGTTGCTGTGATTAAAATAAATTTAAAATAATATTTTATGACTGTATCTTTTTCTTTTTGACTGTTTTTAGTGATCTCAGTGAAAACCAAATTCAGGCTATTCCAAGGAAGGCTTTCCGTGGGGCAGTTGACATTAAAAATTTGTAAGTATATATTTATGTGTATATATACATGTACATCATTTTCAACTTATACTACTTTTGTATGTTATCATGTTTTCTGTGTTCTTTTCATATTGAAGAAATTGTCATCAAGAGGGGTGAAAGCAAGGATGAGTTTATCCTTGCTTACGAGACCTTATAATAGTAAATTTTAAATTGTTGTTTGAAGAGGTTCTTATTTAGAAGATATCTAGAGATAAGTCATTATGAAATTCATCCTCCAAACCTTGTTATTACCTTGATCAGTAGTTCAGTCTACTGAAATGGTTTGATGAAGATATTTACAATCCATTTCTTTCTTTTTGCCACTACTATATTTCACCCCTTTGTAAGTTGCTATCAGTGTTTAGTTGAAGTGCTGAATGTGAACTATAGATAATATTTTCTTGTTAGATATACTTGTAGTGCAGTTACCGTTTTTAGAGGTTTTAAGTCACCATTTTCATTAAATGCCAAGATTGAGAATGAAAAAATTATTCCTTTGTGTGAATATTTTCTCAAATGTTTTACTTTCATATTTTCATGATATAATATACATATCTCCTCTTTTAAAATTAAAAGAAGAAAAATACTTTCCTATAGTTTTTCTTGCTGAGTCTTATTCTGGTTTGTCCTAGGGAAGTGTTTTAAAGCGTCTATGGCTCTTAAGGTACATTTCAGATTTAAGATCTCAATGACCATCTTAATATTTTCAGTACATCTCTTACAGATTTTGAAATACCATATTAGTCTTGAAAAAGGATGGTTTTTAGCTGGCTGAGTATTAGGGCATAAAATGCTTCCCTTAGCTTATATCATATTTTGGAAAATAAAGATTAAAGACAGCCCCAGTGTGTTGAGATTAACTATTAGTAATCCAGTATTTCTTAGCTAGGAATAAACAAAGCAGGCACTTTTTCAAGAATTATCTGATATTAAGAATTCTCCATGATAGGATCCAGTGATATTTTTTCAGTAGCAAAAGTGAGACAAATAGTTTTCCTTGTCAAAGAAGACACCTGTTTATAAAGCTAGACATTTTGGACTCAGCATCTTCTAACGATAAATGCATTTTCTATTATATTGTACTTTCTAAATATACAGTAAGACATAAAACTACAGGCTTGTAGGTGCAAATGTATAGAGCCATCAAAATCATGACTCTCTCTTTATGAACACTCAAGTTAAAAGCATTTCATTTCCTTTCTTTTTATCTTTGCTAGCTAGGGCTTAGAGAACTCAACTGAATTGGTGATATAAGATGGCCAAAACTATCTCCGTACTGTGTCTACTTAGAATAGCATAGGGTTCCTTATGTAGCACTGCTTTCCTTCCCTTTATGCTGCTGGAAATATAAACCTGTAGCTACAGCTGATGACCCTTAGTGGATGTTATTTGCAAACTTATATGCATATTACCTCTCAGTTGGCTGTGTATGTGCATGTGTTTCTATGAGTTAGGAGATAGGAATGTAGAGCATAAAATAAATAGCAATATTAAGAATGATATGACTATTCTGTTATAAGTCAATCAGAACTGAGCTGCAAAATAGAAAAAGGAAAGATACTATAAACTATGAAATGAACATATACAAAGCCTAGATTTATAAAAGAGATTTAAATACTATAGTGATTAAAGACAGGAAAGGATAAAGACTGGAGTTTGTTATGTACTGGTTTTGTGGGGTAGGTAATGGTCAGTTGAGAATTTTCCAAGGATGCTGGTCTAGGCCTGATTTCAGAATTTTGGCCAAATTCAGTATTAAAAACAAAGTGCTTTGTAGTGTACATATGTGTGTGTGTGTGTGTGTGTGTGTGTGTGTGCGTGCTCACATGCACATGATACAAGAAATTTGTGACCATTGTTTAAAAACAAAGCAGCATAAATCTAAAGTAACAGTAGGGGTAAAAAGCAGAAGGGTTTCAATATGAGAAAGCTGCGTAGAGCAACATCTACATAATTTCAAATTTGGAGCTTTATGTTGCAATGAAAATAAAAGAATCTCAAGAGATTGTGTGGATACCGAACAATGGTATTCAAATGAGCAATTTCCCCCTTTTCTAAATGTTTCCATAGAGCCGTGTAAAAAACAACAACAACAACCTTGAAATATCAAAATGCTTTAACAATTGTAGTTAATTATTATGGTCATACCTATATAATTTTTCAATTAAAAGGTATGTTTCTAAAGCAAAAATTAGTTCAAACTACTTTGTTTTACAAAACAGCTCACATCTTATGAGGCATGTTATGAAATTTAGATTTGTTTGAACTTAAGAAAGATATCTGGTAAAATACATTGAAATTAAGAGTTAAAGGCTAATTCACATTATTATTAAATAAACTGGTAATTATAAATTACCAAATAATGATACTATAAAATGCCGTTAATATTACTATATTTATGTTCAGTGTGAGGAGGAAAAGCAGGGTTTTGTCCTATTTATTGCGCCAGCGGTGCATTTACAGGTTAGAAATTGGCACATGGTGTAGGGCCCCTGCACAGAGTAATTCAGACAATTAAAGAAAAACAGAGCGGATGGAAGGAAAACGTGCTTTATCTGCACAAGGATTTGACAAAAACAAAAGATAATAATAAGATGTATGGAGACAGAACTTTCTCAGGAGGGGTGGGGGACTGAGCGCTGGAGGGAGGGGGAAGAGGAGAGAGGGGGCCGAAATAAAGAATTGAGATGCATCGTGTACGTGCACCAGCTCCTCAGGAGGAATGCAATCATTATGCACTGCAAACATGTGCTTGTGAAATATAAAGTAAAAAAGAAATATGTGCTTTTGCTATGATGAGACTGGATGGAAGAAATATCTCTTCAGCTGCAGAGAGACCGTACGTTGTTGAACACAGTCCAGAAGACCAGGCGGAGGCATTCTAACAGGTTCATTGGATCTCCCCAATCAGGCCTTGTTCACAGCAAATTCTAGTTGCAAGATTTCCACTGGAAGCACTTGCTTTAATCTTGTAGATTGGCTGCATATGCTCAAGGCAGCGGCCTGACAATATGAAATTGATGCTGTGGAAATGTTGCAAATTAGCAGATTTTATTCCCTTTCCTTCAGGCAAGCCACGCTGAAACTGTTGTAGACAGATGGGCATTTATCTCGCGCTTAAGCATCTCCAGGGAAGCGTTCATGGAGCTTTTTTGCTTATCTCTACTAATTTCTTATCAAGGCTAACACTTATTACATTGTACTTTGGTCTGTTGTTTGTATTTTGTATTCATTTATTTTAGTTTATTTAAGTTTATTGGTACTATGTACGTATATGTAATCATCACAATCATTATAGGGAATTTGTACCTGTACATGATATGTCTTGATTCTTCTTTTTCTCCCTCATTCTTGTCCTCTTATTCCAAACCCCCTTCCTCTTCCCATTCTCAAACTCTTTTTTCATTTTATCCTTCTTTGCTCATTTTTTTCTTTTCTTTCCCTTTTTTTCTTCCCTCCTTCCTTCCCTCCTCTCCCCTACTGAGTTCTCTGTGCCTTTTGAACAGTTTCTTCCTATTCCACATTCAATTTTATTACTTTATTTTCTCTACCCACGATTAAACCCATTTTTCTTAACGTTTTAGAAAATAGGATGTGAGAATAACAAGATCATTAAACTATCACTAAATGATAGTTTTATGATAATCATTGACAACAACTGGCATAAGATTTACATAAGTGATTTTAGAGTCCTAAAAAATGTGAACTAAAGTATTGACACCATATTATTACCAACTGATGCCTCACGGAAATGATAACTGATGTTTGTAGAATTTCCCTATAGAAATTTTGTGTATATATTTAAAAGATTTGACTGTGATTCACTAAAGCCTTTGCTTCCTTCTAATCAAATCTTGAAAGAAGGCATATTACATTGTACGTTGTTTTGTTTTCAAGTATCTATTAAGTATTTACATTTGATTAAATCCTTTTGAAAATATTCACATTAAATCTTGCTTTGTAGCTGATACTTGTGAAGTTTCAAACATATACTTTATGAGTATTAAAATATTTCAAAAATCTCTTGCTTTTTGAGAAAACATTTAAACAAACATTTAAACAAAAATAATAGTAATACAAATATGTACAATTTAAAATTAAATAGATTGCTAATTGTATTGACATCACAAACTTTTAACTTCACTTTATTTAGTGAGATCAATATTAATAATTAAAACAATTAAATCTCAATAAGAATTCTTTTATGTATTATGTAAAGTGAATCATGCCTGCATTTTGTTTCTTTTCATTTTGTTTAAGTGTAAGCATACTCTATGGTCCAATCAAACTACATTATTTTTTGTATTTCTTGCTCATTAATATATATATATTATATTAATATATATATATATATCTTTTCCCATTTGCTTATTTTATTCCATTAACTCTAGACTCATGAGGACACTTTCCTTCCTTTTCCAGGGAAAATAATACTTGGTAAATAATAGATTGAGGAACATGTTTGTCCTTGTTCTTTTTCCACATGCAGTAAGACAAGTGTTTAAGTCACAAAATGATTGGGGAGGGCTGGGGATTTAGCTCAGCGGCACAGCGCCTGCCTGGCAAGTGCAAGGTCGTGAGTTCGATCCCCAGTACAGGAAAAAAAAAAAAAAAAAAGATTGGGGATGGTTCTCTCTGTATAAGTCATGATGTCATTTGAAAGACAAAGATGTATCTAGATAAAATTTTAGGAAATTCCTTTAATTTTGTGATGCTGTGTTATTAACACTTAGAAGATTGGACAAACAGAGGACACATCATCTACGTGTTGGTGCAGAACTATATGAGCTTCTTAGAAATTTCAGTTGTTGCTGAAACTGTGTCTTCTCCTCCTCCTCTTCCTCCTCTTCCTTCTAATAATCTATTAAATTTATAGAACAGTTCACAACTCTGTCTTTAGTACGATACACAGAAAGACATATGAATAATTATAGTTTTCATTTTCTTATTTTAAATATCTTTATACTTCTCTTCACTGTCATTTACACAATTTATGCTCATAAAGGAGCAGGGTTTGTTTGTATAATACAGGTTTGGTATGTAATGGTTAGAGAGAAGAGTGTATCTAAAACCTGCCACACAAATGTAAGACTTCATTTACCTTGGACATAGAAGTTAAGTCATAACTACAAAATGTCTCCTTTATTTAATTAGTTTTCATGTTAAGTTCTTTACTTTTCTTACTTATAATAAAAATAAAACCCATTGATTTTCACATGGAAATTATATCTGTGACCCAACTCCATGGTGGACTGTTTTTAGTTAGCATGAGGCTAAAAATACCTTTGACTTGTAGAAAATGAAGACAAGTTGCATTTCTTAAGGGTTACTCCTGTCCCCTTCATACACAGGAAAAGTTTCTAAGGATTTGGGTGAAAATCAAGAGTTGTCTTTGGTACCTAAATATAAGTAGGGGGGAAAAAAAAAATCAGCTTGGCAGATGCCTTTACAGTACATTGGGAACTGTCCGTGGTTCTGTAATCTGCCTGGTTTACACTCACTTTAAAAATACCCTCTGACCTAAGAGAAACTACTTTTTGAAACACATTGGTATACATATATATACATATATATATGTATATATATAGTTTTGAAACAGTTGAATAGATAATTTGAGGAATTATTTGAACTCTTCCCTACTTCTTATTTCTCTATCTTCTATTTTATTCTCTCATTCTCCCTCTCCCTACATCTATCATTTATATCTACATTTAGTGTCTCATATAAGAGAAACCCTGTGATATATAAGCTTGTGTCTATTTCACTTTGATTAGATTATGATGTACAGTGTATTAACAATTGTTATTCTCTAAATACTTTGTTATGAAATTTTGTTTTATTTTTTCATAGAAGTTAGAAGAGTCCTTTTTATATTTCTTTATTACTATCTACTTGTATCATATTAATATTAAATAATATTTGTAAAAATCACCCTCTGAAATGTCATAATCCCCAACAAATATAATTGAAGTTTGCTATCACAAACCTATTAAACCTTGAATTTTGTAAAATGACCTTAAACAGTTTTTGTTCAAAAGTGCATTACCTCTTATAAAAGTAGCTTATACACTATATGTTCATAAATGCTTTCAAATAAAAAAAGAAAACAGGAAAAATCAATTAAGTGACAGGAAATCCAATGCGTGTGTTTATAAAGTAGGAAATGTCATGATCTTTCTGTGGCTGTCATATTGTCCTGAGAGTCAATGCACCTCTAGATTTTTGGTTTTCCAGCACTGAAAATACCTTGGAACTATTACAGTAGCCTGCAAATTTAATCTTGGCCTCCATTTATATTCTCATTAATTTCAACAAAGATGCCAAATTTCTTCCTGTAAAGCATCATGTTTATCTCATCACTCCACAGTTCAAAATAATTTAGCATATTCGAAAGGTATTTAGTGCCTTCATCGTGAGATGAAGTGGTGAGAATGTGGACCTTGCCATATGCTTCATGTTCAATGGATATTAGCCATTATTTTGGTCACTCAGTTTCTAGCCATTGTGCTTAGTTTGTTTAGAATTAGGAGAACCTGACTGCCAACCTAGCTCTTTTTCCCCCCACATCTTTTAATAGATATTTATAGTAATCTCTATTGGAAACATCTTGTACTCTTCCCCCCAATATAAAATTTTAGAGTGTTACAATAAAAACTGATCCTTTATTTGTAAGAGAAAACAAATGTTGCATGAGAGATTGTAAAGGGATTAAATTCCCCACAAATGTAAATTATTTCGGATCCCTCAGGCTAGTCTTTATGGTGCACGTTTTCTTCACCAGTGCCCAGGTAAATCCTGGCATGCTTTTGTACTGAGAGAAATTATATTTTTGCTGAAATCATATCAAACTGTTCTCTTATAAGGGTCCGTTTGTAATTTTTGTACTCTTATGCATTATAATGTAAATTTTGGACTTTCTCTTGAAAAATACCTGGTGGCAGTGGGGCATAGTGGCTGACGATTGTAATTCAGCTACTCCAGAAGCTGGCACAAGAGGATGGTGGATTCCAGGCCAGTCTGGGTAACTTTAAGACTCTGTCCTAAAATATGCCTGGTGATGTACCTCAGTAGTAGAGCACCCGGGGTGAAATCCCAGTCTCAAACACACACACACACACACACACACACACACACACACACACACGGACAGAGAGGCTACAAAATCTGTTGGCATAAGATTTGTATATTTAGGCATTTACACTAACTTGACTTGCATACACACAAAGAAGAAATAAAAGAGACTGTTCCCATACCCTTCACTGTCTTTAATGGTGTTTATTCTTTTTTGCCCTATGACTTGGGTTTCTTTACAATAGTGAAATGTTATTACTCCCTTGTATTGATTCTGACCACTTTGATGTGTTTTAAATCAACTAAATTTGGGGAGCCTTTCATCTTACAAGCATAGAAACAGACTATTTCTAGCACCTAAAACAAAACAAAATATAACAGAACTAGAGGATACTATAATTATTTAGTTAGGACATTGACAGATTCTGCCTGGTTTAAATATTAAGGATTTTTATGATCTGTATTTTTTCATAGTGCAGTATATTTTATGTGTACTAACGCTTAAAAAATAAAATAGCATTATGATCTTGTACTTGGACACAGCAATGAAATACAAATTTTCTGTGGGTAGAAACACAAATAAATGAAATGAGTACAGGAAAGGAAGTTTTTTGTGTATAATTCAGACACAGTATGATATCCAAATTTTATAGGATGAGCACTGGCAATCTCTTAAGAAAACTGTAATAAACAGAATGTCAGACTTTCAGTTATTCTTTTTAGGTGCAAACTAAGCAAATAATTAACCTTTTTGTCACTTAATATTCCTGTGTTTAAGACTTATGTTTAGAAATATTATATATTGTCTCCTATACCAAGAATAAATCAAACTCTGAAACTAGGCTTATTTCTAGTGCTTAAAAAAATCAGATCAGCTTCGGAAATTCTATGTGTGTGTAAGACAGAGAGGGACTGTTGACAAACTTCACTGTCTAAGTTTACCAGTCTTAGGAAAAAAATCACAATCAGCAGCAGAGATGATTCCAGGGTATCCGAAGATCTTTCTTCCATCACTGAAAAGAGAATCATAGAAAATTAATGTTTGGAGAAAATCCTTCTTTCTAAACTTGTCATTTTCATGACATTCACACAGTACTTCAAACCACAACTTTATACGTTAGGAGAATGAAGGATCCAATACAGAGCAGATTGTGAATTTGAACAGAAGTAAAGAGGGTGATAGGAGGCAGCAAATAAAAGAAAAGACACAGAAGTCTGAGCTAGAATAGATTGGCTTTAGGTCTAAAAGAAACTGCTTATGATACTAGATGTTTCTTTCTCACAGAATATAAGCAAAACCTCATCTTCCTTGCCCCTGAATCAAAAATCACCCTAAAGTTTTTCTTGTAAATTATGCCTTTATCATCTGGACAATGAACACATTTACCCTGTATCTGGCTAAATACTTGAAGCATTTTATCTGAGAACTGAAAAAAAAAGAAAGAAAATACATGCTCTTATTCATTCCTTAATTCAGTAAAATTTCATGGCACAATTGGAAATCACATCAGAAGAAAATCAGCCTGTCGCTAAATGCATGGCTGAGAACAGATCCTTTCCTGTTTACAGAAAGTGCAAGCACCCAGGGCTTGAAAGGCAGCGGAGAAGGACGTGAGCAGAGTGAGAGAAACAAGGTGCAGAAGAGGAATCCAGAAACCATGAAATAAATTACATGTTTGCACAGCTCTGACACTGTTTATTGTGAGCCATATGCAGACAAATGGAGGTCTGTGGGGAGAGACTTTTCCGTCTGCAGTCATGCGGGCACAACGGCTCCATAAAACATACCTTCGAGTACACCCAAATCCACACATTGATGAGAAATTATTCACTTGCTTGATTTTGGTTGTTCTTATAAGTAACTTTCAAGAAATCGCTTTATTCCTGGAAGATTTGGCTGAACAGAGATCTAACAAAATTCAGAAAACTTTCAAGGAAAACTTTGGTCCCATGCAAGCCAAATACCCTGAATGCTTTAGCACTGGTAAAGCTTAGCGTTCTGGTAAGATGTGAAAGTAGCATGTAACTCTGCAGGATGTGACAGAGACATGAAATTACCGAAGTTTCCAGCTACGTTTTGACTTCTTCTAATATAAGGAAGGTAATACGCTTTGCAGTCCTTGTAGGACAAGAGTTGCTTTAGTGCTCTCTGGCAGGCTAGAGCAGACCCTTTGTGTATTGTATGCATGATTTAGAAGAGCTGTGTCAGCACTGATTTATACATTGACAGCTAAGGATAATAAGATATGGGCAAACATACAGCTCACCCTTTTACAAATTAACCTGAAGACTGCATTAGGCAAATTTGATAGCATTAAAAGATTTTGCCAATTTGTCTGGAAACAATTTCTCTTTTGTAGTGTGTCAAGGGTAACACTCTCTGCCATTGTGCTAATTTAAATGGCTTTTGATAAATTGTTGAAGAGGTTAGAGAATAGTAGTGTAGATATATATTTAGTACTTTAAAATAAAAAGGCTATTAACTAGATTGTTAAATGAATTTCATCTGTAAAAATCAAAAGTGTTCAAGAACGTATGTGTTTTCTTGGAACCACAGCAGCCATATTACATCATGAGGCATTAAAAGTTTCCCTGAAAAAAATAAATTATGCTTTTGCATTACTTTTCAACATACGGGAATGCTTTGGGCTCTTATGGTAGCATCAGTGGTAGCTATTATTTGGGGGAAGCATGAGTTTATAAAAGCAATAAAATTGTATCTTCTCTGGGATGTACCTGTTTTTATATTGCATGTCCTAGAATACCATTTGCATGACATCAAGGTAGTCTTGTGTGTGATTGTGTCCCCAGGAGACCTTCTTAAAAATGAGATGTATATTTCATGAGACATTCTCTATGCACATAATTTCGAAAGTAAGGAATCTGCAGGGGCCCCTCTGAAAGTCACTGGATTAAATCATAGTGCTTTTATTCAGCAATCTTATAAGAGAAGCAGTTATTTTACAGGAATGTTTAAACAATTCTTTAAGAACAGACCTCAAATATGCATTAGCCCCTTTGGTGAATTCCAAATTGATATAAGGACAAGATTTGTTTGTATTGCGATCATAATCTTACACCTATATATCCGCACTCCCTCAGCAATATGTGTAGAGTTCACAGCTCACCTAATATAGAAAACATTTCTATCTCAAGTGAAGCACTAAGATGCTTTTTTTTACTCGTATAATAATATCTGTAAGTATCGAGCTACTAAGCTTAAACAACTATTTGGAAAAAAGGAGGACAATACAGATAAATCTTGGTTACTTAGTTGTTCATTTCAATCAAGCAGGGCTTTAGTATGAACATGAAAGTTTTAATTCCAAAACAAACTGTGGGGAAAAAGCAAATTTAACTAAGTTTGGAACATCCTGTTTTTTCCCCTCCACCTTTGAATTTTTAGTACAGAACATTTAACCTGCTGGGGAAGATTCATTTGTTTGAATTAGACATTATTTAGAAAAAACTGATAGAAGTTTAAACTTTTTACCATAGATACATGTAGTAGTGTAACAGTGAACTTGTAATGGATAGTTCTTAGCATTTGAGGCCAATATTAACACCTATGTGAAAAGTAGTTTTATTAATTTCTTAATATTTAGAAACTTATTTTCTTGGAGTATTATCATTGTGAAATTTTCTTGACTGGAAAAATGCTACATGTATATTGTGGAGAGCTTGAACATAATGATGAAAACTTTTATTATGAGAATAATACACTTTACTACAAGCTCACTGCTAACTTTCTAGAGTATACTCCTGGTTGGGACTAGCAGAGAGATCTATGGCATACCATTTCTCCTTCTGGATATGTAGTTCTGGAAGGAAAACTGCTTTAAAAAAAGAAAACCTCAAAGTAGTCCTGCTCCTTCTTGCCAAGGCTAGTAAAATTAACATGCAGCTGGGCGTCTCTGATAAATGGATTCTGTTAGGTCACTGAGGGGTGCATGTGACATTAAGTGATTTACAGTCCTTTACCTTAATGAAATTGTTTCAGCAAGATGACGCTGAAAGCTCTTAATGGATAGCTTTTCTTGATGTAATGAAATTGCATTCCTATGGCATTTAATATAAGGTGCAGTTATTATTTACTGGAGCTTTCCAAGGGCTCCTATTTGCACAGACAGTTCAGAACAAAAAGATTTCAGTAGCGGCGCAGAGACAGGCCAGAATGGCTTTTGACATCCTTAAGCAGATGAGTGTGCTTCTGAAAGCATTTCAGTTACTGGGTCCGGGGCTTCGCAGACCCTTCAGGAGTCTTCCTGTCACCTACCCTTGCTACTGTTCATTTACTTTACATATATTCTTATAATCTATTTAACAGGCAACTGGATTACAACCAGATCAGCTGTATTGAAGATGGGGCGTTTAGGGCTCTCCGGGACCTGGAAGTGCTGTGAGTACTGCTTATTTCTCATATTCATGTAACAGGAGCTTTGTGTCTGAAGAACAGTAACGTGGGGGTTTATCTGCTGGTTTAAGATGTGTCAAAATGATCCCCTAAAGAGAAACCTTAAATAAGAGCAGAGAGTTGAAATATGTATTTGCAAAATCGTGTGCCTCCTATCTTTATGTTTAGGCAAAGTTGCATATTTAAAAAGAATATTCAAATATTCTTCTTACAATAAAGCACTCTGCTCGGAGGCAGAGGATTTGTGAAAATTTCCCAAATAGCTAACTATTCAGATAAAATCAATTTTGTAGGAATAACACAAATATATGTCTCTCAGTAACTGGTGTGTTGGTGTATTCTGTACTTGCTATGGAATGAAAAGATATTTTCTCATTTAAAATGTAATTATTTTACTGGGAGCTGAGTAGAATCTTTGTAGGGTTATTGTTAAATCTTTCCATTCTAACAAGCTGCTCATTAGGTCCATTTTTAATTCTGACTTGTAATGTACAACACACAGACTTGAATTATAACTGCCACCCTCTTGCTTACTGGGTAGACATAGCTAAAAGAAATGGTTATCACTGGAAATTCAGTTATCACTGTTGACATTTTTGGTTTGGGTTTATTTTTTCTTTATTTTATGAAAAAACAAAACTTTGTAACAAAATAATAAGAGAAAAATAGTTAATACAACATGAATCGTTATCTTTTTCTGTTGACTTTTGCCTTAGTAAAATAATTTTATTGAAATAATTAATGTGAATAAAATAAAATTTAATCAATAGTACACTTGCTAAAGTACTTGTGCTACTTATATTTTTTTTCCTCAAAGATTTAAATTTCTGGATTTTAAAATATACTCACAAATTTACTTCCTGAATAAATATATTTCATCTGTTTTATTTTACCCTTGACACAGTTTGATCAAAAACCTAAAACTGAACTAAATGTGAAGGAGTTTTCTAATGTTTAGCTCATTCATTAAAAGTTTTCCAGAAATCATCAAATTCTCCTGAAAGCAAAGCAAAGAAATTTCATTACTTTTTAAATTAAGTTTCAGGAGTAGAATAAAATTCTGAAAGGAAAATCCTTCACTTTGAGTTGCTTGTTTTAGTAGCATTTTCCATATGACTTTAAATTCCTTGCAAATACATGAATAGAATTTCTAGTTGCACCATGTACTGAGTTTTTAACTATTTTAAAACCATGTGTATTGTCATTGATATAAATTGTTAAATATAAAATTATATCCTGTTCTCTGAATACAGCAAGAGTACCTTTATTTTTGTTGATAATAGTCTAACGTTTTAGGAAAAGTATTCAAGGTGAATTTCATATACATTTTATTTATACGATCACATTTTACATTGTTGATCACAGCCACTTTAAGTATACAAAACTACTTCAGAATCAAAGAATTACAATACAAATATGACTTCATGGTAGTGGTCTGATATCAGACCATAGTCAAAGTCACTAAACTTTGTATGTGAAAAGGTTGTGACAGGTTACTATAACAAACAGAGCCAATCAAGCCAACAAACCTGTTATTAAAGTATTTTTAACTAAAAATGTTAAAGTCATTGTATGGCGAATTTGCTGAGTATTCTGGGACGATTAAATCCAGTAAAGTACTGTATTATTCTTTTTAACTAAAAGCTTAAGTTCTTACTAGATAAGGAATCATTCAGTTTATTTATTATATATCTATATATATATACACTGAGTATCTGCTATGCATTTTTATAGAAGATAGAAGATAGAGACAGAGAGACAGACATACAGACAGACAGAATCATTAGAGAAAAAACTAAGAAGTGTGGTAGGCACTGAAATATTTAACCATAAATAGAATAACTATATCTTTATACATTTCCTGCAATCCAAAATCATTATTTTTAGAAAAAATAAGTGTGTGAAAATACTCACTGTCTACAGTTTTGTCATCTTCCCAAAATACTTAAAAAAGATGATTTTCGCAAAAACCATTATTGTGAAACAGTGTTAAACAAAATCATAAACAAAGAATGATATAGTATTAAAATGGAAATCTAAAATGTTGACATTTAGTCCTTTTTTGAGGACTTCCATATATATACCCCAAAGAGATATACATCATGGTGAGAGCCCGTTTGCTGAAGAAAATAACTTAAATTTTCACCTGATGTAAGGACATGTGAATGTTTTCATTTCACATTTACATTTAACATTTCAGAAAATCATGAAGTATTTTCATGTATGATACTTTTTAAATCTTCACACTTTAACATTTCTAAAAACTGATGAAAACTAAGGGCAAAGTTTGATAACATGCAGAAAAAAGCGGGGGTTTATTATACTGAAATCTCTTGTAAAGTGCATAAACAAGTTTGCCTATTATATATTTAAACTGAGAATGCTTCCAAGACAAAAATTATCTGCTCGCTTTTAGGATGACTCTGTAAGATGTGTCTTTGTATTATGTGGAAATAAGGAGAATCAGTAATGTGCCCGTCACTTTAAATTCCAGATTACCTATGTTTTAGGTCTTTATTTTATTTTAATTCTATGAAGAATTCATGAATATGTGACTCTGCTGAGGGCAAACAGGAGAGATTAGGTCATTACTCTAAGTCACTGATGAACACCTTTTAGTTTAGCGTACATACTGTGGTAAAGGCTGCAAATAAAGTCCCAGAAGCCAAGTGCAAAGTCAAGGTAGGTGAGGGCAGGGAGGCAGTTTATCATGTCTGTTCACTCTGAATTGACTTCCTGTGGAATTCTGGTTGGCAGGCTGTAGAATTAATCATTTATTGTCTTAATATGAATTAATCATTTATTGTCTTACTATCTCCAAAGTAACATTTAGGAAACTAAATCTGTATCAGTATTCTACTTTTTGACACCAGATTCAGATATACAATCTGTCCCTCCCGTTGCTGGCTTTCCATGTTTTCTCATTGTCTACAGAATGGGCATAACTTAATTGTACTGAAATGTACTAATTCATGTCCATTAAATGGCACACTCTCTGCTTGCTTGCCCCTGAGGGAACAAGAACAGCTAAATCAGGGGACGGGGATATAGCTCAGCAGCACAACGCTTGTCCGGCAAGCAAAAGGCCCTGAGTTTGATTCCTGGTACCAAAAACAAAAACCAACTAAATCACAACCTAAGTGTGAGAAGTGCCCCATGACTACAAAGGCTAGCATTTTGTACTTACACACCAAGATATCTTTTGTACTACATTTTCATTACACAGAAAAATTTAAAAATTTAGTATATAAATAGACTTATACACAGAAGAAACTTTCACAAATAAATAAGTACATAAGTTTCTGTTGTTTTAAAATCAGAATTGACCACAGCCGAAATACACCTATGTCCTCACATCTGATTAACACAATATTAGTCATGACGAATTTTTAAAATAATGTGAATTTCCTGTATCTTGCGGTCATTATCGGTATCAGAATGACAGGCGAGCGTCAGGACTCAGTGAACTACTGCTAAGATAATTTATTTATTCCATTGCATTATGTGAATTAATACTTTGAGAAAATATATAAAATAAATATAGGCTTCAACTCTCAGTGGAAATGCCTTTGCATGGAAGTACAAGGAACTATAGTTTAAAAATTAGAGTTTAAAAATTGATGCATGTCTGTAGTACATGAACTACTTCAAAAATGGATCCTCAAGGTCATATTTTAGAATGCTATATACTCTAAAGAGTTTAACCATATTAAGTCAGCATAAATTTTGAAGGTGGAAAAAGAGGTCATTTGAAAGTAAATCCCTATGAAAATTGAAATAGCTAATGTCACAATTTAGGCACCCTACAAAAATTTAGGATAAGCTTAAAAGAGATTTTGTTTTCCCTTTGCAGAAGTTGGGTTGTAATGAGAAAATGATAGAACAGTTCCCTATAAACATATGAATAAAGTCTGAATCTGGAAAGTGATTTTAGGAGGGAAAGGGATTAACAATACACTGGGGCAATTACCAGAGCGCATGTGTGAAGGAAGCAAGAAAGATAGGCTCAGCGGTCCAGGCAGAGTTCAGTACTGCAGGAAGTCTTGCCGATTCACCTGTCCATGGAGGCCAGGCCAGGAACACAAGCAGAAGAAGGGACCTCACTGGCAAGTAATGCAGTAGGTGAAGTAGATGGAAAACAGATATTTCTAGATGGTGAGACTTGTTATACTGACACTGATATTCTCTGTACATTGATACTCTGCACAGTGATATTCTCTGGACATTCTCACAGCTAATGTTCCTTTGCAATGAACAGTCTTCCTGCTGCTATGAGAAAAGTTCCAAACTTGTTTTCCAAGGGAAAGTAGAAGTCAACCTGCTAGTTTTCAAATAGGTCAGCTAATGCACAGTCTGTGAACCAAGTCTATTTGGGCCAAGCAAAATACATCTGTGAGGCCATTTTAGGTCAGCTGTCCATTACTGGTACTAGTTGTGCCATATGAAGTATTCTGAGGTTGACGGATTGACTTACACTTCTCATTAAAGTCGGGCACATCAGCTACAGTCCTAGAACATGCACTGCCTCTTTACTACCTAGTTTTGTAATGCATACATGCCACAAGAACTAACCTAGGAATTTGAATTAAATTACACAGGAAAAGTAACTCCATAATGGAGGACCTGTAAAACTTGCCTGCTTGATGTATATTATATAAGTGTCTAGCATTTTCTGGTGCTTACACAAAATGAATTTTTTTCCAAACACAATTAAAATGTATCCTTATATTTGAACTAAAAGATATAACTTCTCAAGGAGATTTGCTTTCAACTGATTTCTCCCCCCAGCCGCAAAAAAAAAAAACAGTTATCAATGAAAACTAACAGTGCACCAATTAATAAAACTAACAGTGCTTCTGTTGAGGAAAAACAAAAAATGGGCAAAGCAAGTAAACATTTTACCTATTCCCACCATGACTCTCCTGATTGCTCACCTTTCCTGGAAACATGATTGCCACACATAGCACAAGAAAAAGGACAATGCACCCTTATAACTCACCAGTTAAATTTCTAGTACACTGCAGGAGCACACCGAACATATCCAATACAGAGACAAGTCTCTCTACCGAAATTTCAACAGCAGCCAATGTCCACAGCAAAGAGTAATCAGCAGTGAGGTCTCCCAAGTCCTGATAACAATGATTCTGTATTGTTTTTATGAGACTTCAGTTAAGAAATTCATGTGTGTTCATTAATGTGTAAATGTTAATTACACACAATGCCTCTATAAGAAATTGTACCATTTTTCCAGCAGTGATTGTCCCATGTTCATTCCCTAACCAGCTTTGTAAGGAGACACACATGTACACAGTGTATAAAGTCACATGTAAGTTACAAGTGATGGTCTCACCAAGGCCATCAATTTATTGTAAATGTTGAGTAAAACCAACGCATTGAAATATATTTATGTATAAAAAGTATAACCTTGTGTATAACATAGTGCTTTGTCTATGCCATCTCTACCAGGTTCTACATAATATAGCCACAAGAAGTTTTCTATATATAAATAAATACCAATGATCTATGCTTTTATGTGTCTAATATTCCTAATTTTTTTTATTCTACAGCACTCTCAACAATAACAACATTACAAGACTTTCTGTTGCAAGTTTCAATCATATGCCTAAACTTAGGACTTTGTAAGTAGTTAAAAGCTAAAATAAAGATGAATTTACTTTATTAAAATGTTCCTTAAGTACTATTTCTAGTTATAAAGAAAAGGACCTCTATGAGGTTCATTATGAGTTAAAGAAGGCAATCACAACTTACAAAATTATAAAAAATGATATTTTAGTCAATGAACTCTAATTCTGAAAACTTGAATGGTATACATTTAAGTAAGTTTGCAGTTAAACAATGTATAGAACATTTACCTTGAGCTATTGTAAAGGTCACATTTCATTAAGAAGTAGAAGACTTGTTGATTGGCTGTCAGAAATGATAAATGAGAAATCTTTATGATTTTATTACTGTACCCTAAGCAGACCTAATAAAGCTAAACTGGTTTTCTAACCTTCGTTGTAATGTAAAAAATCACAGCATCACCCTCTAGTCCTTGTGTAATTAAGGTTGTGTCAGCATATATATTTAAAAATATTTTTCAGGGGTTACTGATGATTCTATAATAAACTATTGGCTACAGCTCTCTGTTTTCTCATGAAGAAAAAGTAATCCTTAACTTGGAGAGTGGGAATATTTAGTTAAAGTATTTTCAGAAGTAAGTTTTATTAAAACTAGGTTTTGAAATCACCTTAACCTGAGAAATATAGTATTACACAGATCATATGAGGAGTGATTGGAAACAAAGCCAAAGTGCTGAATTTCTTGAGGAGAGTGTTTTTAAGCAGGACAAACACATTTTGCTTGGATTTTCAAAAATAATTTTCATTTCATAACAGCTGTTAACTAGAAAATATTATATATAGTTTCTGTCTGCAATAAAAATCCATTAGATTTGATTGCCAACTTTGCAATGCATTCTACAGTACAAATCTCAAAATCATTTTCTTCTCAATAAAATCACACTGTATAACCCGTCATTAGATTCCCAGTGAATATGATTCAACAAAGTAAAGAAATACTAAAAATATATAGGGGTAACCAAGTTTTGTTTTGCTGTGACTATCAGACTGAAACCAATCTGATGTAATTAATAGTCCAGTTCACTTAATATTTTACAGAATTAGTTTCCCATTAACTTTAGCTAATTTTTGTTAGTACATGTTTGCAGTACATGATTTCATTCATTGTGGGAATTTGGTAAGTGTGCATAGCACATCTTAATTCTTTTTATTAAAAAATATCAACCATGCTTCCACTCCATGCAAAAATAAAACCACTGAAATTTGTGAAAACGTATGCCATCAGTGGCCTTTATTTCCTTGCAGGAATGCACTAGTCTGTCTTAATAATCAACTTTTTCAATTTTTGTTTTTTTCTTTGTTTCAAATTCACACACAAATTATTTGGAGTCATTGTATTGTGGTAGGCTTCAGTGGAGATATTTAGAAAAGAATGATGTGGAATGTGCCACTCCTGCTTCCAAAGGATCATGCTTTCACTTTTAAGCAAATTGAGCCTAAGGTCACCTAGCTTTGCCTTTGTTCAATGGCGTGCTTTCTGGTTTTAATGCAAGACAATCTATTCTTATACACAGGCTCAAGGAGAATGTAAAACAGTCATCTTTAAATTCCCTTGCTTTGGTCAGTTCATTGCTCTACAGTGTCATACCTACTTAAATATTACATTTTTATAGTCCAATTATCTTTCTGGACTAAGTTCCATGTTTTACTGTCCATTACTGTTATTGGGTTAGAATTGAACACATCAGCTAAAAAGGACTAAAATGGTATTACGGTGTCATAGATGATTCTGGGAATGATGCTTTGATTTATAGCTCTGGATGTTCCTTTCTTTAGTTTGAGAAACATAAAAGCCAGTTTGAAGTCATTTACCTAATTTAGTGCATACATTTGTCTGATATTTTATTAATGGAGAAGTGCCATTTGCCACTTGGAAACAATCCATGATCGTGTGTGGATCCTGCCAACACAGAGGGGACTCACTTAATTCCTTCACTCCCAGCCACTTATGCCTTTTAATTTCAGTCTCTGCTCTTAGGGGATAGGTTCCCAAGAGCCAAAAGCAGCTAATCCCTTTTCTGTGATTAAACAAAAAGAAGAGAATCAGAACAGGGGTGTGAGAAAACCATTTTATATTGAATTATTATTCCTCCTTGTTCAGCAAAACGTGACCTGCTAAAAAGATTTCGCAAGCAGTTTTTGTACAGACTAATAATGGCAGGACTGACTGGTATTTCATACCGAGTCACAACTTTTATTAACCTGCCTGCTCCTCCTACTTCCTCGCTCCCTCCACCCCATTTCCCCTGGTGCTGTGTGTTGGGTCTGCAGAGCAATTTGCCCCAACTGATGATTGTCTCTTAACCTGTTCAGATGAATATGGACGAGTTAATTTTATGGCCCTCTTGTAGCTTCTGAGTACTTTCATAACTTGAAGAGTGACTTGATTTTGTGCTTGTGTAACAGTTTCATTTTAAAAAATTAGATTGGAATTTACTAAATTTCATCTCTTCTATTGAAAAATAGAGATATGTTACTATTGATGAATTTTTTTACTTTTAAAGTAACTGTTTTCTCTTTTCTTGCTTTAAACGTCTTTCCTCGCATTTAGTCGACTGCATTCGAACAACCTGTACTGTGACTGCCACCTGGCCTGGCTCTCGGACTGGCTTCGTCAAAGGCCCCGGGTGGGCCTGTACACCCAGTGCATGGGGCCTTCCCATCTGAGAGGCCACAATGTAGCAGAGGTTCAAAAACGAGAATTTGTCTGCAGTGGTAAGATAGAAAGAGGAGTTATGCTAGAGTACCTCTTGCTGTTGTTTAGCAGCATGTGAGGAATGAATGCTTCAAATTCAGTGTTGCTCACTAATGTGCAATTGTGTGCTGATCGCTGTATGAGATATTTTTATGCAGTGATGGTTACAATGCATTCTAAAACTTTTGTATATGATTAGAAATTACGACTTACTTGTACCTGAGATTTTTCAGTTTTCACTTTAGAGGAAATACAGAAAATTCCTAGATTTTAGCTCTAATTTCCACTCATTTTTTTCCTCTTTAAGGAACAATTTACATCTACATTTATATTAACAACTGAAAAATGATTAGCTAATCCTGGATCCCTGCTCTGAAATTAAGTAATTCTACCAGAATTGCCAAGTGATTAAATATTTTCCATGTGTACAACTATAATGATTCAAATCTACATAAAATAAACAAATGATTGGCTTAAAAAACAAACATATAGAAATAAAAATACAACATGTGTTACAAAAGGTATCAGTATGTAACAGTTATTTCTGTACACTTAAGCACCAATCTTAATATTTCAAATATACTTAACCCATTCTAATTCTCTCAAAACAACCACAAGAGCAACATAAACTTATCTGTGTTCTAGAGATTAAAATACAATGAATAATTGTAATCTTGTCCAAGTTTATGTTGTTGGATCCAAAGATTATATTTATTCACACAGTGTGCATATGTATTTTTATATGTTCATGCATTTGTGTATACATATCTCTGCTGATACATAATATATTTTATAAATATAGTGTTAGTTCTGCTTCAGAAGTATCTGTTCAAAATGTAAAAGAACAATATATATAATATTTATTTAATGTACATATAATATAGTTGACACTCCATATCCACAAATTCTGTAATCATAGATTCAACTAGTTGCAATTGAAAATATTTGAAAAAAATTGCATCAATCTTGAATGTGTACAAAAGTTTTTCTCATCATTATTTCCTAAGCAATACAGTGCAAACTATTTACATAGTATTTACACTGTATTAGGTATTATAAGTAATCTGGTGATGTTCAAAGTATAGGGAGGATGTGTGCAGCTTACATTCATATACTGTCATTTTATAGAAGGGACTGGAGCAGCCTCAGGTTTGGGAGTCCTAGAACCAGTGCCCCAAGCATCTCAAGGGACTGTAATGCAGTACAAATAGTTTTTAAAAAGAGTAGAGAGCTATTGCTAGTACTTGATTCTATTTAATTGTTATCTTTTAGACTTTTTAATAAACTTTTCCATTCTTTTTAAAATATAAAAAAACCTTCTCTCACACTGTCATGGAATGTTGTCAATAGGTCTGATTGCTCTTTTGAAGATGAAGCAATGGAATGACTAGCAATTCACTACTAACCACTTTTTCTCTCTGCTTTTTCCTTCCTGATTTCTAGATGAGGAAGAAGGCAAGTTCACATTTCTTTTTTAGCCTGAGAATACTATTCTAGTTTTAGAGCTTGTCTAAAGGATCGGGGTAGCACATCTCACAGCCTTTAACACTACAACCAGGAACCTTTCTGGCAGGCCATAGAGGACTGTCTCTCCCCTCCTAGAGAGGCTTTATCTTTGCAGATGACCATTTGGTGTGGCTCCCTGGCATTCTGTTGTTTATACTTCCAACCATACAATCTAATTTCAAAGCAGTCTTGTTTCCAAATATTGAATTGTAAAAGCACCTGGGTGCAGTTTAACTATTTATGGTAAAATTAGCTCTGTAAAGCTCTGAAAAGAATCATATAAATGAACAATTACAGAATGACACGATACAAGTTAATACAATAACATCAAAGAAGTAGTAATTTTGAACCTATCCGAACATCAAACTTAGCATTATATAATTTTCACCCACTTTTATTGGCACAGGATGACTTACCTTGAGCAACATGTATATCTACCAGCATGGAAGTCTTGCCATGTTGCTTTCTCTTTTACGAGACAAAGTAAATTAAGCCACATAAATTTGATAAAGACTGATCTCTATTTCAGCTTATTAAAAATGGACATTTATTAGCCTGAAATTGCTGCTTTTTGTGGGAACTCAAGAATAATTTTGAATAGAATTCTGGTCCTGAGTCTGAATTTAGCCTCTCACAATTTTTTCAACTTTTTTAAATTACCAATTGTATGAGGGGTATTTAAAATCTTATGTGCTTCATCTGAATATTAGCCTAAAAATATAAATGCATGCTTCCTAACATACATTTTAGACGTATAGGAACTTTTTATGAGAAACGAATGTGTTTAGAGAAATGTATTTTTGTCATGAGATTTATTAATTGAGCCAAGTCTGAATGCCTCACTACTACTACAGGAGGAAAACTGACAGTTGTTTATCTCTCTTTTAGGTCACCAGTCCTTTATGGCTCCTTCTTGCAGTGTCTTGCATTGCCCTGCTGCTTGTACCTGTAGCAACAATATCGTAGACTGTCGTGGGAAAGGTCTCACTGAGATCCCCACAAACCTGCCGGAGACCATCACAGAAATGTATGTGACCTAAAATTCCTTTGTATCCCTCCTCCTCCCTGGCAAATCAAACCATGATCTTCTTTAGGACACTTCGGGTTTATAAAGGCACTTCTGATCAATTACCTTAGACAAATGTTCCTTTCAAAGGTGTATTGACCCTTACTCTGTTTAATTAAGTGCCGTATTTAAGTGGCTAGGCCTTTCTTTCTTTCACCTTCTCTTTATTTATTTATTTATTTATTTGCAGAAGTAGAATTAAGAGAAATACATTAAAGGAAAAAATAGTACTTTTTTTTTTCTTGAGATGGTGTTTTCAGACTATTTCACAAAAACCAAGAGTGTTAGTCCGTACTTCCATTTCTGTACATTTGTTACTGTCATTTCAGAGATTAGAACACAAGGAGTGCACAGAGGGAGACAACTGGGACTGAGAGAGTCAGAGCCCCGAGATGACTCAGTGAGACTCCACCTTACCAGGAGCTTGTTTTAAAGGGCAGTTTCACTGCAGTGTTTGAATGAATAGTCCAACGCCAAGTATAAAAAGCATAAAGTTAGTAAGCACTGAGCTTCTTCGAGTCAGTTCTTACCTCCATCTACAGCTGAATTCTCATGACACAGTACTGTGTACATACTTTGTATGCAGCTGCTAAATGCATTTCTATGTCCTGGCCTGAGACAGGGTATGGTGATGAGACAAGGTCACTTAAGATGTAAAATGGGATGCTTTTACCATTCTGCAGGAAGAACTAGAGAAAAATCTTTACCTCAGTATCCATTAATTAAGAAAGCATCTCAAGCCACCCAGCCTATCTTATTATTGTTTTATAGGCCAATTCTAAATTGCAATTCAGCACTTAGTTTTTGTGTATTTTGTAATAAAAGATGTGTTTTGACCAACACTATCATTTTCAGAAGTTCTTAACAATTTAACTTCTTTCCTTTATGTTATTTGAAAATTTAACTGCTTAATTTACTTTAGGTGAAAATAAGCTTAGCTTATAACACCTGCCACCATTATTTGAAAGAATCTAATATGTGCTTAAGAGTGTTCTTGGAACTTGGGAATATAAGATATATTCCTCTGTAGACTCCAGAACCCATGAGGTCTTGACAAAAACATTAAATAATGTAGTTACACAATAATAGTATCCTAAGCAGAATTTTAATTGATGGACTACTACCTTACCTATAGAAGCCACTTTTAAATGTTTTCTGTAGCTGAAGTGTAGAGGAAGAATGAGGCATAGTTTTGGAAAAGGCAGATGACATTCCATGGAAGAGAAATGTCAGAAACAAATACAAAAGTGGCATTTTATTTGAAAGATTTATATTTGAACCTTATTAGTATAACAGATTCATGTTGAGGCACTGGAAAAAATAATGCTCTAAAAAATGCATCCCTGTCAAATTTTAAAGCCAGAGATTCCTGAGGGCATTTAAGCTAATTGGATTATACTGGATATGATGAAATAGGCAATAGAAAACATACTAAAGTTTTAAACGGGAGGGTAGAGTATTCATCACCTTTTCGGGCACAAGCATTTAGGTAAATAAAGGTGCCATGAATTCTCCAGGGGTCCTATATTACTAGCAAATTTAACATACAATTTGATAATTCTGAAGTAAGATTTAAGCAAAGAAAATGTTAGAAAAGGTGAACACATACATCTGACGGTATTTCAAAGGGCATAAAGTAGGGGGAGAAATGCAATGGTTAAGTAGAGTCAGAGCATGTTAGTTGGAATCTTAGCTTTATTTACCACTTTACTAACTCTGAAGTTTGTGGAAATTACTTAGCCTCTGCCTGTATCTCTTTCTCTGAAACTAAGGATTTTTGTTTACTTGAAATGAGATAACACCTGTACAGCTATAGAGGCCTAGAGTATACTTATTGTTCCCCAAATGGTGCTTCAATCAGGGAAGATTCAATGGGGAAATGATTTAAAAACAGCATGAAAAGAAAGGTTGTGAATGGAAATACAGAGGTGAGAGAAAGGCTCTCAGAATTAACAGAAGACGAAGCGTATCAGCAAAACGGATGACAGTGCAAGACAGTATAAAAAAAGAACTCAGTTTGACTGATTTTTGATTCTTAAGTGCATACAGCTAATTCATGGGGGGTGTTGATAATACAAAATATTAGACTTTGTCTGGAAGATACTTGAGCCCAGAAGTTTGAAGCAAATGTTCCAGAAGAATTTGTTTGACAGTTGTGTGCCAGGGTTTTGGCAAAAGGAGGGAATGCGGTATGGAAGGACTCTTAAAAGGTGCTTCCATTGATCCACGGGAGATGTGCAAAGGGCTTGAGGTAGTAGGTAATAGAGAGGATGGTGAAGTGCAAACAGGTTCAACAGCTAGTAGAATTCATGGGAGAAGCAGAATTCATGGGATTTGGCAAAATGAATTCATGACAGAAAAACAGGAACCGAAGATGTCAATCATGACTGATGCCAAGGTGATGGTTCTATCACTGCATGTAGGGGCTGAGGAGCAGGGCCAAAGCTGGAAAAGAGCATGAGGTGAGGCCAGTCAGTGAAATACTGAAATTCCAGTCACCCCCTTAGAAGTGGTAAAACAATACACTATATCAGAATTCTGGAGCAACACAAAGACTTGAGGGAAGGTTTCAGAGTAATTATTAGAAGAATGAGAAAAGTTGACCCTTAAATGGACAGTAGAAAGGAGAACAAGAAAATAGAAACCCCAAAATCAAAAGAGAGAAACAGAGGGCAGGAACAAAGAAAATAGAAAAGGCGTCAAAAGCAGATATTACTGCTAGTGAACTGCCATTGTCCGAAAACAGCCTTGGGATTTGACCAGTGTATTGTGCTTAAAGGATTCAATTTTGATAATAAGCAACTTCTCAGAGTGTTAACAAAGAGAATATTATGAATATTAGAGAGAACAGATCCGGGGCCGTTGGAAGAGTTTGGCTAAATAAGAATTCCTTTTAAGAAAAGACAATTGTTTCTATAAAGAACAAAAAGATTTTAAGATCCAGAAACCTCCAATCACTAGAAAGTCAGAAAGAACATAGAGAAAGGAAAGTGTGAGAGTTCAGATATATCAGGGAGCAAAATCATTGTGGACATAGGAAAGAAGTGATCAGATCAGATTACCAGAATGAAGAACAGGAAGCTATTGTAGGGTGAAAAAAAATAAGTTGTAAACATAATCTATTTGAGGAAAGTGAGACATTTGAAATGCTTGCCTTGTGCAGTCTAGTTTACTTTTTATCACAGAGCTTTTCTCTGAGTTTGTGTGCTGTTTGGATTTTGCATAATGGTGGAATTTAGTATCATGAAAGTTACACTAAGTAATACATCCCATTGAGTTTGCCTATATGGAAGAGGTGGGGTATCAGGTAAAGCCACAATAAATTAAATTTATAAGTAGAGATGAAAGCATATGTGAAGTTCTAGGTGAACTTAACTTCTCTGATTATTACATTATCAGCTTTATCAGTAGAGCATCAGCTAATAAATCATACTGACCTTCAGTGCCAACAAAATACCTTCGTTATTATTCGTTACAGTGGCGTAACTCACTAGTTTAGTGACTCCTTGTTTTTATATACACACATCCTATCAGCTGATCTCCTTGACCTGAGACGGGAGGTTATAAAATTAAAGAGGAAAAGTGATACATATGCTTTCTTTATGAGTTGTCAGTGACTGATGATTTCACTATGGTCCATAATCTACCTTCCCATGCATAAGCTAGGCGTGCAGGTGTGACTATACCTAATTATCACATTTAAAATTATATATGTATTTGTGTTTCTTTTTTAACATCTGTCTTTCCTACTAAAGTATAAACTCTATGAAGGCAGAACCAGTTTTGTTGTGATCACCACTGAATAACCAACAACAAGTTTAGTATGTTGGCACATAGTTGGAACTTGTTAAATGTTTAATAAATATATATGTAATGAATACATAATTTAAAAAGTAGTCAAAATTTAGCACTTATGCATGTTAAAAATATCAAGCTGTATTAGCTAACATTGATAGTTAAACACACAAAGGAACAGCTCATTTTCTCCATGTAGACAAACTGTGTTTACTAGCATAAAATCAGTAAAGAGAAATGTTGAATTAATAGACTATTTAATGGTACAGGGTAAAATTGGTCTAGAATGTTGAAAATCTGTTGAATTTTTCTGTTCCCTGTATTGATTTGAATCTCTATATGTTTTTGAGATATTTTCCCCCTTTTCAGCTGAGGAAGCCAGCATTTAAAAAATACTCTTCTTTTTGACATATATGAATTAACTCAATTATGTTACAGATGAGTCTTGGATTCAAATTTGTACTTCTCTAAAATCCAAATTCCCTCTCTAATGAGATCTGTTGACCTTTAACTCAAATTCCTCAAAGGCCATCACTTGGTGTTAAAAAGAGGAAGATTTGAAAAGTTAACCAGTGTTACCAAAAAGTTCAGTTCTGAAATGGTTACACTGATCTCCTCCCCTTTGTATTTACTTGACTGCAAATCACAGTTCCTTTTCTCAGGCCTTTCAAGAGAGTTAGACATAGCTTGTAATATGGAAGAAGAGAAAATGTGACTGTCATGAAGAGAGACTGATAGGTTATCAGACAAACAAGAGAGGAAAAACTTTAGGAAATTTACCTAAGAAGAGAACATAGAAGCAGAAAGAAAGACATGGCAGTAAGTTATCGGAATGTTTGCAAAACAGAGCTGTTTCCTATTACTTTGTATCTATAATCCATGATAATGCCATCTTCCCTACACTTTTATTAAGTGTTCTCATAGTCCTCTGAATTGTATCTGCATGGGACATATCAGTTTAATCTGGCACTTTGATTAATGTCCAACTCTCCTGCCACACTAAAAGCTTTAGCATGGTAGAAATATGTCTGTTTTCCTCTCCATTTCTGCCCCAGTACTGAGCAATACTTCACCAACACCATGAAAGCTCAGGCACATAGTCTGGATAGTCTGGACAGCTTCCATCCCTCCATTTTCCATATATATATATATATATATATATATATATATATATATATAACAAATGCAAAGTGTAATTCAATACAAAATTAAATGGAAAATGAAGAAGCTGCTCCTGCCCTGGAAACGTTCCAGCACTTTGCTGCTTTGGATTCTGCTGGTAAAAAAACCTTGTTCTTAAAGGGGTGTAGTGCCTCAGGCCAGTCTATGTAGGATCTCGTCCACAGCAATAAAACTGCTAATAGCAAATTGATTCTCTGTATATCAAAACTTCAGAATAAATTTCTCAGATAACATCTGGAGGAGTTAAATTTTGAATACAACGTGATGCATTGCTTTAAAGTAGACATTTAGTTCTCTTCAATCCGGTTATGGATTTTCCGTGGCATAGCGCCTTTACAAGCTATTATGTGGAAATTCCATGAATCGTGGACAGCGTTTAGTGAGAAAGAGGTTGTAGCAATTTAGTATGTCTTATTGCTCTTATATCCTGTTGCATCTATCTGGGCTGACCTTTTTTTGACTCAGAAATTGGTAGCAATGCAGTTCTTTCTTTTTATTTATCTTAAAGAAGATTAGCAAATGTTCAAATTATGGGAAGGCAGTGAAGTTCTCCAGCCTAGGTCTTCAGAGTGTGGTTTCCATGTTTCCAAAGGTTTACTGCAGATCTGAGAAAGTGCAATGCATTTATGAGAGGTGCTAGTCAAAATGGCTAAAATATAAAGGAAATTCATTTATTCAGTGACTTTTTCTAGTCCAGTAATAAAGAAGCCTCTTTCAAAGAGACTCATAATCATGGAGATTAAATAAAAGATTTGCAGACACTTTTATTCCTTTTTCTTCCTTTAAATCACTGGAATGCATAATTTTAAAAATGAAAGAAAAAATGATTCTTAAACGATCTTTTTTGATTATAACTTGTGTGGTCGATACTGAATGCACCATTTAAAATTTATTTCTCCATTTCTATTTAGACAAATTCTTCTCATATATGATTAACACTTTCTGTGTGCTGTATCTGCAGTTGCAGCTTGTCAAATTTTAAATCCTTAAATATACCAAGTAATACCCAATTATGTCCATATCTTCAAGTTTTGAGCTTTCTGTATGTAGGGGAATGTAACTTTGATTTTTCTGTATTGGCTGATTTAAGAGAATTGCAAATACCTATGGAGTCAAACATGAGTTTTTAATTGCTAGTGTGTCCTTATTATCTCAATAAATTGCACAGCTATCAAGTTGTGTACAATTCACTTTATTCTAATTGTACCAAACTTTTTCAATAAGTTGAAAAAGTGAACATGATATACAGTTTGACTATTTTTTTATAGCACTTGTAGAATAATTTCACTTTACTATTTAGACCATGATGAAATATTGAAGTAAAGCAAATGAAACAATTTTTTATTTAACTTGATATGAAAGAAATAAATAGGCAATAGCAGTGTTGACAAATTTATGGCATATGCGCTGTTTTTCTTTTCAGACTAGCCATGTTAATGTATGACCTGTTTTTTTTAAACTACAGACTCAATCTTCAGGTTTCATTGTAGTGTTGGCACTTTGCAATAAATGAGTGAGTTTTTGGTTACAATCTGAGGACTCACCTCTAAAAAGTTTGCCACTGCTAGGTTGTAGTCTGTGTTTGTCTTGTTAGTTAGACTTGTAATTCACAAGTGAAATTGTTTTCAGCGGGAAAAGTTTTAACTGTTTCCCTAGGCTAGCTAATATGAAAATACTTCCAATATTTATGGTTGTTTACATACGAAATACATATGAGAACACTTTTGAAATAATTAACACATAATGATAATATTTCCAAAAATCATTGAATCACTTTCTTTTACTTCATTCTTACTGAAACAATCTATAGGAAACTATGTAATTTTTCCAGACTTGTGAGAAACTATTTCATAATTGCTTACTGTAGAAAATACTTTCATTGATTTTTATGCAAATCTAATTTCAAATAAGGAACTACCACTACAATATTTGGAATTAAAATGATATTTTCAAATTTTGTTCTGAGGTAGTCCCTATAGCAAAAACTAGGTATATACCATATACCATATCACCAAATACCATAAAGGGCTAGTTTTTTTTTTAATCAAATAATATCTTAAATTAAAATGTCATCAGATAAGTAGTCAGCATCAAAATAAGATAATATCAGCATTAAAGTATATATGTAAGTCAATGCTCACTGTATTCCAATATATATATAATTTTAAAAAACCAAAAAGCATTTCTGTGATACTACTTGTTATAAAATGAATAGTCATAGTTATACTATGAAAGACATTTTCATATAAACACTGTTCAAAGCTATTTTTACTTTTTATGCTTTGTATTATATATTATGTAATACAAAGAAATGTTTTAAGTAAAGTTGCAGCTTGACTGGATTTGCTTGTTAGAAAAAAAATCACTCTAACATGCAGTAGAGGGTGTTTGGGAGGAACGGAGCCCACCTAGACGGGCTGAGCATCTGTCTGTATAAAGGGTGAAGAAGGCAGGCTTAGTAGCCTGGGCAGGGCATGGGAACCTATTCCAAGACATAACTCTGGGAATAATGCAGCTGATTCCCTTAAAACTTCTACAAAAATAAATGAAGACATCTCAAATGTAAATTAAGACCCATATTGACTCTAGCATAAAACCAAAGATATCTGGTATATAGTCAAACTATTGTTCAATATCAGAATAAAAGAATTTCTCATTTGCATTTCAGCGATTATGTTATAGATTTATGGGTCATCAGCCATCAAGTCTCAAGTGAAGATTTATATAGTTCATCTGCTGGTAACGATCACAATGTTATGTAAACTTTAGAAAAAACAATAAAGGATAACTTGAAGAACAATTTCATGCAAGGATGAAGAGGAATGGAAACTATAGCCAACTCATTGATTAATATAGCTAAAGGAGAGGAATATGAAAGTAATTTACAAATGTTTCTGAAACTATAATGATTAGTAATAGAGTGATTTAGCTCAGCGTCAACCCAGAGGAAGTGCCCCAATGGTTTTAGTTATTAATGAAAAGCTAAAGAACAGAATTATATATGGAATTACATATGGAAACATAGTCATGTGTCTGTCTTTTTTTCTTTCGCTTTAAGCCTAAACCACTTGACTGTGTATACTGAGTGTATCCTTGCATTTAAATATGTATCTCGTTAAGCAAATGCGTGGAAATACTAACACTGACTCAAAAGTCACACTTACACATTCTTATGCACACATGACATATTTTTTTCTTGCTGTACGTGGTTATAAGAACAAATGGAATAAGAGTCATTTTTCTCCTATGAAAATATTGAATTTGTACCCAGGAGAGTATATTCCAGAATGACATCAGAAGAAATAAAATGAGATTAAGGAAATGGATAATTTTCAGAAACAAATCATCCCAAGACAGGGATGGCTGTTAATCAGTGTGGACACAGTCCTAAAGCAAAAACGCTAGCTACATGCAAAGTTTCCCTCTAGAGGCCAATGTGCACTCAGCTGTTGAAGATATTTATTAAACTTAGAGAGATCTGAAGACTGTTATTACAAAACAAATAATGCTGTACTCTAAAATATGCTGGGTCATTTCATGTAAAGACATATTAAGGATTTCAATGGTATGCATTTTGTCCTAAAGTTGGAAGTGACTTTCCAGAGATATACAGAACTTACTTTGGCTTTATTATGAATAGCCAAGAGAATCCCTAATCTCAAAGGAATATAGATTTTTCCTCCTTTGCAGATGCCGGGCTGATGTTACCTATGATTAGAATATATTTGTTATCCTGAACCAGTTGAGATTCAGAAGCCAGAGTCATATTGCCTTCCCTCCCATCAACCCATTAAATCCACGTTCTGCTCTCCGGCAGCTGTTTTTGCCATTTATGTTAAAAGCAGATGGAGAAAATACAAAGAACGGTCAGTTTTATTGCCATGTATAATCAGCATCTGGGCTGCACATTACAGAGACAATCAATCCAGATTCATACTTAACTGGCTATTGTAGAAACTTTTTTGACTGTCTAAGTCAGTCTCCAAATTAGACAAAGTGCTATTTTTTAATCATGTTGATCACAGAAAATTCAACCTGATATGTATTTTTCAGCTGTTATATGAATAATGTACGTGTATTAGTTTAATATACTGTTACTGAGTTACAAACAAAAATGTACTCTCAGTCAATTTTAAAATATTATTTGGGATGATAGGTATTTATTTCATAATAGAGATCAAATCATGTGACAGGAAGACTATTTTATATAATGTGCATGTAAAACTAATATATATTGTACAATTTTATTATATAGTGCTACATATATAAATGATATATGTATATAAACATTCTCACATTTTTATTCTTTTACTTTTTCAACCATAAAAACAATTTCTTTATACCTTATATAATTTTCATCAAAATATTATGTTCTGTTTTCTCCATTTTGCAGAAAGAGAATCCACAACACAAAAAAGGAAACTACCTTTTCTAAGGTCCACAGAGCTAATCAGAGGCAGATCCAAAATTTAATCCAAGTCTACCTAAATCCAAAGCTCACACTCTAAGACCCAGGGAGAAATGCAAGGTCCTGAGTTCGATTCCCGGTACAAAAAAAAAAAAAGAGAGAGAGAAAAAATCATACTCTTAATCACTAAGGGACACATTTTAAAAAATCTTTTTGAGATGTTTTAAGGAGGGCTATTTATGATTTAGCTTGTGATGTTATTTTATATAGTTTGCCAAAATAACTTAATTTGAAAAGCATTGGGGGCTGGGGATTTAGCTCAGCAGCACAGCGCCTGCCCAGCAAGCACAAGGTCGTGAGTTTGATCCCTGGTACCGGAAAAAAAAACAAAAAAAAAAAAAAAGGAAAAAAAAGAAAGAAAAGCATTGAGAATAATGCGTAGGAATTGAATGCCAGTGAGCTATAAGTATAATTTAAACTATACTAGCATTGCTTAATATCTTTTAAATGTGTTCAGGACTAGTTGGAGTTTTTTTTTCTCTTTTGATTGCCTAACCATGGTGTGTGCTGTGTACTTTACTGGCAAGGATCTCACTGATAACACCTTATTTTATATGTCATGGTGTCCATCAATCCACAAGTGAGGAAATTGAAGTTAATTGGATTAAAAGTTAAACCTGTATATAATTGTCATGTTCTAATAGTCCCCAAAATACAATAGAGCACAATCCATGATTTTCCTTTTTTTTCTAATCTTTGAAATACAGCTATTAAATGATATATATTGCTTGATATTATCTTTTAGAAACAATGACATGGGGGGCTGGGGATTTAGCTCAGCGGCAAAAGCGCCTGCCTGGCAAGCGCAAGGTCGTGAGTTCGGTTCCCGGTACCGGAGAAAAACCACAAAAAAAAATAAAAATAGAAACAATGACATGGAAAAACACTTGTATCATACAATAGGAATAATTAGACAGAAAAAGAGAGAAATGTAGGGCTGGGAGAGGGGAGGAAAGAAAATTCTTATACTGGCTAAGCATACTGAATTTTTTTATTATACTAGTTAGTAAACCTGTTCATTTTCTCATTACATTGGTGTGTAAGTAAAATTTCCTTTAAGTTTGAAGACTTAGGGGCTGGGGATTTAGCTCAGCAGCACAGAACCTGCCTGGCTAGCGCGGGATCATGAGTTCGATTCCCAGTACCAGAAAAAACAAACAAAAAAAAAAACAAAAAAAGTTTGAAGAAGTAATAACAGACATACATATGTGTGTATGTGTGTGGATTTATATAGGTATTTGTGCATATACTCACAATGATAACATATCTGGGATTTGACCAAATGAATCCTGAGAAGAGAAAAGTTCTGGTGACATTTACATGGAAAAGAATTTTTTATTAGAGTATGATATGTATACAGTTTTCTCCACCATTCATTTTGCAGAATTATTTTTACTTCCAAAATCAAATATTGCATTTTCTCCAAAGCTTTGGCTTTTGGAAGTTTGTTAGTTATAGTAGATCTTATCCTCAGCATGCAAATATGCCTTAACCATTACACTATTGTTTTCATAACTCTGGAATATTTTTAATTAGATTCTTCATAGAACAATGGATTCAAATTTGCACTCTTTAAAATTCAGGAGATTCTATGCTATTAAAACAGAAGATTAAAAGATAGCAGAAATAAAAAATGTAATTTTATTTTTTTACTATTACCTGAAAACTGTAATAGGTATCATTCACGTGTTTTTGTACTTTGGTTGAAGCTCTTTCGCCCTTGTTTTAATAGAAAGACACCATTTGAGATGAATGATTTTGTAGTTTATCCAATACAAGCTAAAGTTTTTGGAATGCAAAAGAATAATACTTCATCTTAAATTTCTACAAGTTTGCAGAAAATACACATTAATTGCTTGCTCACTAACAAAATGAGACAGCAGACATTTTGAAATATTTTTTTGAATGTCTATCAATAGTAGTATATTTTCCTGCTTGATAATCTGCCTCTTTGAATGAAGGATGCAATTATGCGTTGTCTTAATGGACTGCTGAGACAGTGTAATAAAAAACCAATTAGCTACTGAGTCAGTGTAAATAACAATATACGCTCTCTTTCAAACGCTTTGAACAGGATTGAAAAGATACAGATAAATGCAGAAAAGCAGGCAGATCCATTGTACGTGTCATTGTGTAGCTTTCTGTTGTGTACGTTGTAAGTGAAACTGTTTGCAACGTGATTATTTACTCATGGTACATGCAGTATTGAACAACACATGCAGCGCTGCTGTACTATCTTTATACTACCCTATAAAATCTAACACTAACCTATCAGGAATTTTTGATTTAAAACTTGGAGTATGCATTTTCTAAAAATTACAGCCTCATTTTTATCTTTGTGTTTTGTTTGCATGAGTGGGGACATTTATCAATGAAAGTAATTGTAGATTAAGCATAAATTATCATAACAACATGTATTTAAGCACCTCTGGATTTCTTAATGATCATTGTAACTACTCTAGGCTTTGAGATTTTAAAATAATGAATGGACTTTAAAATTTCCGGGAAGATCTTCAGTCATCGGCCACATTTGTGAAGTCAGGATATTGACTGGAAATCACAATGCCGAATACAGCATTTTTTTAAGAACTTTTACTGAAGAAATTAATCTTGATATGTAACTGAAAAATTAGATTGTCAGTAAAATCTACATAAAAGTATAAGTATGTCTGCATTTCTTCACCATGAAATTCTAACCATATAAAATAATTTTCACAGAGTAGAAATTAAGTATTTTACTGTTAATAAATGAATGAGTGGTAATGACTAATTTTTTATATAGCTTTCAGACACTCAAATGGTATTTATGAAAACTAGTCTATGAAGAAATTTTGCATTTCTGTTAGAGAAATTTATAAATTACAAAGATTTGTTAATTTTTTCACATTGGAGATCTGTTAGTATGAACAAATCCTTAAGATATTGATATGAAATTCCACTGGTCTAAATTCAAAGAAAGATTCTAGTTGGCAGTGTTTCATCTGTAGCTTATCTTGTTTATATTTTTATTGATTATGTGTTCAACATCTTAAATTTTCAATATCAAAATGGATCAAGGCAAAAAAGACTTTCTCTAATCCATCAATTCAAAATATACTCATTAGTAATATAATACTGAAATGATTTAAACACTCTTTGCTATATTCAGAGGTTCTTTAAAAAGTCCTCTGCTTTAAGAAGACCTAGATCAGTAGTGCAAATACCACACCCATATTCCATATTTTTTTCATGATTTATTTCCTGTCTTCTGAGTTGAATCTGCAACCTAGGAGCCAACAGTGTTTTAGCAAGAAATGTACACATATGAATACAAAGTACATTTATGTATGCCACTCATATACATATTTAAATGCATATATACATGTATATGCACATATATATCTACATGTATCCAGACTTATATACATATATGTATGTTTGTTTATGTATATATAATTGTATAGATTATAATTTAAGCAGGCTAATGAAGCTTATGCCTGGTTGTTTAGTAAAACATTTTAATATGGGGAATGGGTTAGACAGTTGTGGGAATGAGACACCGGAAACAGTCCCTGACACCTCTCATGCTACAAAGACCATAGCAGAGGTGATGTTATAAAAGTTAGAGGGAGGACTCCCAAGAGCTGAAATTAAGACACAGCTGAGGTGAGTGTTGTGGATGTGCTCTGAGAGAGAGGCACAGATAAAGGACCCTGGCTTCTCCTTCACTTTCACCCTTCAGTCTTTCCCTGGGACCCTCATTGGCCAGATTCACAGATGCCAATTGAGGGTGAGTCTGGGCTGGGCTCACCAGAGCCAGCTCGCTGGAATACAGAGGCAAAGAGAAAGTAGTATTTATATGGAGATGACTGAGTTTGAGAGCCCATGTTTTTTGACAAACAAAAATATTTTCCAGGTGACAAGGAAATTCACCTTCTTGTGTTTTTCATAGCTAGGTGTATAAACTGTTGTCACAAAGAGACCTTCAGCCATGATTTTAATGTCATCAAAGTACTTCAGTTGTATTTCAATGTAGTTTGCTGCCACTATTTTTATGTGAAATGTTTACATAATGATTCAACAGAGTCCAGACTATCTTACTGAAATTATCTTAAATTTTCAGATTGAGTATTTAAGATTTTTCCACATAAGTGGCTTCAAAATTAATTTTGTGAGTGTAATAATTTTTCAACCTTTAATATGCTTTTTATAGAGGACAAAAGGTTTATAAAATTTAATAATCAATAGTAATTTCCTTTGCAAGTTAAACTCTTCTTTAAAACATATTATAAAGCTAAATATAATGTCACTGTATAGTTCTCTCCTTTATATTTAGGTTAGCAAACTGTATTCCCAACATGATTTCAGGAAATATTTTGTCTTCCAAATGAAATACAGGCCTACATATTGATGGACTTGTGAAGCTAAAACATCTGAATATTTTTATTATCTTGATCATACCACTATACTTAACTCCAGTTCTGCTGTACATTTAGGGGAAGGCATAATTAACTTTAGTGATTATCTCTGAGGGAAAAAGAACAAATACCTCATGAAGAGCACTGTTTACTTCTTGTCATAAATTCTGAAGTTGAATTAAACCTATCTAAGAGCCTGTGTTTCTATTTAAAAATTGAATTATTTTTATTGCAGACGTTTGGAACAGAACTCAATCAAGGTCATCCCTCCTGGAGCTTTCTCACCATATAAAAAGCTTAGAAGAATGTGAGTGAACACTATTCTAGAATATGTATAATTTTTAAAACTATATAGGTCATGCCCATGCAAGGAAAACTACGTGAGTATTTAAGAGTCTGACAGCTTAAATATTAAGTGATGTGACTATCTGATTGCTAGTTCTATAATAACATTTTAATCTTAATAACTAACTCTTGTAATTTTAAAAATTTTCTGTAATTTCATGTGTCAGGTCACATAAGTGCAAATGTATGTCATCATCGTATTATTGAGGTTCTTGAGACATTCTACTGTCAAAAATAATCTTATTTTTAGCATGGCTATTAAGAAGCAAATAGCCAATGTTTGATTTTAAAATTGCGATTTACCTTTAAATTTAGAATTCTGTAGATGTTTTATGTTACACATTGTACACATGCCCCGAGAGGTACAGAACCAACACACAGAAGCCATAAGCAGACCTCTCCTCCAGTAAATCTCACTGATTTCCTATTTAATGTAATCTAACCCTGTTTCTAACCCTAGTGACCTGAGCAATAATCAGATCTCTGAGCTGGCACCGGATGCATTCCAAGGCCTGCGCTCTCTGAACTCACTGTGAGTACTTACAGTTCCACTGAAGACGGAACTCACAGCAAACAGTGTCTGTGCTTATAAAATGTGAGCTTAAGGGAAACACTCTTTTACACCTTTAGCATGAATTATGAAATATTAGTATCATTTTTTGCTGATCATTCATGAATTTCATTATTTTTATGGAGAACTATTGCCTGTCACTGAAATTAGCCAGCTTTGACGGGTAGATATTTCATAGTTTCATAACTGCACTGTTTAGAAACCAAGTGAAAAGTCTCCTTTCTGACACTAGTTTTCTGTCTGAAATAATGGGAAATGTTTATTTTGGATGGCTCTGGGAAACTGTATTGCTGGTGTGTGACCCCATAGCTTCAGTTTCTGGGGACAGTGTCAGTGGCTTTGAGGATGGTGCTGAGAACAGGTGAAAACTGCCCTCTACTCCATTTTCATACTTGAGATTTCCCAAAGATAACCAACTCAACTCTCTGAAAGAGCAAAGACAACAATAGAATACAGCTTGTTAATGTCAAGAGGATTTTCTGGGAGATAGCCATGCAAAATAAAGATAGTCTAACATAAATTTGTAAAGGTTGCCACTCCCTCAAACTTGTAAAAACCTTTCACATTCCATCAAGTAAAATAACCTTTATATCAAAGTTTTAAGTTTGAAAGTGAAGACTAGCATGTGTTTTGTGATTAAAAGTTCATTATTAGGGAAGGGTTTTCACTGATGTAAAGAGCTGTTAATCTCATTGGGATTTCAGAAGGCAGGGTTACTCCTGAGAACACCAGGGCACACATGTGCACGGCCAGGTGGACACTTTGACTTGGTGGAACACTTTTCTCACCTCTGACCAAAAGGATAGCTACAGAGCAGTAGGTTACTAGGTTGGTCTGCTTATGAAACTACAGTTGTCCTTGAAGAAAAAATGAGCAACTATCATTTGACCTGTAGTAGAAGTGTGGGTTCTTGTTTGTTTGTTTTTCTGCATTTTAGCTAAAGTAAGCCCATGACCACAGGAATAATTGTTGGCAGAAATTGCCATGTGTGATGAAGTATTGCTCTCCAGGAGGACTATTAAGGTGTTAAATAACAGAGATAACTGTAAAACTCAGTTCAGTCATATAAGTTGACAGGAGTATTATGCATACCTTCCTAACAGCAGTACTATCCAAGGAAAGAAACACAGACAACTTCCCAGACATGCAGACGATCAGAACAAAGCCAAATCATTACACCAGTTCCTATCTGTTCTCAGAGACAGACTTTAAGATGTCAAGAAGGAGAAAAGTCAATGAAAAATTCTTATTTGAATCTGCTTCCTTAGCAAGTCTACTATTAATTTGTATTTCCTTAATATTATTATTGACACTTGGGGAAGTGAGAATTAAAAGAAAAAAAGAAAGAAAGTAAATAATAAACAGAATGACCAATTATAATGTATTATTTATCTCAATAAATGATATTAATAAATGTTATTGTCAAGGATTCCATAAATTACTATGCAATAATAAACAAAAATACAATAGTGTTATAGGAAATACCAAAAGAAATGACAGCACAGGTAAAGGATGTGCTTGTTGCATGAGCAGCTTTGTCTGTACGATCAGAACACTCACAGCCACACCATTCTTTGAAAAATCTACAGAGAAGCTGTAGACAAGTGTCATCTCTTCTTGTGGAACTGAATTTTATTCAAGCAAAGTCACTATGATAGTTCAGTTCAAATCATAGTAGTATATGGAAGAGGAAGAACCATTTTCCAGAAGGGTAATACAATACTCATATATAATATTCTGTGAGCCTATAAAACAAATAGATGTGAAGAAAATCAAGTAATTGTGCTATTTTAAAGAAAGTGCATGTGTTCTAATTTGGATCATTTTCTTGAGTGTTCTCACAGCTTGAGTTAGTCTTCCAAAGACTAATTTGTTGAACTCCCCACAAAAAATGTATAACTTCATGGGTTCATAGTAATACTTTTTTCATTAAACCACAATTATATGTGCAACAGAAATGTGTTGGGCCCTGATTTTATGCTAGGCTCCATTGTAACCTGTGGAGAATGGGGAGCTTAGAAAAACCTTTGGAAAAATCTTTCCCTAATGGAAGAGATCAATACAAGACTAAATATATTGACAAAATGTGGAGTACGTCAGATGATGAAAAGTGCCATGAATTTTTTAAAAAAGGGACACGACAGGGAATGCCATGAAAAAGAAAAAGCCAAAATATTGAAGAAAGGCCTTCCAAGAAGGTAATTTGGACAAACACTTGAAGGCTCAGACTGCAGGACTGACTTAGAGAAAAGTGCAGATATCTGCAGGAGAAACATTCAAGAGAGAAGAGCAGCTATGCACTCAGAACCTGAGGCAGGAGTGTGCTCAAAGCTGGGTGAGAAAAATAAAATCCAGTGTGACTGGAGAGAGGTAAACGATGCTTGGAAAAGAACCAATGAAGAGATTGCAGTTGTGGCCAACAGCATAGCCTAGGATGCAACCTGGACGACGGGGCAAGAGGGTTCATCAAAAGCTAAGACCGCAGAGAAGCATCACGTTGGAGGTGGCTATAGCGACCCAGGAGTTAAGAGCTCCTAGAAAAGAGCAGAGTGACTTGGAGAAGGTAGATTATTGCAAGTGCCATGCAAGTAGGCAACATTTCTGTTTTTATTTTTTTTATTTATTTATTTTTTTTTGGTGTTTTGGTTTTTCTCCTGTACCAGGAACTGAACTCACGACCTTGCACTTGCCAGGCAGGCGCTTTGCCGCTGAGCTAAATCTCCAGCCCCAACATTTCTGTTTTATAAATAAAACAAGAGTCTGCTTATACAAGTGTCTCCTACACCTCATATTTTAATATTATGCCTTTCTGGAACCATATACAGCCAGATTAATTTAATTAAGATATTTGTTATAGAAGTGAAACTATTTAAAATGTTTCGATGCCAAATACCTCTACAGGATTGTACCTCAAAAACAAATTTTAAATTGTTATTTAATTACAAACAGTATCTCTTAGAGAAAAGTGGATTTCTTTGCCAAATAACGTTTAAAGGCTCTCCTGTTAAATAAAAACATTAACATTTATTCATCGCTATTAACATTAGAATTTTTTTACCACATTTTAATATATTGTGTATAAATGTTGTATAGTAACATAATATAGCATAGTATACTGTGAGAAAAATTATTAGCAAGCTATCTTTCAGAATGTACGAATCTATTAAATCATTTTATCCTCAGGAATTTTGTTTCTCTTTCTGTGACAATTAGCAAAGTTTTTATAATATTTGGTGTTCAACCATTCACCATAGTTATTATCTATAAACAACTTTTATTACTTTATAAGTTGGAAAGTTTCCTTTATATTAACAACATAATGAGTACTGTACCAGTATAGAACAGGGCTGAGCTTTAATCTTCGGACACCAGATGACTTGTTTCCTGGCATTACCTAATCCTGGCTAATATGTTTAAGCTATGTAATAATTCCACAAAACCTCTGTTCTCCCATCTCTAAAAGGGTGATAGTGTTACTCTCCTTCTGGTTTTGCTGAAACACTAAGTAAACATCAAGAGATAATATGAATAACCATGGAAAATTCTTCTCCTCATATGTATCAATTTGAAAATTTCTGGATTTTAATTATCCTAGAAAATGTTTATGCCCAAGGTCCTCAGTATACGTATTTTTTTCTTTATTACATTTTTCTTTTCAACCACTTGCAAACTCTCACAGATCATTTATTCTAATTTCCTCTCTTCATAAGCTAGCTCCCTCATTCTGCAGAAGTCTATAATGGAAGACTAGATCGCTAAGTTTATATCTTCTACGTTCTTTCCCTTCTCTGGCTTTGTCTTATGCACAGTATCTTGCATTTTACTACTGGAGTCTCCATTAAAATGAAAATGTAGTGTCACCTTTTTGTCATCTGCTTTCCCTTTATTGTGCTTGGTAACAGTTGTTTAATTTATATCTCTCAAATATACATAAGATTATTTAAATTTGTAAGAATAGTATATTTACGTCAATAAGAGAGTTAGTCCGTAGTACCTTTTCATGCTAGCCACCTTACATGTTTCTGTGTCAAATTTTTTTTTCTCTTCTGTTGAGTTCTGTCTTCTGCCAGTTTTCACATAAAGCAGGAGAATGCCAAGTGGCCTCCAGAAGTTGCTGTCTCTTTCTGTCCTAAAGCTGAGCCATATAGGACTTAAGTTGGCATCATCATTCTTACCTTTCCTTTGAATAGCAAAGACTACAGCAGCCTTGAGATGTCCTATTGTTCAAAAAGACTGCAGAAAATTCTCTATCACATTAACTGTAGCTTATGTGTAGTATCCTAAATGTAAGCTATGTATAAGAAAACCAGAGAAGCTACCCAACGTACTTTGTTATTCTTTTTATTTGGATGTTATCATCTAAATCCCTCATAGATTATTTCTATTTCTGCTGAATGAATTTATAATTTACAATTTATTCTTAAATTTTCCTTCCTTCTTAAAATTGTAGCACAAAATGTCATTAACCTTCTTGTATGTTATATCTTTATGTTATGATATGTCTGTATCTCTTTAGGTTTTTTGTTTGTTTGTTTTGAGACAGGGTCTCACTATGCAGTTCAGGCTGTACATGAACCCTCTATGAAGCCCAGGCTGGCCTCAAACTCACAGCAATCCTCCTGCCTCCACCTTCCAAGTGTTGAAATTACAGGCATATTACTTATTTCCATGCCCATACCCACCTTTATAACTCATTTTTATATATTTTGGCTCCATTTCTCTGACTGTCATCTGACTCCTCTGTCTTAGTCTTTAGATTTTTTTTACTCATTTTTCTTGCTACCATTTGATAGCACTGATGTTTAAGAAAAATACCCTGAACTAGTATTGCTATACTTTTTTGTAAAGAAACCTCATTCCTTATCATATTTAGTATTTTATTACAATATTCTATGGTTGATAATCCCTATACCAGATAAACTGATATATTATATCTCCTGCCTCCTTGGGTAATTTCCTCATTTTTTCACCATTTACACATTTTGTCTCATTAAAAATAAATATTTATTCTTCACATGTTCTTTAAGATAATAAAATAATTTGTTTTTGGAAATAAGTAATTTTAAGACAGAAATATGACACCCCTCCTAATCAATCCTCCTTTCATGTTATTTCAACCAACCTTTGAAGTGAAAGTCCCAAGTGAAAAGAATACTAAAGTACTCACCTTTTGATTTCTGTGAGAGTTTCCCACATCCCTATGCTTTTGTCTCCAATATGAAATATCTCCATTATTCAGAGTTACTCTGTTGAACTGCTCTTTGAAGTCACCACACCTTATGCAAATCAGTCGTGTTAATGCCCCATGCATGGACAAAAAATGTACATTTAAGAATAATATTTGGATTCAACTTACTCAGGCACCACAATTAAAACCTAGCCAAGTTGCTGGCACATGCACATATAAACATCTACTGTTAAATTAATTAATTCAGTAACATTGAATCGAATGTCCCACACTGGTGCCATTTGAATCTGTTCACTTGTCTCCATTGCCCTCTATTCTCTTATTCTTAACCTCAAAATATATGTTTACTCCTGCTTTAACCCGTCTTAATCCCTTCCCACCTAGTTCCTGACAATATAGAATTCTTTTTCTTCTTTGATGCTTCCAAATTGTTTCTTCTCTAATGAATTTACCTTTCTAAAAACTATATTCTATATGAATGGAATTTTATGTTCTACTCTATAGCTATAATATTGGAATCTCAACAAATGGACTGTCTCTTTACGCTTTGCAACACCCAGCATTATTTATTTCCTGGAGAGTTTTCTTCATATTTTGCGATATATCCTGCCTCTCTCTGACATCTTAAAAGGAGAACAACGTTTCCCTCGCTCTGTCTCTGTGATTTTCTTCCTTTTCAAACAGAATTCATCTACTGCTGCAGAATGTATTAATTATTTAGGTTTTTATTTCAGCTTTTTTGCTGCTATACATCATGACATGATTTCTTTGTTTTCCAAAAGAATAGCTTTCTGATTCTTTAAAGTAATATATTTATTGTGGATGGTATACAGACACAGAACAATGCATAGATAAAGATTAAAGCACCTCCACATGGTGATGCACTTTCCAGATTTTCTGCTTATATATGATTTTACATAACAAAAATAATAAATGCAATAATGTGTAGTACTTTTTATAAATATTTTACCTAACATTATATCCTATGTACTTTTCTGTCACAAAACATCTTTCAAACTTTACCTTTTGTTAAAATAAAACATGTATTTAATAAATCTCTATTTTAGAATTTGGTACTATTTTATCCATGTTAATTTTTCACTGTTAAAAATTGCACCATGTTTGACATTATGAAATACTGGTTTTTTTTTTCTCTGATTATTTTCTTAAGTTGATATCCTAAGAGTACAACTACTAAGTGAAAATTTATTAAACATATGCATGACTTTTGCATATGTTATTGAAGTGTTCTATTCACTTATAATTGTATCTTTTTCTACAGATAGTTCTGTTACCCTAATGATGTGGAAGCAAAATTAAGTAGACATTATTACAGTGCTATTGTTAATAGCTAGCCTGGTGTGTCACCAATTTTCATTCTATTCACTTTTTCTTGAAAACTCTTCATTTCGTGTTTTGTGAAAATTTATTCTTCAGTTTCTCTGCAAATTTAATTATTTCATTTGTTAATTCAATGTTAAAGCCTCAATGTATGCTAGGCCCTGTGCTAGGCACCAGATATAATTAGATGATTCAGTAGTGGTCTTTTTCCTCAATGGCTACTTTTATTGTCTGATAATTTATTGTGATTCATATTTCTTTGGACTATATTTCAGAACTTGCCTAAATTCATATTCACGGTCACTATCTTCACCAATATTCTATTATGCAAGCATATACATTGTATGTTTAAAAGAAAAGCCTTGCCCTTACGATGAGAACATTTTCCTGTTCGCCAGCATTGTGAGTCTAAAGATTACCCCTTTAACGTTTAGGATTCTACATCTATTGTTGTTTTACATAGTGTGACCTAACTAAATATGAATCGTGTGTGCATTCATGTGTGAGCATGAGCACAGGAAAACAATTTAATAATGAATACTTAGATGAAAGGGCAGCCAAACCATGAATTAGATTGTGTTAACCTTTCTTCATTTTTCTGTTTTCCAAATTTTATATAGTAAACATGCATATGATCTGTAGTCAAGTAAAAACAATTTCAAATGATGCTTTTTACTCAGCTGTAACCTTTACGATGCATTGGATGCCTATTACCTTCCCATGTGCTTGAATATGTATTATTAGGTGAGTTTGTTCGGTGTCTGATTTTCTCATTTGAAACTTTTTTTCAGTGTCCTCTATGGAAATAAAATCACAGAGCTACCAAAAAGTTTGTTTGAAGGACTATTTTCTTTACAGCTACTGTAAGTACTTCAGTATTTTGGATCTATTGAAACCTATATTATATTTTGTTAGATTACCATCTCCTACTTTCATAGAGGCACCAGAAAATTTTAACACAGGATGATATAACTTAATGAAATGGAAAAGATAAGGCTAGAGGTGCTAACTTGATGATGAATATTAATTGAAGACGTAACTCTTGGAATTTTATCAAAGCCTTTTCTCTATAGGGTCATAATACATGCATTGTGATTGTTCTAGCACTTAAATCTTACATAATCTTCCTTGGAAAATATATCTGTTTGATATAACCAGTGGTTGGAGAGACATATGGGAATTGATATACTTGTCAAACTTTTTCCAAAGAATTTACAGAAGCAAAAATGTTGGAACGACTTCTCCAAACAAATCCATAGTGTGCAGTAGGCCACTCATACCAGAGTCTTGAAACTAGTCTTTACCCAACTACCAATTATTTCTTTGATTTTATCCCAAAGATGACTCTGCTTAGACAATAATTACTATTCATTTGTCTTGAAAGAATTCACTGTACATGCTACTTATAAAGCCAGGTTTGACCCCATGTGTTTGAATGCATGACCATGTGAAAAATAAGTATGGAAAAAGAAAATTAATGTAGTCTAGGTTCATCAAATTCTGTTTGAAACATCATATATAAAATAAATTAGCCTGTATGCTTGGGCACAAATATATATATGACGTGATTTCTCCTTTCACCTGAGTCATAGTCTCCCTTAAATTTCTTAATTTTAGAATGTTTTTTTTTTCTGGTGGGGGAGTGTTGATACTTATTTGATAAACATTTATTCCAAATTCCACAATCTTCCTAAATGTAGATTTTATTTCTTATTTGATAAATTTATGTACATAAATATGCCCTATTGTCCATATCTTAAACTAGTTTGTACAAATGCATATGTTCTATCATGGCTCAATTTACAAATATACACATGTATACAAATAAAACCAAATGTTAACAAGACAGTATAAATTTTACTAAATGTAATTCTCTTCATGCCACTCACCTTCCCTATTCTCTATTGTCTTAATACTACATTATTCATTAAATATATTTTAGAATAGATCTGTAATGACAAATACTGATTTTGTGAACTAATAACCTATGTGGGTTTTATTTTTCTTTAGCTTTTTGCAATGAAGTTATCAAGTATCGCTTCTGATTTGATAGATTCTAGTCACATAACAGATTTCTTTATATATAATTGATGTAGCAGGAGTCTCTATCCACATATGCCTACAAGTGGCCCCTCTGCCATTCTTCCATGTCTACCTAGAGTGCTCTATACCATTGGCCCCAGATGCTCTTCTCATCTCTGCCCTGTCTACCACAAGCACTTAAAAGAACACTTTCTCTTCTCCACACACACACTTAACTGTGGTTAAGGTAGCAAATATATTAATAGAATATGGAAGTCTGTGTGTAGCTCAGCCTTACTTATAATGCCACATTTACCGTGTTCCATCCTTACAGAAGGCACAATTGTCTCTTTGCAGCTAGCCAAGAACTAGAAAAAATGAATCATTTTAGCTTTGTTTGAACAGATTGCTATTAGGAAGAAGAGGCAGATAAATGAAATAAATCAAAGAAATTCCTCAGCCCACGTGGATTTAAAGTGACTACAGACTGCCCATGACAGCGTTTCTTTTTAGCCTCTCCGGGCCCCCCACCTTTTCCTTGTTGTTAAATTTTTGCTTTCTACCTTCTTTTTTTCAGTTAGCTTATCAGGGAAGGAAGATTTTCAGCATTACTTGTATTGTGGCCCAGGGTGGAAGTTTTGAGAGATCAGAGAGCCCAACAGAAAGGGGAATCACAAGGAAGCTGTAACTTTTCATGATCATGGTATACCTAGGGAAGCAAGCAAATAAAGCGGAAATACCTAAGTGGACTAAAGACACAAATTGTTTTCTTTTCCTTTTTTATTGGCCAAAAGAGAAAACATTTTCAGTATTTTAGATAGGGAAGCATACCTAAACCATATAGTGCATATTTTTGATATTAAATTTCTATTAAACTTCTAAGTATCAAATCAAAATGAAATAAATGGTAAGAGAAAAATGTAAAATATATGTCCTGCTTGTAGAGGGTTAAACTATTTTGGAGTCAATCAGTGGATCAATACGAAACAGGTACCAAGAGTACAGGCACTGAATAATGTGTTTAGGAAGCAGCCCGGAGGAATGAATACTTTAGTTGGAGTGAAGATCTGTTCTGGAAAAAGTTGCAAATATATTCTCAAAGGCAAGGTGCAGTCAGTATAACCACAAAGATGATGTTCACCAAAGTATGATCTAAGCCACAGTTCCACAGAATATTGATACACAGGCAAAAAGTCATGTATAGAACACTGTTTTAAACTTGAATTTACAGTGCAGGACTAGAGCTTTTAATGCCATAATTTATGTCACTATCCTGGAGGTTTGCAAAGTATTTGTGCAACAGCAAATATTTATTGAGCACCCCATATGTATTATGTACTACGATACCTGGGAAATGTCAGGGAACAAAATAGACAAAGGTCTGTGATATCCTAGGACGAGGGGATATGTAAGTGACAGGCAGTAATGACATAATAGATAAGTAAATTATATATAACCCAAAGAAATATTCATTTAAAAATAGAAAAAGTAGATTAAATCAAAGGAATTCATAAAGGAGGGGAAAAGGCAGACTACATATGTGAAAGAAAGTGGTCAGGCTAGGCTGAAAAGAGGGGCAGCTGGGACGGTGGCAGGAAGCAGTGGGTCGGGCTGGCCAGAACTGGGGGTGATATGACCGTGCCAGACAGAGGACCAGAGAGTCCAGTGTGGTGGAAAGGCATCAAGTAGGTCGCTGCAAGTGGCTCAAAGTAGTCAGGGGTGTGGGGTGGAGAACGAGGATGTCAGAGAACTCCCAAGAGTGGGCTGCAGATTTAGATTGGGTGTTATAGGGTTTTGGGGATGGTTAGGATTCTACACTCAGCCAGCGGGGAGCTGTCGTATGGGCCTAAGAGACGGGTGATGTGATTTTGTGGATGGATGGATCATTTAGCTGCTATTTCAAAAACAGACTGAACTTTTTCAAAGAGCAGCAAGAGCAACTAATAACGAATATTTTTAATGCTGTCCTTGAGCCTTAGCCACCTTTGTCTTTTGTTCTATGTCTACACCTTCCTGAGTGTATGTTTAATATTTTGTTGAATTCATGCCTAAGTACAACTGGATTTAGTTTAGTTGCGCCTGACTATGTGACTTTTGCTTTCTCTTATAAGCTGCAAATCTACAACTTGTAAAACCTAAACTATTCCTAAAGTTAAAATGCTAGCGTTGAGGTTAAAAGGCAAGTATTTCTTCATTGGCTTTGCTCAAGCAAGACAAAATTTTGCAGGTGAGTTAACGAGATGCTACACTTTAATTTTGCAACTATTTGGTCAAACAGATTATTGAATGCCAACAAGATAAACTGCCTTCGGGTAGATGCTTTTCAGGATCTCCACAACTTGAACCTTCTCTCCTTGTATGACAACAAGCTTCAGACCATTGCCAAGGGGACCTTCTCACCTCTCCGGGCCATCCAAACTATGTATGTATGCATGATTTGGATCTAATTCATTTAGCAATGTTGTCCTGAATGTAAGAGTTGAACGCAATGCAATCATACATAAAACTGTTCTGTGTTTCTGAAAGGCATCTGGCTCAGAACCCCTTTATCTGTGACTGCCACCTCAAGTGGCTGGCGGATTATCTCCATACCAATCCAATTGAGACCAGCGGTGCCCGTTGTACCAGCCCCCGCCGCCTGGCAAACAAAAGAATTGGACAGATCAAAAGCAAGAAGTTCCGTTGTTCAGGTAATTTATTTCCTGAGATGTTTCCCTTGTGGTGAAAGCAACAGTGGTTATCTGAGATTTACCAAAGTCTGTGGCTGACTCCCAAACACTGGAGAATCACATTTCTTCTCTTCTGCCTATACAAGAAGAAAGTAAAAATATAAAATGAGACTTTTAGACACGACTCATATAGTACTTCAATGTGTAATGTTTTTAACACTGTATTTAGCAGAAATAGGATATTGACTAAGTGAAAAAGATGCCTGGATGCTTTGCACTATTTTGATAAGGTTTAAATATAGCAAGGGCCTTGTAGCCAACTCAAAATGCCTTTAAAATATATGAAGAACCCCGCTGCTTTTGTTATTCTCTATTAGTCAACTTCTTATAGTTCAAATAATCAACCATGTTTTCATTTCTTCAGACAGTGAGTGGAAACTTAGTTACATGGTTTGATCAGGCTCCAAAGTGGGAGGGAAAAAATCCTCCAATCTGGGGCTGGGGATTTAGCTCAGTGGCAAATCGCCTGCCTGGCAAGCGCAAGGTCATGAGTTCGGTTCGCGGTACCGGAGAAAAACCAAAAAAAAAAATCCTCCAATCCATTTGTCTCTCACTGAATGCACTTCATTAATTTACATTCCCTTATTTTGAATAAATCTCTGAGGACTTGCTTTTCCCAAAAGGGCATCTTTTCACATTCTGATAACATTACATTTGTCTAAAAAGGCTAAATATAAATGTGTTGTATTACTAAGAATAAAAAGCTTACTTTATTGAAATATACTTCTTGCTTTGTTATAATTTTTCTATGTTCTGGTGATAAACTGTGTTCTTTGTGTTTGTAGTAAGATGGTACCTAACTGTTCCAGGCCTATTTCACATTCAGCAGTTAATTCATACTAAAAAGCTAATATCCACACCAGGCTGGTTATTGTCCATGACTATAAATGCATTTATTTCTCACTGAACATTATTATACTTCAGCCACTGCTGTGAATATACATTTTCACTTAGTTGTCTGTAGTAACTTTAGTCCATTCTTAATCTAATATAGCTCATATCTCTGCTTGCTGACATTCAGGTGCATCTTCTATTTTTTTCTCTTTTTTTATTTAGCTAAAGAACAGTATTTCATTCCAGGTAGGTTTTGCTCGTTGGTAGGACTAACCACAAACACCCTTTCCTCACCTTTTGAAATATAGCTCCTAAAACTGATATGCATGCTTTTGAAAGTACAGTGGGTCCTCTGTAGATAGACTGACTTATGCATAGATCACTTGTAGCTGTTTCCTGAAAACCTGACCTTTGCATGCAGCTTCTGATGTTAAACATATTTATTATTAAACTCCCACCTTTTTTTCTCTCCCTTTCACTTCGGCACATTATCTACAATTTCTCACAGTAGCTAAAATGTTTGAACCTATGGCTTTCTACTGAAATCATTTTTTTCTCTTTACGTTGTATATCTGATCTTTCAGCCTGTTTTTAAAATTTAGCTTACTGAGCTAGTTTTAAAGACAGAGGCCTTTCTATTGTCAAAGAGCTAATTCTACATGAAATCAGCGTGAACACAGAAAATTGCATTTTCAGCAGGAGAATTTTGAAGCTTTTTATATTTAAAAAGTGGATGGTTTTCTTTTGCTTAGTTTTATACAAAAAAACAGCTTCATGCTGGTTTGAATACACTTGTTCCTTATTTGTTTGTAACTGTACAAACTTGCATATGCAGACTTGGAATATAATGCCACAAAGAGGTTATTGATGTCCATCATGAAAGCATTAAGAAGTTCATAAGCCCTAAATGCCTTGAATAATTTAGGCAGATGGGTAAAATGTTTCTAAGAATAATGGTTACAATATTTTATTACTTCAATCTTAACACTGTCGAGACTGATGATTCTAGAGCTAGCTCTTTAAAATATGTTCCTTCACTTATTTTCTTCCTGCCTGCCAATTGTGTTAAATGCCTTTTGATTGTTTTAAGCCATTATATAAAAAATATGTGTTGAATATTGATTGGCTGCACTCACCATTTCATGGGTATATTCTAGACTATACTATATTTTAAGAACTATACATAAGATTCTTCTACAATGTTTAGTTGTAAAACCATACTTATTTTCTTACGAAGAGCTTTGACTCTGTTCTGTATCGTGAGGAGATATCTGTTGGTTGTCCTTATTGAGCTATATTCTAAATAATTTCATCTGTTTAACAGATTTAGTCATACTACTGATTCTGTGGAATGTGAATGATTAAAAATTATTTTACATATCTTATTTCCCAAGAAAACAATCAACATGTTAAAAAAAAAAACAGTTGATTTGCTTCATTGGCAAGATTTAAACTTTATTGTTATTTACCAATTATTGCATGGAAAGTCCTCTGACAGCTATTACTTAACTAAAAAAAATGCTATATTCTAAACACCAGACCACCCATAGAATAATATATCATTATGATTTAGATCCTAAAATTTTAACAGTTAATATAACTGTTACTAAATTATTCAAACTATTGTATTTAAATGCATCTTACCAAAAATTTAGAAACCAATATTTCTAATTCACCAAGTACTGGGCAAAACTCAAGTTTTTAAAAAATATTTAGTACAGCTTTCCCTTCTTACTGGCAGATAGGAGCCAAACTAGGTAATGACAAATATACTTTCCATCTGATACCAATTAATAATTTTCAATTCCTAATAATTTAATTTATATTATTTAAATGAATAATAAAAGTCAGGACATAGCAGAATTCTTTGAGCCTCCTTTACCCTATTTTTCCCAAAATTTTAATTAAAATTTAGATCTGTCTAATGAACTATTATAAATCACCATTATTTTCATAGTATGGACTACAGATTATGTGAATATATTCAGTGAATCTATCACTTAGACTTCATTGTCATTGTACGCTTATTTCATTTTAGACTAAAGCTGAAGGCACAATAAACCAGGTCCTCAATAATTACAATGGCATTAATCGCCAAATATAATCTAATAATTATATTTGGCATTGCAAACTTCTAATGTGATTCTGATCCTGTTCTCATTAAGTGACTTTATTGGTAAATTAGAAAGCGTTGTAAGCTACCTCAGGACTAATCAAATGTTCCAGTGATAGTCCTTGAGGACCTGCATGGTTGATTTTTATTCACTTTTACATGTGTGCTTGCCTACTACTGTTCTATGTGGCATTCCACATATTACAGCCATAACTCAAAAGAAAACGTGCCTTGCAGAGAGTTCGTTTTTTTCAAGAAATCCACAACAATTTCATTTGTACTATGCATCTTTTATGCCATTGCTCTTCCTTTAAAGCTATCATGCTTCAAAAAGCTATTCTGAATTTTACAAAGCATGACAAATCCCTTTATGCCATGCTGTTCCCCTATAATTGCCATGATAAAGGAGAAAGGAAGCATAGTTTGATATATGTGTATATGTCTATTAACCTTAATTGGGATTACTCTTTCTTTCTTTCTTTCCTTCTTGGTGATCTTTACTTTTGCAGGAATTCACCATTTGGGCTGTAAGTAAAAGTGTCTGATCTGAAATATAATGTCCTCCCTTTTCAATCCTGAAGTACCTTCTTCTAGTCTTGGTCTTTTACACTTATTTTCAAGAAGAAACCACACATCTTTTGAGCTTCTCTGTTGTCCTTGTAGCTCACCTTCAACTTCTTCCTGGATATCCTTCCCGGACGCTGTGGTTTCTATTCTGCAGTTCTGAGGAATGGTGGAGGCCCCTTTCAGTAGAGCCCCTTTTTTGTGTTTCCAGGAAATCTGCAGTAGTAATACTTACTGTGGTCATAAACATTCTACGGGAAGAATGCATGTCACGTAAACAGCATTATACTTCCAGAACGTCTGTAGCTTCTCTCCTACTTCCCTTCATCTCTCCTCTTGGTCTTCCCTTTGGCCTAGTGGTTGGTGTAGTGATAATGGAGCGAGATTTTCTGTTGTGCTTGATCTAACCATGTGGTTGCCAGGTATGAGTAAAACATGGTTCCGTCAAGCACCATGGAACGTCACGCAGCTTTCTACAGCATGACAAGCTGCTGAGGTGCAAGTCAGGATGAACTTGTCTCTCTTTCTAAAACCAAAATAAAAAAGAGGGCTTTGTAGGCATTTCTGAAGATTATGTGAGAGGGAGAGAATCATAAAAGTCCACAGAAAATTTTAAAACCTGAGTCTATCTATTTGCCTTGAAAGCCCTCATTCATAATGAAATACAGGACTATGTTCATTACTGGATACATTTTCAATTCTTTACCCAGAAAAAATACATAAACTTTTTGAGAATTCATAGCCATTGTGTGATGAGCTGTGCACTAGGCTAGAATGGCTCAGAACTGGATCAGCAGAAAGTACAGCTGTGAAAAGCTCAACTTTATTAATGTTTTCCTGTTGTGTGAATCTGGTCACTCTTTTTTCCAGAAAATTCCAAGCCTTTCTTTTAACCCTCTCTCGACATCCCTTGATCAAAATCCCCTAAGTTGTCTCCCTGCTGCATAATCTGTAGCTATCTTATTTTTTCCTTCCTACAAATGAATGAATATTCTAATCTTTAGGCTCAGTATCTTTTTCTTTGGCTTGAATTCTCAATAGGTACAGAAGATTATCGATCAAAATTAAGTGGAGACTGCTTCGCAGATTTGGCTTGCCCTGAAAAGTGCCGCTGTGAAGGGACCACAGTAGACTGCTCCAATCAAAAACTCAACAAAATCCCTGATCATATTCCCCAGTACACTGCAGAGCTGTAAGTTCATCCTGCCTCAAAGTCCTGATTGTGAAAGAGGGGATGAAAGCATCAAAGCATAGGAAATTTTGTCTTGCCATTGTTATTCTCAATAATCATATTAATTTTGACTCATGCACATTGCATTGATGTACCTCTTCATTGTCCAAGACTGTATTAGAGGATATCTTAGTTTAATTGTTCTAGCTGAAGACACAATTAAAAATTAATTTAACTCAGAATTCATTTGGCACTTCAGAATGCTAATATTAATTATTATTATTTGATTCCCATTTATTATGCATTTTCTCAAAATTCATTTCTAAGCACTTAATAGATTTTTAAAAAGTATTTAATCCTTACAACAACCGAATAAAGTAGTTTGAAATTAGTCATTTTGAAACCTAGTTGACTATAAATCTAGTCAGGGAGTCTTTTTTAATCTACTTTATTCCTTCTTTGACTCACAAATAAGAATTTAGTGACTGTCAGTTATGAGAATGCTAAGGGTAGTTATATTTTCCTGGACAGTGGAGAGCATAATAGGGAAAGCCAAAGGCAGAATATGACCAGATTCAGACTTACAAGCCTAGCATAGAAACTACCATCTAGAAGTGCTAAAATTATCTGTAGGGTCTTTGTAGATTCTGTCCTCATGTTTGGTTTGCCTTTATTTACTTTATTTATGAAAGCAAGACTTTTAGTGTTAGTATGCTGAAACTTCAAGGAAAATCTAGTGACATCCCATTTTTGTATGCCTTAGCAACGCTTATACATAGCACCATCTGGTAATTGTCATTTACTGCTTTGCGAAGTTGCTTGTCTTTCTCTGTGTGCATAATCCTTCTGTCTTCAACTAGATTATAGCTCCTTGATGGCAGGGAATGTGTGTTATGCTTTATCTCCCACTGTGCCTATACACATGTCTGTTACTTAATTAATTTTAAGCAAGTTGATTAATTAAAAATAAAGTTATGCCTTTCAAAGCGTGACAGAAACTAACCCCTTTGTGGTTATAGTGATTGTTTTTATATCTGTTTGTTCATGAAGCTATTTAATAACTACAGGACTTTTAGAAATGCATGGAGATCATACAGCAGAAGCCCAGAACTGTCTTTTAACAATAGTTTGGGAACTTATTTCTATTTCTAATAATGTTACGAAGAACAAGTGACCTCTCTCAGCATGCTAGTGCCTTAAATAAGCTTATTTGTCAATCAAGAATTACAATTCAAACTAATTTCTCATGTAGCTTTCAGCACAATGTTTAGTGTGTCTTTTAAAAATTAATGTTTTGCTAATTAGGAATATAAAATCAGTAGTGAGAAAAAACTATCTATAAATCATGCAGCTGAGAAGAAATTTATATCCAAACTATGTGAGAAATTCTGACAATTTCACAATGAAAAGATATATTACCTAAATTATCTTTATACTATACATAGTTCTTCAAAGATCTACAAATGACCACTAAATACATGACAAGGCCCTTTGACATAGTCATTAGAAAAATGCAAATTAAAACTACAATGAGACACAAAGATACACACAGTGCAATACCTAGAAAATAAAAAAAGAACAGTAGTAAGTGGAGAAGTTGGGGTACTTATATATTGATGGTATGAATATAAAATGGTATAGCCTTTTTGGGAAACAGTTTGTATATCCTTCCAAGCATTAAACATAAGTTTGCCATGTGATTGAACAATTCTTACATAAGCATACATTCAAAAGAACTGAAAAGATTTATGTCAATGTCCATAGCAGAATTTTTCATAATACTTAAAAGTAGAATAAAAATGTCCACAGACTGATAAAAGGATAACTAAATGTGGTGTCTCAGTAAAACTCTCCAGTGATGAAAATAGTCAAGCACTGATACATTCTACATTAAAAACATGACCAACATCATACAAAATGATAATGGTAGATACACAAAGCCACATTTTAAATGATTCTATTCATATGAAGTAACCAGAGTATGTTTTCCAGAATGAGGATGCCAGGGGAAGTACCTGGTGATGATTATGAAGTTTCTTTTTGAAGGTGATGAAAATATTCTGGAATTAGCAGAGGTGGTTCCACAAATTAGTGAATGCACTAACATGCACTAAATTGTACACTTCAAAGGGGTGAACCTTATAGTATGTGATTTATATTTCAGTAAATCTGCAAATAAAACATTATGGAGCAAGTAATTTGGGAAAATGTGTTAAAGCATTTTTTGGATGAGAAATAGTGAAAAAAGTTTCGGAAACATTATTCTAGAGATTACTGAATGAGAAGGAGCTGGTTTTGATTATTAGTTTTCCTTGCTGTGTGGTTCTTAATATACTGTGTTTTATAATTAAAATTTGAGAGAAATGCAGAAAAGTATGAGTACTGTCCATAAATCCTCTGTGAGATCTATACTATTTTTTATTTTAGAGTTATCATTAAATAATGTTATAATTCAGTATGTTAAATGAAATGTAATCTCTCTGTAACTCTTAGTAATGAAACTGCCTGTTCTTTTTCTCTAGGCGTCTCAATAATAATGAATTTACAGTGTTGGAAGCCACAGGAATCTTTAAGAAACTTCCTCAATTACGTAAGATGTAAGTCATTTGTCAGCGATCTTTTAAATTTGCCTAGTGTTTTGTTGTGTGTTTTTTTCCCCAACCCTTTAAAGTTTTATCTGAGTTTCTTTTGGAAATTGGAAAAAAAAAACAACAACAACAACAAGGACATTTCCATCCCGTGACTACTCATGATACAAATATGGAGTAATCTCTGAAAGAAACATTTCCATGTGCTCAGAAGGTGCCAACCAAAGCCTTGGCATCTTACTCTCATGCAGACAGCTGGTCTGTGATGTGGCCACAGCGGGAATCCAGCAATCTAAGCACATTAAAATTGGTTCAGCAATGTTTTGTAACTTCCTTTACTATTCCCCAAACCGTGCTGTTATTTCTCTTTCAACCCATTCATGTCAACTGTTTGACTTTTTGCTTCATTAAACTTTCATTAGAAGATAGTCAAAATTAATGATTGGTAAACTGGCTCGATAGCTCTTCTGTGTTAATACGTGTCCACAACTCATATTTTAAAATAAGTTCTTAAGCTCAGCAGTTTCAACACACTTTGTATTCTCTACCTCCAAGGAGGAGTGAGGGGGTGACAAGACAGGACATGCATGTAAGGACAGGGAAGCCCCTCCTCACAAGAGGAAGTGTTTGAGGAGAGGTGCTTTCTTCTACAAGTCTGTGTGTTCATACACAGACCTGGCCTGTGGTCTCTCAGACCCCTCACTTGCACAGCAGACTGGATCTGCCTGGGCATTTCATCTCTGTAATATGTTACCTCCAAATGTTTTCTAATTTCTTGATTGCCCTCCTTTTTCACTGATTACTAAAGGTACTTTCTTTTTAGCTTTAACGTGACTTTTAATGCAGCCAATATTTATTGAACAACCACTTTGAGCAATACTTTGAGAGACACAGAAGATGCATAAAATTTATGTTGTTTACAGGGCACTTAAAATCTGGGAGTGCACAGTGAAAAAAGAAAAGAGCCTATCCTGGACATTCTTGCCCTGTGGGCAAGCATTGTAGTATTGGGCAGGCATTGTAATATTTGATTTTATATAAAATACTGAGAGATAAATTGGTTGTCTCAGCACAGTATTATTTGAGAAGTTTAATTGGAAATAAATCTGTATTTGAACACATCTCTGTTGCTTGGTTGTCTCTTTTAGTCATTAATTTATTCCATAGTTTTAACTGGGGACATTTCTTTGAAAAATTCCTTATTAAATTTTACAGAGGACGTAAACTTTCATGCAACCCATTACCTGGCCCCAAGTATGTTATGCCCCTTGGCACCTTCACAGATCATCTTAGCAGCAGTCAGGCTGGTATTTCTTGCCACAGAGAATCCCTCTTGCTTTAACGTCCCTTTAATTTCACAGAACAGCAAAGGGGTGTCTCTTCATGGCTCCCACTGTGCTGGGCAGCAATAAACCGGGAGATTGTGGAAGACTTTGCTCAGTAGAAGAAAATGATCAAGGCTATTGTTTTCCTGCCCTCTTTTGGAGAAGGGAACTGTTTATAACCTTGTTTCAACCATTTTTATTTAGCAATTTTAGCAACAATAAGATTACAGATATTGAGGAGGGAGCTTTTGAAGGAGCCTCTGGAGTGAATGAAATACTTCTCACCAGTAACCGTTTGGAAAATGTTCGGCATAAGATGTTCAAGGGATTGGAAAGCCTCAAAACTCTGTGAGTATTCTCATTGGCACTATAATTCTACCAGCAGATTAGAAGGTGCTGCTCTTTATAACCACATTTTCTTAGATACACACACACACACACACACTCACACACACACACACACACACACCTTTTGGGAGAGCATGGCTCTTTACTCCTATACTCCTGTCCTCTATAGATTGCTAGGAGAGCCCTTCCCAGCTGCAATCTCCTCAACAGAACTCATTTGCTTTGCCCCAGAGCTTGCGCTGCTCTGGCTTCCCTGCTCTACCTCAATCGTCATTCCTTCTCTTTTCTTCAACAGCTTCCACGTCATACTCACTTTTAGTCCAAGGAGTGAAAATTTCAGAATCTCTGCTAACTCTTGAAACTTAGTGTCTCTCACAGTTTATCCAAAGACTGTATTTTTCTGCCTCTGGGCACAAGATCTTAGTGAAAAGCAGTGATGGCTCGTGGTCCATCTTTTACTATCTATTTTGAAGAAAATATGTTGAATTGTACCTAGTTGTTCAGGGGAGGGAGATTCTTCATGTTTTCAAAAGGCCACTGGCCAAGGAGAATGGAATTGGATTGAACAATGAGCACTGCTGTTTTGGATACTTGGATTCTCTACAGTGTGTATAAATTTTCAGAATCTCTAAATTATGTAAGTACATTTGACAAAAGCAGTAGAGTAAAGATAAGAAGAGAGAGAAGCCAAACTGCAGTCTTTGGACGACACGAAGAAAACTGTTATTGTTTTCTAGTTATTGGTGATTACAGTGCACTCTCTCCCCTAGACCTGGAGGGCCGTGCACAACAAGAGTGGCTGATAGCCTTGGCACCAGGGAGTCCATTGCTGGTCTTTGTAGGAGAACCAGGAAGAATAGCATTGGCCCTAACATTAGCATGTGTTAATAGCATCACTAGTTCAAACCCAATTAAAAGGACTGAAATGTGTAAGGGAAGTGGTATATTCCTTGGGCTTCTCAGGAAGCCAGTGATGGCAAACCTTTTAGAACTTTTAGTGGTACAAATAACCCATGGTAGCATGTGTCCCATATGTTCACCATCACTGGCTTCGGTCCTATCCACCCAGCAGAATGCCCCTGAGACCTGCAGGTCCCTCCCATGGGCTAGTTGATAGAATACTCCAAAATGATATGCAAATGTCTCCTCCTTTATTGTAAGAAATAGGTGGGAGGAGAGGAGGTCACAGAAGGTAGACCTTAATTGACTGTGTTTCATCTTCCCCGAAGCTGTCCTAGTGAACTCAATGAAACAAATCCTGCAATAGGCCGGGCATGGTGGTGCACACCTGTAATCCCAGCACTCAGGAGGCTGAGGAAGGAGGATCACTGTGAGTTTGAGGCCAGCTGGGGCTACAAAGTGAGTTTAAGCCAGCCTGAACTGCATAGTGAAACCCTGTCTCCAAAAAAGACAAAAAACAACAACAACAAAGACACAAATCCTACAACAGGCAGAGGCCTCTCTTCTTTCACAGTAGTTTAGCTACTGTTTGTTGTTGCTGGAATCTTTTCTCTGGTGGAACGATATGGGGAAGAAGAATGGGATATTAGGCTGTAAATGTGTCCTTATTAGTCTATTCTGGCTGCCATAAGCAGAACCACAGGACTCGATAGCTTCACACAGCAATTTATTCCTCATTCTTTTGGAGGCTGGAAGTTCAAGATCAAGGTGCTGATAGGGTGAGCTCATGGTGGAGCCATGTTCTTGGCCTGTATCGGCCTTCTTCCTGTTGGGTCCTCACAGGACTTTTGGTCTGGTGCTCATGTAGAATTAAAGAGAGAATACACAAAGCTCTCTGGTGTCTCTTCCCCGTATAAGGTAGATGGCATTATCAGAATGGGCCCCATTCTTAGGAGCTGAGTTAGCATTAATTACCCTAATATTCCCTCCAAATACAGCCACATTCAGGAATAAAAGCTTCAAGGTGTGCATTTGGAGGAAGGAAACAGAACACAACACGATCCCAAAGAACTTACCAAAATATTTCTTCCAACTAGTTACATTCAGGGAACTTTCCCTGAGAGGGCTTCGGAGGATTCAGCTTTCTCCTTTCATTTTCTTTCTATTGATGTTTTTGTGCTGCTTTATTTTAGTGCCTGGGACAAGGCACTCTGGCTCACTCCTTAATCCAGTTTTGGCATAACCAGCAAAATAGAGCCGTCTAGTGCCAAATTTGTGGTATTCCAAGTTCTAGAGGAGGGTTTTCTAGAACTACCTGTTCTTTCCCATGATGTCATTCAGCTCCCAGCTTTAAAGATTTAGACAGCACATCTTAGTTTCCTTTTAACCCTTTAGGGATAAGGCCGCTGCATAGCCCATGTAAATATTTCAGTCCGTCTTAGAAGCCTCTGACATTGTAGACAAAACAGAATGCGCATATGTGCATTTGGAAATTTCCATCAACAGAGTGTGAAGTTCTAGAACTTCTCCTGAGGCTCCAGGACTCCAAGATTAAGATCAAGTGCTGTCTATGATTTGTAAAAGAGAAAGTACTAATACAAACACTTTTCTGTTGTACCTGTTCCTTAACAGAAAATGACTATTTTCTAAGAAAGTCACATCTTTTCTTCTTACCTTTGACTTAGCCAGATGCAAAAGTTTATATTTCTTGCTTATTAGAGGGTGACACAGAATTTTAAAGCAACACCTTTTTCGTATACTTTTCCCCTTTTTTCTTATAGTATACTGGCTTCGGTTCTGCAGACTTCTAAGTCATTAATTCTTGTTTATAAAATTAATGCATTAACTTTCCTGGATGTATGAATAGCATTTAAAGAAACTACAGTTTATGGGGGAGTCTAGAGGTGTTTTGTTTCTTTCTGAAACCTCACACAGAAACATATTTTCTATGTTTATATATAAACATATAAAATTCAATAAAGAATTATGAACTGCACCAGTGCATCACTAGGAAATGAAAACAGTGTCCATCCAATTAGTACAATATGTAAAAAAGAGTTTCCTCAAGGTAAACCTATTTAAACTTCATGTATACAATTGGAATCTATGACTCTTACATCTTTTAAAAGCAGTAAGTAAGTTTTCACATATAAAATGATTTGTGCCAGCTTGCTGGGTACTCCACTGTGTTTGGTTCCCCAGAATCCCGTTTGCTATTGTCAGTCTCTGAAGTCCCTCAGATGCCCTCAGCTCTTCCTCTGCAGCAGATATTGATTCTTTTCTCTGTCCTTTCTGCTCAACCTCAAATGTCACACTCCCCTGAATACACAAATCACAGGGCTCCAAGGACTCAGAGCGCTGTAGGTGAATTAGGTAGGACCTTATGCAACCATGCAAACATCAATTATAGCATTATAGAAAAATAAAAGATCCTCCCCTCATCATTGGATTGTAAATCCAGGAAGGCTTGCTAGTGCCTTCTGCAACTGAGTTTAATCCTTGATGACTCTGAGCATTTTATTCTCACAAGATGTTGTGAATACACAGCAATTTCTAATGGCAGAAGAACATTCAAAAGCAAAATCAAGCCTACATACTTGAAAAGGATTATTTGCTTTGCAAATAGATGATATTGATTGCCCGATGCTTTATTTCCATAACAATATCTCCCCCTTCCCCACAGGATGTTGCGAAGTAATCGAATAAGCTGTGTAGGGAACGACAGTTTCATAGGACTCAGTTCTGTGCGTTTGCTTTCTCTATATGATAATCAGATTACTACGATTGCACCAGGGGCATTTGATACTCTTCATTCTTTATCTACTCTGTAAGTACAAAAAAGTAGTCTTTGCTTATGTGTTTAACTTGAGCCCATGCATTATGTTTCTTATTTTTACTAATAGTGCTTTAATATATTACTAGATATTTCATAAAAATGTGATTGAGGAGTCAGTTTTTTTTAAATGATAGATTTATTCATGCTAAATTCATTTGAACGTTCCTAAAAATATTACCTGCTATCTTAGATTAAATTTTAAATAAAATTGTACCATCTTTTCAGTCAATTAATTTTTATGGTAATGGTCTCAAAGATGTGGCTTCATTTTTAGATTCAAAATTATGTATTGTTAACTTCAAAGTGCTGGGAATAAATGAAATGTTATATTTTCCCCAGTATTTTCACATTGAAGCTTTCAATTAAAAAATTGAAAGAGTTATTGCCAACAAACTATGCTCAAAGTTATCATTCACAATGACAAGAGATATAGTAAGATGCTGACCAGGCCAACAATAAAAGGTACTTACAACAGCCGTTTACTGTGATATTAGGAAAATTTTGAAACAATAGGTTGAGCCCATCAAAGAAAATATTTTTTGTAGATGGCTTGAAAATAATGATTGTTGATCTAAAGATAGAACTCAGAAAATGCCAACACACAAATTTCTGAACAATGTGTTTCAGGCCTTTTGTATGTCAGTATCTGAAAAGCAGTGCTTGGAGTTATGAATCTTATAATTGATGATTTCATGGTCAGGGTGGCATCCAGATATACTAATCTAAACCAACACGAGGGGAGGAAAAACAGAAAAAATAAAATCATGCTTAGCATAGCTCAAGTCACTGAAGAAATAATCCGAGGGAAGCGTCCATCCATCAGGAAAGCACTTAATCCTTTTTCCACATAAAATGTGACATTTTACATAGAGTGACTAATTTGTGCATATTAAAGGTGGCATGTTTATAAATAATGGGATTGTCAATAGGTTTGTGCTGAAGTGGTGAGATGCCAAAAGTATTGCAATTTGCAGAAGTAAATTCATTTTTATAACTGGCATTTAATCAACTCAGCTGTCAGTTTAGATAGGAAACCTATTCTCTGGAGCAAATAAGAGATGGGAATCTTGAGATGACAAATTAATGAAATAGCTGTTGTCAGGTTAAACTCAATAATATAAGGTAATCAGCCTTCATCGTTATATTAAATTACTGCATTACCAGCACAGGGAAGTCTGACAGTAAGTCAGATTTCTGACAAGTTTAAATTATTTCTAAATGAGATCTCTACCACGATCCACAACATAAGTTCTAAATTGCTGCCTTCACTTTATTTTTTTGCATGAAATTATTTGAAGAATTATCTATGTGAGAGTATTGTTGTTATTAATTTACAGACACAAACATTTAGCAAAAACATGCATAATGTACGTTTCATGTGATTGAGTACAAATTGGAGGATGAGAATAAGAGTAAAAGTGAATTATTCCAGCAGAAATAGTGTGGAAAAATGGTAGAATGGGGTTTTGAGCAGTAAGAAAGTGAAACCCCGAATTAAACCGTGCATTCTTTGCCTGTGGTGCTTAGAAACCTCTTGGCCAATCCTTTTAACTGTAACTGCTACCTGGCATGGTTGGGAGAATGGCTCAGGAAGAAAAGAATTGTCACAGGAAATCCTCGATGTCAGAAGCCATACTTCCTCAAGGAAATCCCCATCCAAGATGTGGCCATCCAGGACTTCACTTGTGATGACGGTAAGAAGAGCGTGTCCTGTCTTTCACCACCTGGCGGTCACGTGGCAGTTGTGATGCTCTCTTGTACATGTATGTGGTGGGTCATAGCTCAGTTCAGCACATCATGCATGGCTGTGTGTCTTTTTCTTTGCTTAGTTGTTTGTTTGTTTGTTTGTTTGTTTTTTCCGGTACCAGGAATCAAACTCACGACCTCGCGCTTGCCAGGCAGGCGCTGTGCTGCTGAGCTAAATCCCCATTCCCTGTTGTTTGTTTTGTTTTAACAGCAGGGCACCTATTTTCTCTGTCATCTCTTTTACATTTCCAATCCCATTGGTCTGTTTTCTTTGGTATTTTACAAGATTTTCTAGTTTCCACTTTTGGTGGATACTATTTGTGTAGCTTGCTATCCTCAGCATCTCTTTTAGGAACTACTCTTTTCAAATGAAAGAGACAATTGACTTATAAAACAGAAAGTCTAGTCAATCTCACAAAACTAATATTTCCACATGTTAATGTTCTCTTTCTCTATCATCGCATTTGAATCTCATAGCAGTACTGTAAGGTGGATAGAGAAGGTTCTGTAATTATTGCCCGTGAACAGAGAGCTACTTTGGGCTCTGTAATTTAAAATGAGGGATGCATCTAATTTTCACTTAACATTGTATGTTAATGGGTCCCTTTATGTCTTCTTATCTGTTTCCTTTCAACTTTCTGTAATTTAGTTTATATTTACAGATCATAACTGAAAATATACTGACCAAATAAATATTGTAATTATATTGGTAAGACAAACTGTCAATGTTTTCTTAAATGGTGCCCTAGGCATATTGAAAACAGTATTAAGGAATGTATGGTATATACATATATATATGTATTACTTTATGCATAACTGATTATCTCATGGCTCAACATTCTGTGTTTGTTTATTTAATTATATAAAAACAACTCTTGTCCTCCACCAAACCTGCAAATCTGAGTTCTTCTGTATTTCTTCTGGCAATTTAGGAAACGATGACAATAGTTGCTCTCCACTTTCTCGCTGTCCCACGGAATGTACTTGCTTGGACACAGTAGTTCGATGTAGCAACAAAGGCCTGAAGGTCTTACCGAAAGGTATTCCGAGAGATGTCACAGAGCTGTAAGTAGAGCTTATCTTTCCTTTTTCATGGCAATTATTGCTCTGCACATCAAGGGGAATAGAGGTCAAATGAAACTATTTAGAATCTTGTTGATACATTGCATTCTGTGACTACTTAATCATTATTGTGTAAAATCATAAACCAGCAATTTTAAAAGCCAGTTCAGAGACCTTTGAGAATTATAGATGAGAAATTTCCAATGCTTTTATTACACTGAGGTACCCATGAAACTCCAAACAAGAATAATAAAATTTTGATAGCTCAACACATACTTGCCCCCTTATCCCTATTTTTGTGGACCATTTTACAAGACTGATGTTCCAGTGAATTCACTCTGGGAAATTCTGTATGGTTAATTTATTCACAGTGTCTGGAACATACCATATGGTTAATTCTTCATTACCATCATGACCCCTGGGACAATATCTTACCACATAGGATAAATAATCGCCTGGGGTATAAAGAAAGTGGCATAACCTTTCCCCTTAAAAAGAGATGCTGAAAAGAGAGAGAGAGATACTATTCTTTTAAACTTGGATCAGAGTCCTTTAGATCCCAGAGGATGAGAGGCAAATTATCTCTGACATTTTTGTATCTTATATACAAATTACCTGGACAGTGTGCACGTATCTAGTCCTTTAGATTTCAGACCTTCAACCCACACTCCCCTGGCTGCAGACGTGATACGTATGCAGAATGAATTCATCCAAGAATAAACTATTAGAATAATCATGCATACTCCCTTCATCTCCTTCCTTGATCCCTATACTGAAATTTGATGTGCAAATGCTTGATAAGCATCCAATTGAGTCATATTGCCTTTGTTTACTTTTTATTTTTGTTTATGCGGAACTATGGATCAATAATGACTTAGATCTACATTTAATTCATGCAGATGTGTACTTGTAATTCATTCAGAGGCATGCAAGCATTCCAGATGAGCAGCTTTGATAAAATGTTGGCAGTGTGCAACTTCTGATGGAGAAGATAGCACTTCAGTTTTCAAGGAATTTATTTTGCAAATCACAAGGAGTTCATAGATCTTACTTTGCTTCTGAATAGGACACTTAGAGGAAGATGGCATAATCTTAGCACATGTGCACAGAGCAACCCCCTTAGATTTGAACTCCATCAAGTGTTCAGTTACTCACACCACCAATCACAGTAGTTAATTAACTGTAAGCACTGCTTTATGTGTCTAGGTAATTAAATACTTCTTTTTTGTTTTAGTATGTTTTATTTCAGAAGATACAATGGTCCTGCAATTCACACTGTTAGAAGCCTAGATTGCTGTATATTCTATATTCAAAGTCTTTATTTTAGGAATTGCCCAGTGAGGCACAAAAGTCTCATCACTGTAGATATTCAGTCCCTCATTCTATTACTTTAACTGGCCTATGTCTTGTTGCTGAGGCACAGGCCCCATCGAATCATTTTAAAGATTCTCTAATTTCAGTAGTAAACTCCACTGAAAAAACTGCTGCATCCACCTTATTTATGCCATCTGCGTTTCTTCCATCAGTTGAAACTTCAGCCAATTTCACTACAATTTTTAAAAAGTAATTTTTTTCTCTGAAGAAAGATTGCTATAGAGATGAAAAGAATATTAAGTCATGTCTTAGAATTCGAGTTTAACCTCCCACAAAGCTCATTCTTAGAACTTTTCCAAGTCAGCACAATTCTTGTCACCAATCGCATGTCTGAATGTATTAGAAAATTTTAGTATGTGCATTAGATTAAATGATTAAAGAATTTGGAAAATACATATTGCTGGACAAGTTTGAGTAAAAATCCATTAGTTTTAATCAGTTCCATATAGCTTTCCCTTTGGGTTGTTTTACATGTATATTCATAGTGCTCTTTCTGAATCTTTTTGTCCTGCTGCTGCGACATCTTCCGTGGTAAAACCAGAGTGCTGAGGAATATGGGGTGGTGCTTCCCTCTAGTGGTGGAAAGAAAAATTTAGCCAGAAGAAGAAAGGAGAGGAGTCAAAAGATGAAGTCAGAAAATTTGAGAAGGCCTCAGGAGTTGTATTATATCCCAGCTCCTACTCTCACTATTAATTGCATATTTTGAACCTTGGGAGTTTCTTTTCATATCTCTGTTTTCATTTTGAAACATAAAAAATGGACTGTTAGCTTAGGCAACTTCTTCCCTACTTCCATGTCCAGCAAAAGCACCAGTTTCAACAGGAAATCTCAAGATCCACCATCACAGCGAGCCAACAGAGGCCACACATCTGATGTGCCAGAATTGTTAGCAGACGTATTTATAGCCAGATGGTCCAAAGTGCTGGAAGATATTTGTACCCATTACAATCTACGTTCTGGGAAATCCTTAGGAGGAGATGAAATTTCCTTTTCTTTTGGTGACATCATGGATATAATTTCCAACATTTACTGTACTGTCTTGCTGAGTAGCTAAAAACCTATTTCTGATTATTAAAGAAAAAATTTACTTGAATGTGATTATTCACACACACACATGCGTGCTACATTTGTGAAGTGTCATGATTTCCATGAACCCTCCTAAAATTGTTAGCACCAAGATGAGATATAGCAGCAAAACTATTTTTAAAGTATTTTTACTGCTAATTATGTTTAAATTCCAAAGTATCTTGCTGAAATACCTATTGTCATTTACTGTGTGTAATGGTACATATTCAGACAGTGAAGAGGTTTCTGTCCCTAGGAACCAGATTTTATTACTAGTTGGTGAATTTCATGTGTTGTCTCCATAAAAACATAACTGGAAGCCAATTAAAAATATAGCTCATTAAATAAACATTACTGACATACGAATGGCTGGATCTTGCCTTGCTGTACTAGATAAACCACAGGAAAATGGACTCACCAGTCTATATGTGGTTTTACAATTTCGCATAATGACCCACAAACAATTTTACTGGATTGGACGACTATATGTCTTTCTCATTATTCTTTTAAATAAAGATTCCAGCTTGGAGGATGGTACCTTAAAGGAGAAAATGCCAAGGGGTTCCTTGTTTCAGTAGAAGTAAAATATTGCTCATTTATGTAGGATTCTCTATTCTTACTTGACAAAAATGTAATGTTGTTTCCTTATTTTTAGGTATTTGGATGGGAACCAATTTACTCTGGTTCCCAAAGAACTATCTAACTACAAGCATTTAACACTTATGTGAGTAATATATTTCTCTACCTTTAACTTATTCTGTTTCATACAAATGGGAAGCAAGGAGCAGAGGATTTAGTGAGCCTTTCAGATGATATAAATCATTTACAGTGAGATGCTTCCCTCCATGATCCCTGTGGCTCTGGATCACTAGGCACATCTTCACTGAATATCAGTCAGGCAGAAGAATGTCTCAGAAAAGATCCCCTTTATTTAGCAAAAGACAAATAAGATGAAAGCTACCTAGTCAAAAGTTATGAAAACAGTAAAACTGGATATACCTACTAAGAAAATAATCTACTTGATGTTAAACTAAGGAAAGAAAACAATATCTGTTCTTGATTTCAGAACTTTACTAAAAACATATTAAGTTTAATATATTAAGTTTCCATACACTGTAAAGCAGTGTAAAATAATCTATGGCTATAAGAATTAAAATTTATTGCACAAAATCCATATATGTTTATTCTAGATATAAATAAACTAAAGTGATGACATTGTGATACAAGTTTCAAAATATTTAATTTTTTAAAGTTTAGTTTGCTGTCCTCTTAAAATAATGTCTTTTTTTCTTTAATGTAAACAATCCATGTCCATCTGCCAGTTATAAATACAAGAAGGTATTTAAATGTGCAAACATTTCAATCTGGTTATGTGTGTAATATTTTAAGATAGCTTTAATCTTGTTATATATAATGTCACATTTTAGAGTAGTTGGTAAAACTGCAAACACATAAAAATCAGTAAAACTGTGATAGATGTTAATAGAAAATACTGTATCATTAGTTTATTTCATTTCACAGTAAATGTGGCTAGTGTTGGAGGCAGAGCTGTTGAGTTCTTAGAATAACTAAGTTTATTTCTAATTAGTGAGTTCTAAAACCTGCAAGAGCAGAAAATATTACCTGCCCCAGTTTAAACTTTTCCTAGGTTTTGAGGTCAGTTCATCTGCTTTTCATCTCTCAATTTTCCCTAAAATATGAGCAAACAGTCAGTAGGAAGGATGGAACTATATAAATAACAAATGGTTAATTTTAAAACACAGAACTTCTAACATGCCTTCTTCTGCCCCTAGTTATTTATTTGATAGCAAGAATTGATTTGGTATATTTTTTCTGTTTCTGGGATAGCGTGTGATTATTTCAAACCAATTAGAAATAAGAAATGAAATTTGTGGATCCATAATTAGTTTTACCAGTGACTCATACAAATGTCTTCTGCTAAAATAGAAGCATTTCTTTTTAAAAATTTAGATACAGTATTGGAGAAGTTAAAAATTTGAATTATAAAGTTTTTTTTTAAATTTCCTATAATTCTCACAATTCTGTGTCCTCTTTACTGACATGTTGATATTTTAACCCATAATGAGTAACTTTAGTCTCCTCTGACTCTTCCATTCATTCATGTTTTGGATTTTCTTTGTAAGAATAGTGAAATAATTATTAATGAATATATATATGTGTGTGTGAGAGAGAAAATATAGATTTGTCTATATGGTGAAAGTAATATCACATACGTGGAAGATAAATTGTGCCATAGTCAGAAAACTATTGCACTGATAAAAATTCAACATTGCTGAATTATTCATGAAGTAAACAATTATTGATGGCCTACTGTGTGCAGTGACTTATCCAAGGGCAGAAGCACGGGTGTTTTTAATAGTAACGTGCATAATGAAATCAGGAGCTCCTTCAGTTCTCAGATTTGAGTATGTGTGTTAGTGAGCATAGGTATCACCAAGAATGTAGTGTGTGGATCTAATGGGATTCTCAAGAACAAAGGCTTCTTTCTCATCCACAAAATATACTTATCGCGGGTCTGCTCTGAGAAAGCTCTCTGTGGATCAGCTCAGGTCTTGTGGGTGGAGGAACAGAGCAATTGGTGACACTTCCCTAGGAAGCTTCCATTCTGAAATGAGAATATCCATTGTGCCCACACTTCATGGACTAGAACAAGACATCTGACTGAAACAGGGGGTACGGTGTCGGGTATAATGTGAATAAATATAAATAACAATGCAATCTATTCTGGAGACCAATGCAGGTTTGCCTTTTTTCATTTCATAGCTAAGTGCTGAAAATACTTCTGTAACTCTGAACAAAAAGACTCTTGTCTAAGTAGCACTTTTATTTTGGTTAATAGTAGACTCCATGTCTTTCTTCTTCTTTTTCAGAGACTTAAGTAACAACCGAATAAGCACCCTCTCCAATCAGAGCTTCAGCAACATGACTCAGCTCCTCACCTTGTAAGTGTGAAAGAGACACTAGCTCTACAATCATTTGCAGTGCAAAACACACTTACTATACACACTTAGTTTCTGCTAAAGGAGGTGGTCTCTGCCCTCAGCGAGTGCAGATTCCGCTGGGAGAAACAGTGTCACTAAATGAGCGAAGACACCAGATAGTGTTGGATTCTATAAAAGAAAACAGTAATTTATTTTTGTGTTGGGGTGAGGGGAGACTCTAAAGGATTAGGGGAGATCCTTCAGATGGATTTCTGGGGAATGGTATCTTAGGACGGGAGTGGTTAGGGCAAAGGTAGGAAGTGGGAAACATTCTAAATTTTATTTAGGAAAGAAATATGTTTTATCAGGGAGACAAAACTAAGGTAAATAATGTACACAATGTAAATACTCTCAGTCTAGACAGTGTTCAGATGGCCATTTCTTAACTGCTTTACTTTTAAGTGACATTTAGATATTATTGGATGCCTGAATAAAATGATCACATATGGTTTCAGAATTCTTAGTTACAACCGTCTGAGATGTATTCCACCTCGAACCTTCGATGGATTGAAGTCTCTTCGACTACTGTAAGCATTCCATGTAGAAAAATTGCCTCTCCTCTCAGGGATCAAATTATTGAGACATCTTTCTATGATATCACTGCTTTGTTGATTATTGGCTATTTTCAAATATATGTATTAGGATTCACATAAACTTAGAAACAGGAAAATTGTATCTTACTATATCACTGTTCAGCAGCTTTGTAGGGGACAATGTTTTTCTACCTTTTGTAATATTTGTTGCTGCTGTATCATTTATTTGATATTATGTTACTTTAAATCATGTTTTATATGTCTCTAATTAATTTTTAAAAACAAGAAAGCAATTTCTGTTTTTCTGGGGGGTTTTTTTGGGTGGGGGTTGGTTTTTTGTTTTTTTTTTCCAGTAGCAGGAATTGAACTCACAACCTTGCGCTTGCCAGACAAGCGCTGTGCCACTGAACTAAATCCCCAGCCCCTAGAAAGCAATTTCTTTAGAAATTGCACAGTATATAAGTACACTGTTATTGTTTAATGTGCTCTATTTGAAACAAAATATGATCAATCTCACTCCCATACCCTGTAATGAAAATTAAAACTGTTTGATTTGCTTTACTGTTTTTATATGCATTGCTTTTGTTTCTATACCGGAAGTGTTCACATAGCTATATAACACTTAAAGTTCATAAGTAAGAGCATTAGCTATTTTCATTCTTAACATGTGCTATACCCTGTTCCCTTTCTGTGATATAGAAATATCACACAACTGTTTAACTGGTACCCAGTATTCCATAGGTCAGAAGAACCATAGTTTAGGTAATCAGCCCCATGTTTATTATAACGTGCTTTTGTTACAGGTTTTCATTATTCTATACAGTGTGCTGAGAAACATTCTATGCATTTACCTTGGTGCAAATATACTAGCATTTTGCAATGACAGGGTAGGAAGGTACAGTCAAGTATGTTGGGAGGATACCCAAATTAAGTGTGGATTTACCTCCCAAATCAGATTTTCCCAATTTGCAAATTTTACCATCAGTTGTTTAGTACAATACCTTTTTGAAAGCAGTCTTGCAACCACTGAATATTATGAGCCCTTTAATTTTTCTCCATGTGACAGATTTAAAATTATTTTCTAGTCCTAATTTCCATTTTTAATTACGAGACCAGTGAGGTATGTTTTGTTCATTGAGCATCTGTGCTTCTTTTTCTAAATGAAGCCCCAGCTATTGTTTTCCCATTTTCTATTAGGTAATTTGTCTCTTCATTTTTAATTTAGATGACTATATACATTTACTATGTAACCACGTCTTTTAGGTATTTTTATAAAGAAAGTAATCCTTGTGATGTATACTGTTGCAAATATTCCCCATTCTGTTCTATGAAAGAATTGCTGCTATATGAATACATTGTATTGTCAAAAATTCACCATTCTTTTCCTTTATGATTTCTGGAACTTAGATCATGCTTTGAAAAGATTTTCCTGCCTCAGAATTCTACCAAAGAGTGCATTTTCTTTAATAGATTGTTAGTTTTATTTTTATATTTAACTCTCAGTCTGGAATTTATTTTGGATAGACATGTGAAATGAGAACATTGGAACTAGTTTTCTTCTTTTCTAAATATATATTCTATTGTACTGATGCTATTAACTGAATTTACCCTTTTCTGCCCTAACTTAAAATGCTTATCATTAATGAAAATCTGATGAATGCATGGGAGTTCCTCTGAGTTCTTTGAAATAGGAAATTTCATGTTGTGTTTTCTTGCTTTCAGCTCTTTACATGGAAATGACATCTCTGTTGTGCCCGAAGGTGCTTTCAATGACCTTTCTGCGCTGTCACACCTGTGAGTACCTAGCTCGTGAGTATGGACATGTGGAGGGTGAGATGCTTCCTACTAAGTGAAGATGGAAAAGACTTCTATGATACCTTTTATTGTAACATCAGAAACTGTGTCTGGTTTCATCTTTAAAAAAGAAAGTAAAGATTTTAACCTGGATATGATGCTTTCTAGCAGACAGCCTTAATTCACCCTTTTGTCCTTTACTCTCATTAACTGGGTTCTCTTTCCTTATCTAAAAGTATCTTGTATACATACCTGGGTCCCTGAACTCTCCAGCCTTTTTGTCATTGTTCTCTGCTTTTAGACTATTGGGTCCTCTTCAATTTCATCTGGCCCAACCCTACTTTTCTGAGTCACATCCCAATATCCTCTCCACTAAGAAGCCTACCATGATGTGCTTAGGGTGGATTCATTTCTTTAGCCAATATTACTTAGAATTGACTATGATCCATGCAAAAGTACACTTGGTATAGTTTAAAACTTTGTAGTCTGGTGGTGGGAAACAGCTTGTGCTTGTTTTCATTTTTCTTTTCTTATACCGGGCATTGAACCCAGGGCCATCACACTGAGCTACATCTCTACCTTGTTTTGCTTTAGTTTTTGTCTAGAGATAGGATCTCACTAAGACGTCCAAGCTCAGCCCAAATTTGAAATCCTCCTGCCTCAACCTCCCTTAAGGCTGAGATTTACAAGCATGCACCACCAGCCATGGCTTGCTTGTGTCTTCTTTCATAGCAGCCCACTGTACCAACAATCAATTAAAATATACGTGCTAATCATTGCTCAAAAGCTTATTTGTATGGAACAGAATTATCTCATTGTTACTAAGATCATGGCAAATCTAGAAGGAAATTTATGGATTGACCCCGGATCCAAAGTCTCCATGAATGACAGGGTTTGGCATTCGGCAGTTGTCTGCTTCTGCCTAAATATAAATGTCACTGTTCCCAAAGCAGAGGTCCCCTGGTGGGTTCCTTCATGGCTTAGGACCCCTTCCAAATCACACAAACACCAATAAGATGAGAAATTTAGAAAACGGAGAAAGGGAAGTGGTTTGTGGAATAGGATCCAGTAGTCAAACATGTTACAACTACATCTGCCTTACGGGAGCTCTATTCTCTGTGTGGGTTTGTATACATCCACCCATCAGACTGGGTGCCTAGTGCTCATGTTTCTCCCATCAGACTACTAAGTCCTAGAGCAAGGCCCTCATGTTCTTGTCTTTCAGCACCAGCATCTAATTAAAAGCCAACATGGCTTCCATTTGTATAAAATACAATGAATAAAGCCCTTTGCTCAGGGTGCAGTGCTGCTTCACTCTCTAGTAAAGAAGGCACTACAGAAGAAGGAGTGGAGGGCCTACTGGAGTTAAGGTCATCAATCAGGGAAGGCTACACAGGAAAAGGGCTGCTTGACCTAAGTAAACCTTTCCTTTGTATGACTACCCGCCCTCCCTCAACAGAGTACAACTGGGAATCCTCTCTGTTGTATGGTCTGTTCTACTTTCTATTTTATTCATGCATTTGTCTTTTATGCCTTAGGTCCTATAGAGCTCTGCTGCGTTCCTTCTTTCTCTGTTCCTCCATCACAATAAAGACAGTAAATGTTAGTAGAGATAAGGTCAGATGGCTCAAAAGAACATTATTTTGATCATCTTTAATTTAGGGGTATTTGACTCTCACGTGCATATGAGCACAACAGTTTTTAAACTTCAATTCTTGGTTAAAATTGAGAACTAAAATTGCTAACTATTAAGTATTGTGATTTTTAAGTATATTTTCAGGGTTACCTAATGAAAGAATAACATTAAATATGTTTCTAGACTGCAGCCCTAGAGGCATTACTAATCAGATGTTGATTGTTAATCAAAATTAGTAAGTTTTAAAATGCTACTTTAGGCATATATTTCTTGTGCCCAAGCTTTGCAAATTTGTTAAATTATAATTAAATTCTCTTGATTCAGTTTCTTTATCTTCAAATTAGATTGTTCATAATACTGACTTCATGGAGTTGATATTTCAAACATAATGAGATAACCCTTGTAAATGGCATAGTTCAACTCTTGCAGATAAAAATGATGTCATAAATATTTGCTATTACCTTGATTACTTTTCTATCACTAGTATTGCTTATGATGCAAAGTTCTGAAATGAAAGACTGTAAAATGACAAACTGGTAAATGTGCATATCAGCTCTAGTAAACTAGCTTTATGTATCTTTATTAGTTCATGCCATTTTTTTTTACCTCTGTGCCTTTTTATTTACTAGCTGTTCACGTGCAAGTTCCATGTCAACCTTTTCATCTTAACTCTAACTATCCCTTTTATACTTAACTCTACCTAAGAAAACTTAGGCTTTCTTAACCACCAGCCCAGCTTTGCCAAAAGTTATTTTTTTGAGGCACCTGGTAAATACATCCATTAGTACTTATTTCTGATGAAAATTATTTGTGAATGACTATATGCTAATCTCTTCAGCAAGAAGGAATTTTTGGAGTTAAAAAATAATGCTTTTTCATATTCGAATCCTAGGAACCTTACTCAGTGATTGCATTCTCAGGAAATAATTGATCCCTCCAAGAATTGTTAGTTTGCCCTAGGGTGTCTTTAAATCCAACATAGACCTCCTCTGTAAGTATGAGAACACCTTCGGAAAACAAGGCTAGCGTTAAAAGCTGTGACAACTCACTAAATCTGCTCTGTACATAAATCAAGGAATTGCCAATGTTTCCATTTTATTCTCAGCTGTTATCAGTAAGTCCATAGGGATTTTCTATTGAGCATCTCTTTGAATTCTGTTCCCCTAGGAAATAACAATCCGTTTGTACTTGTGTGTGTATATGTGTGTGTGCTTCTGTGGTGTTTTTCCAGAGCAATTGGAGCCAACCCTCTGTACTGTGACTGCAACATGCAGTGGCTATCTGACTGGGTGAAGTCAGAGTATAAGGAACCGGGAATTGCTCGCTGCGCTGGTCCTGGAGAAATGGCCGATAAGCTGTTACTCACAACTCCTTCAAAAAAGTTTCTATGTCAAGGTATGATGTAATCATTTGTACTTCTTTTTAAAATATAGCTAACTAGGGGGCTGGGGATTTAGTTCAGCAGCACAGTGTCTGCCTTGCAAGCGCGAGGTCATGAGTTCGATTCCCAGTACCGGAAAAAAAAAATATATATATATATATATATAGCTAATTAAAAAAGAAAAGAGATGAACAACTATTTCATGCTAGACTTTAAAGATATCATGGGGAAGCCTCCCCCAAATGATTCCTTTTCCACCTGTCCTTGATGGAGGCAGAGAAGTTACCCGAGATGCACAAGGAAAAAGTTAAGCTTTTCAAGTAAAATCTAAAACTGATTAGTTGGAAATGACTAAGTTTTCTTGAAAATGCAGAGAATACAATTCCTGAACATTCCGTTCACATCTTCTAACAAGTACAATGTTTTGCTTTTGCCTTGTCTGATCATGTCCTGCCCTCAGGGTTGCCGGGGCCCTGTGGCTTCCTGATGCCAGGTAAGGAGCCTTGGGCTCCCCTGTGATCCAGCCAAACCTCTGCCTGGCCCCCCACGCTGTGGACCCCCTGTGTTGATGTTCTTCTTCCTGACTTGTTTCCCTTCCTTTTCCCTTTGATGTAGTTATGACTTCTGAATAGTAACTTCCTAACAATATCATTTTCCTCTCTTATTACAAGTGTAATCCATGGAAAAAATCGAATAGGAAAAAAATCTTAACTCGAATTGGAAAATGTAAACAAGAAACATTTTATTTCTGCAAGGAGAAATAAAATTAACCCTTAATCACACCACCTAGATATAGCACAACTGAACTTATTTTGCGTATCTTTCTATTTTGTGCGGACAAACAAATGAATTTAGGTTTCTTCCATGAAATGAGATAGAGGGTATCATTATTCTGAAATCATAGATGAATTAAGAGAGCCAGTGAAAATTAAGTGGAGGAGAAGATTTCTTGAAATTTTTAAATATATAATCATCAAATGTTGAATAAGGGGCTGGGGATTTAGCTCAGCAGCACAGTGCTTGCCTGGCAAGCACGAGGTAGTGAGTTTGACTCCCGGTACCAGAAAAAAAAAAAAAGTTGAATAAGCATGTTTTATATGTAAAACTAAATCTTATGCATTGTAGACCACAGAGAGAAATAAGCCATGGTCTTCCCTTCCAAGAGTTGCTAACATGGCTAAAAAATCAACTTTCAATAGCTGAACATTTACATGGAGAAGACATATTGAAGTAGGTCACACTGTACAGTGGATTGACTATAACATGTTCTCTGCACTCCGTGTTAGATTGGCTTAAATCCTCATTTCATTTTCTAGGACTCCAGTAACACTAAATTAATCACTTAAGCAGTCTGTGTCTCAAGTTTCTCAGATAGAAACAGAAATATCAACCTGAAAGTGTTCTATTAAAATTGAATGAAGTGATATACACAGGGCATACCCTCAGCAAGAACTCAATATAGATTAACATTTAATTGTACTACATCATTTCAGAACACCAAGCTCCCAAAAAAATGATGCTTGACACTGTGATTTGTTGACAAAGAAGAAATTTTCAAAAACCTATATGGTCTCACTCATCTTAAGATTGACATTTCTAATGCTTATTTTCATAGCTATAAATATTTGCAAAAGCACTGTAATTGCAGAGCATTGTAAATATAACATTTTAAAACCCACTTCTTCTGCTGATCTTTTAAGTGTATTTGATGGCACCTTAATACTACATCTAATGTTAAAAGAAACAAAATCAAGATCCTCCTTAATATATTACATTGTTCTACTCCCAAAAACTTTTGTATTTTTTCTTGAGTTCTCTATTTCTAGAATAGAATTGTATGGCTCTTTGATATACAAAATTAAATATTACAATGGATTTTTAAAAATTTCCTGCTGTCAAAGGTATATAAGTGTTTACATTTCCCTCTAAATTGAATTATTCTCATCAATACTATGGCATCATTAAATAAAACAGCACAAATATTTACATGTTTTCAAAATATTTTTATTAGAAATTAAAGGTAAACTTTTATGCAGTGTTTTTACGCAATTATGTGTACTGATTACAAGAACTTCATAAATAACAGCTATTTCAAATTTTATAATCCTAGATGTTTCCTGGGGGCAGTGCACCATGCTCCGTTTTGGGGGGACTGAGATGTGAAGTGGGAGAGAAAAGATTGTCAAAGGGGTGGTAGGGAAGAGGAAAGTAGCATAAAATCTCATTTTTAAGCATGTTATCCGGCAGATTACATGGGGAAGCTGAGAAATTACAAATCGATTCTGTTATGCCTCTCTGTGCCCAGGCTTCCCCTTACTTCATTTTCAAGAATGACGGTGCTTGATTGTATTTCTTAACTTCACAGTTCCTCAGAGCTATTTCTTTCTTTTGATATTTTTCTTTCTTGTGGCCTTTCAACTCTTCTTTTCTTCCTTTGTTTTTCTGTGGTTTCTTTAAAAAATTATGACACAGTTTTGAAAAGTTGCATCCTTATATTTCACTCTGAGAACACCATAGTTGGCATTAATGTATTTGATAGTCTCCGAAGTCCAGCATACACACAGCGCATGCTTTTGTATTTAATTAATGATTCCCCTAATTAATTGTACCTGTACTTTCACTGAATGACTGTAACATCTTGTGTACTTAATGTGGTGTCAATGGAAATAAGCCTGAGAAATTGGTCCTTATCAGCCCTGCTCTCTACCACTTTCTGCAATGAGGGAAATGTTGTTTGTCTTCACTATCTAATATAGTAGCCCCGAGGCACATGTAGTTATTGAGCAGCTAGCATGTGGCTAGCATGATAAAAGAAATGCATTTTCCATTTTATTTAAATCTACACTTAAAATATCCACATGAGACTCACGGCTACCCACTTGTGTGATAGAATTAAATCTCGTGGAAGATTTAATTGCAAGTGTGTCGGAACCACCTGTGCAGACAAACCGACAAGTGTGAGGATATTTCACCAGGTGGACAAAAGCACAGGAGCAAAATCCATGGGAGGGGATTCACACCGAGCTGAGACTTATTAATCGATAGATGATGGAAAGCCCTGGATCCGTCAGCTAAATCTTGACTATTTGGTTTAATGCTCATGTCCTTATCAAATCAATAGACCGCATATTTTCAAAGTATACTTTAAATTGAGTGGCAAAGAACACTGGTGTTGCCAGTTTACACATCTGAGAGTCAAGAAAATATACTGCAGTAGCATTCAGCAGACCTGAGGATTTATTCAATTTTTCTATACCTTAATATAATTTTAGAAAGATAGCAAGTTCTGAGATTCATAATGCTTTTTGCATTGGTGTCAGAGTTGGTCAAAATATTGTGAAGTTTCATTGTCTTATTAATCCCTTGCTAGTTCAAGATTTGTGATGATCAAACTGAAAATTTGCCAGTACCCCATTTTTACTACAGAAACAGCGATCGCTCACTTCGTTTGTGAGAACTTTTCCTTATGCTGAGTGCTTTATCTGAAATTTAATCTTTTAATCTTCACGTTGTTCCTATGTAAGAAACATCACTTCCCCATTTGAGAGATGAAACCATTGTACTTAAAGTGACAAAATAATTTACTCAAAATCACTCTGCTCCTGAATGAGAGAAACAAATCTGAACCCTGAATCTGACTCTAAAGCTTACTGAAAAAATTCACTTTAGAATTTGCAGTAAAGAATTTCCTAAACAAATTATCAATGTTAATAAATTTGCTGCTGTATTCTGGAAATATACTGAGAATTCACAAGTTTTAAACTGTCTTCCAATGTGTTACAACAACTATTTGCTCTTAAGAAATAGATTGGTGGAAGGCAAAAGTCTAATTTATTAATTAAAATAATTCATTCAGGAAATCTCCTGAGTTCTGTGGTGTTGAACATGCGTGCTTTATGAAAATGCTTTATGACAATTCAGACTGAAAATTTGCCAGTCTGAAAGCAGTAACATGATGTTTCTATAAATATTTTATCACTTGATATTTTCTAATTTTAATTTAACTTAGCCCACGGTTATGTGCGTGGTGCAATGTGTGTGTGTTTTTATCAAATACATGTAAGTAAAAAAACCGCAAACTGTCAGAATGTAATTTCAAACTACTGTGGCAAGTGTTATTTATTTAAAGACATGTTTACTTAGCTGTATTTCAATAAATTTTAATTTTTTCCTCAAGAAAAAAGTTATAAGATTGAGAAAAATATCAAAGGACATAGAACACTGTTAACTTTTAATATTTTCTTTTTATTCTCCTGGTCTAGTGAGAGTTAGCTATACAGACAACTAAATTGTTCACTTTTTTCATGTGTCAGAAATTCATTAAATGCATAAGCATTTCAAAGACTGAACATTGCCTGGAAACTTTGTGATTCCTAAAATGAGTAACAGTCACCACCCCTTGTTTGTGCTCTTTCTCTCATTTATATAAAGAATCCTGTGGATTCTAGAATTCCTGGTGAAATTCCCTGTCTCTCAGGAATGACACTAAAATATTATTGGTTTCCTTAGCAAGAGCAACATCTTTTTGGGGAAATTTTTGGCAGGCTTGAGTGAGATCTTTTTGTTTTGTGTCTCAAAATTGTTGACTAATATTATCCTTGGTCATTTAACTGGATGTGAAGATGATTAAATAATTTATCCCAAATGAGAAGTAATGAATAATTTACTTGCTGGATCAATTTTGAAGTAATACTTAGAACCCAATCAAATTCTTTTTACACTTTCAGATTTAATCTCACTAACATACAACTTTGAAATAGTCTTGATTTAAGAAGACTACAGAATAGGAGAAAGGAGAAAAGAAGGAAGGGAAAAGGAAAAAAATATCTACATAGCTATAGATATAGATAGATATATAGATATAGATAAACATCTATATATATACACACACATAGATGTAGACATATACACACAAGATAGTTAAGTTAGTTGTACAGCTAATTGCTATTAGCTCATGGAAAGGAAAGCTTTATGCCTATGTTGTTTGATCAGTTTTTCACGCCTATATCTTTAATATGAGCAACTACTTTGAAGATAACAATACACAAGCACTAACCATTGTTACTCTCCTACAATCTTATTTTGAAATTTTATACCATTGTGTTAGTTTATTTTTCTATTCTTTAAAATAAAAAAGAAAGAAATTACCCAGAAATCTAAAAAAAATAAGAGATTATGATTTGCCCAGTAGCCAAGGGAAAAAATATCAACTTCAAATTCATATTTCCAGTCACTTAAATTGCTCCCCATTAATGTTTGTAGGAACTTAAAACATGCCTTTCAACATATGCATTCCCATTCTCCAAAGATACTTATCATTTATAGGTGTATGTGTGTCTCTACCACTGAACTGGGTTTCCAGAAAGTCAGGCATTTCCCTTTGCTTTGATAGCCTAAAATTTATCCTACTGCCTGACACAATGTAGAGCCTCCATAAATACTTGATAAATGAATGATTTGATGATGCACTGTTAACAAATATACCCTTGGTATTAATGCTTAAGCAATGCAGTCATAGCATGAGAATCACGGTTTAAATAAAACCCTCCTTTTAGTTCATTATGCCTCACAACAAACATCGCCTACACGTTCCTAGAGCTGTCTTTAATGTGCCTGTGCCTTTATACAAGGGCAATGTTCGAGGATTTTGTTATTGGATTCATGTTTCCAAGGGATGCCAGAATGAAGGCAGGCTCTGGTGTAAGTTAGAAATTTTTGTCTGGAGCTTTTGGTAATAAATCAAAGTGAGATCTAATTCTCAGTGGGTGGCAGGATCGGTGTCAGGTGCATAACTAGTGATTGGAGTCAAGTGAGCAAGTCTGCCTGCAAGCTTTAATGGATTTGAGGTCCAGCAGTTCTTACATTAAAGATTAAAGTAAGTGACAAAGACAGATTGTTAACCAAACTTTCTTCTCATTTTCGCTTTGAATTATTAAGCTAAACACACCTCCACCCACATAGCTGGTACTATAGGGCTTTCTTCAACCCAAACCTTAAATCAATCCAGTTAGGCAAGACTTGCTTCCTTTATTTCAGTAGTAAATATCTGCCTTTCTGAAGCAAGATTTCTTTTCTTCTCTGTGGTGCACATCTCATGAGGGCCAATTTGTTGGTGATACTTCAGCATTTCTTGGAACCAGCTAGCTTTCAAAATGAGAGTCTCGAAGACTGCAGTTAATCTCTAAGCAGCAATGCAAGAACAAAGAGAACTTCCCCTGCTTCTTACTCTGTAGTGCCTGCTGGTTGTCCACACCTAGTTCTCAAATCAGAGTTGCATTCTTTAACAGCAAAAAATCACTAACTCTGAGTGATGTTACCCACCAGGTAATTACCTTCTCATGCTCATTTCTGATCCGCATGGTTTTCAAAAGGGTCCCTTCGGTTCCCCCAAATTTTATCATCTTCTAGCATGTATAGAATGTAATCAGTGAACTTTGTATAGATAGATAAATGGCCATCTCTAATTTGCCTTGTCTATATTAAAATTTGGACAAATCAGCAAAAGACTGTCTTTCTTCTTTTAACACTTTTGTTTTAAGGCAAAACACTCTTTGGAGGTCTAGTAAAGACTATCAAAGGGGCTGGGGATTTAGCTCAGTGGCACAGCGCCTGCCTGGCAAGTGCAAGGTCGTGAGTTCAATTCCTGGTACCAGAAAAAACAAAACAAAACAAAACAAAACAACAGAAAAAAAGACTCTCAGTCCTTCATGAAGTTTCTGTGTCTGACCTCACTAGCTTCCCTACTTGACATTCATAAATATCTCATTTAATGCTTAAAACAACCTATTGATGTGACTACCATTATCTTAACACCACACCCTTGTGTGACAAATCTAGTAACAAATGTGAGTTCATGGTCTTCAGATTGAATGCCCAAGATCACTATGTGATATGGCAAAAGACCTTTCTGATTCTTATTCCTGGACATTTTTTTAAAACTTGGGACTAATTGAGTACACAAAATTCTACCAGTATCACTTTGCTCCTAGAGAGCTATGCTGATGCTTCACCCATTTCATGGTGGCTTTATGAAAAATGATCCTTAACTTGTGATATGATCTTCTTATTGTAGACACATAGTAAAAATATTCTCCTTGAATCTGAAGATTTTAGGACAGGATGTCTGAGAAAATAAATCACAAACTGAAATTCAAATACAAAAATATAAAATAAAATAGAGGCAAAAGTAAATGTAAAGAGGAATGAGAAAAGAGAACCAAATGCAAGAGATGTAGTCCCAGTAGATTCTAATGTAGAAATAAATAGACTTAAAGAAAAAATCTAAATGTAAAAATAATAGTATAATAATTTAGGTATGTGTAATTATCATCTACATAAAATAGGAAGAAAATTTATATCATTTTAACACATTTGGAGATATCAGAGAATATTTCTGTTTCAAATTTATATAACTTAAAAACACTTTTACGTAAGATGAATATATGAACTACCCTTCATGTATTCAAACTCTGGAAATAATTTCTAGAAACCAGAAGCTGTCTTTGATGAGCTAACTTTAAAAGAAGGGTATAAGAAGCAGGAGCCAGGCGTAGTAGTGCACACTTACAACCCCAGATCTTTGAGACTGAAGCAAGAGGTTCACAAGCTTCAGCCGAGCTTAGGCAACTTAGCAATTTAATAAGACTGTTGCCAAACAAAAAATAAAGGGGGCTGTGAATTAAGCTCAGCGTGAAGGTCCTGGGTTCAATCCCCATTATTGCAAAAGAAGAAGAATAAGAAAGAGGAGGAATAGCAGGTTGGTAGCTGTAGTACTCCACCTTACTGACAGATGTTAGAACTCAATACTTTGCCACATACCCAAAACAAATGCCAACAAAACAGCATGGTAATTTGAAGAAATTGTCAGAAGAGACTAGTGGATCGAGAATGCTTATTATCTTGATTCTTCTAGCTAAGCTGAATATATACAAATTGACTACAATCTCTTTATATATGCCTTAAAATTATAGATATAATTCTGGATATGAAAATAATTTCAAAAAATTAGCAATGCAGGGTATAAAATTTGTCTCTGTGGTGGAGGGGAGAAACTAGAAAGTCCTTTTAGCTCAAGTATAGTTTGGTGAGCATTTACTGAATAAGTCTTGAGTGCGTGATAAAGGGAACATCTACTTGAGTCTAGCAGTTTTGTTAATTACATACTCTGTTAAGTTCTTCAGATACGCTCAGTTTTTTCCCTAAAAAAAACCTCTAGCTTCTCATCCAAATATTCAAACACAATTGTTGAAGGATTTCATATTCTGCATAATGGATTTAGTCGTGCCAACCCTGAGCTCTTTTAGTCAAATCAGATTCTTACATGTCTGAGAATACAGAAATCCCCCAAAGCATTTTTTCTCAATGCCTCTGGAAGTAGTCCGATGAGTGTTTGCCGTCCTTGTTGTGCTGCCCTGCGCTGTGACGGTGTGTACTCTCAGTTCTTCAGCCCACACCTTTGTTCCAAATTAGATTCTTCTTCATTCTTCTCCAACTGAAGGATCTGTGGGTTGGATATTTCCTTTCCTGGTGATGAATCTAAGTATGACTTTAGCAAACTCAAAGCCCTTCATTCTGAAGTTTTGTGTTAATTTAATTAAGTTTTTGGATAATCAACACCACTGGTTTGTCCAATATACTGAATAACTGGATGTGGGCCTTTAATGAATAAATTGGAGGAGGTGAGAAGTTTAACTTCTATGAGACTCACTTCAGAAATAATCCTAGCAAATCTAAGCTGCCGTCTGATTCAGAGATTGCACTAGGTAGTTGATTACCAAGAAAAAGTGGAAGGGGTGCTGACACTTACATTTTCTCTCCTGGTGACTTCCAGGTTCCCTGGGAGCAGTCACCTCCCCTTCCCACTAACAGTCATCGCACATGCTGGGATCCATTTCAAAACAATGAAGAGAACCGGAAAATCTATGTAGTCTTATTTTAACAGAGTTTTTGTTTTTTTGCTTTATTTTGTTTTCTAAGTAGAAAAACTGCATAATACAGAATAATTTCATGGATTTTAATATAAAAGCACAATTTGAAATAGTACTGATATTTTACAAAGTAAGGGTTATGAAGAGAGATAAATTCTCTATGTTCACCCTGTAAATTCATTGTTATGTAACTTACACAAAGTTCTAATTTATAGACTCAGTTTATGGAAAATATTTTATATGAGCATAAATCATGCAATTGGTTAGTAAGTTTCCATAGATTAGAGCAGTGATAGTAGAGGTTGAGAGTATGTTATGCAATTGTTCTGGTAACAGTTATCCAAATTACTTTGTGAGGAATAGTTTGTAATGAAACATAGAATTTAGTTTATCATTTATTGTTCCCATGAAGATAAAGAGCTACAAGGGGGTGGTGACAGGAAAATTATAATGAATATTTATGCTGTAAAATACTTGTATTTGATATGTAAAAAGATGTCAGTCTGCTCCTGTCCTAGTCAGACACAGCTATCAATAGGTAAGCTAGTGATCTTTCACCAACAGTGCAAAAAGTAGCATGAGTGAGACATAACATTATTGAGAACATTTTAGTGTCCAAATTGTTAGTCACTTACCAATGAATAAGTGAGACTTATAAAAAATTGCTGCAGCTAAATTTTCATTTAACATAGGATCATATGAGACTGCAAATAGAGGTCATGCCAATGGAATTTTAATCTTGGAGATCAAGATATGGAATCCTCATCCATCAAGTACTGTGCCACTCAAAGTAATAACTTAATCAAATGGATAAGACAGAGAATATAATACAGCCTATACTTTTGACTTCCATATCCATAAAAGTAACACTGGTTCTGGGTGTAACTGAGTGTTAGGACACACACTTAGCATATGTGAGGCCTTGGATTCCATCCCCACAATGAAAACTCAAAGCATTCTTTGGTATCTCCTGCAAGAAAGTAACAACACTGAGGTGATGTTATCTGGGCAAGTGTGTCTTATGGTGTTTTAAATTACAGTCATAGAGTTCTACTTATAAAAGCCACACTCACCACCATACACATAGTTCTCTCTGGAACCTGTGGCATGCACTCCCATGAAGCTGGCCAAGATGGAGATATAGGTGGTGGCCGTGGAATGTATCTACAGAAATGAGTCATTCTCTAAGAGGATTCATCCTGTGGCTTGGGCATCATAGTAACATTGGCTACTAACGACCTAAGCTACGATCCCAGAGTCCCACTGGTTCAGAAAGTCTCATAATACTCTCCAGTGATAAAGACTTCCATTGCAAGCTTGAATATGCTGTGACATTGCTGATTTTTTGTTTCATCATAGAAAAGAAACACCTATATGTATGAGACCAATGATCTCATACAAAATTCACTATTATGTTAAAGAGCAGGTGAACTATAAATAGAGAACATCCATTTTTATATGTTTCAATTAATTTTTAGGTCCTGTGGATGTCACTATTCTTGCTAAATGCAATCCCTGCTTATCAAATCCATGTAAAAATGATGGCACCTGTAACAATGATCCCGTTGACTTTTACCGATGTACCTGTCCATATGGTTTCAAGGTAAGTACAAGCTGTTCAAGGAGCCACAACCTGGAAATACTGCTTTCGTTCCTATGCCTTCCTTATTCAACCATGCTTTCTCTGGAGCTGAGAACTACATTGTTTGCATTCAGCTTTACTTGGTCATTCTTTCTCCAGGGGCAAGACTGTGATATTCCAATTCATGCATGCATCAGCAACCCATGTAAACATGGAGGAACTTGCCACTTAAAAGAAGGAGAAAGGGATGGATTCTGGTAGGTCACTAGGCTTTCTCATCTCCTGTGTCTGTGGTATCAAAGCAAGAACAATCAAACCAACCTACATTTTCTTTTTTTTAAGTCCCAGGGCATTATTTTAAAAGAAATATCAGAATAAGGACAAAATGTATTGGTACTAATCAGAGATTATAATATTAAAAACAAATGGAGATGCTACAGGATTCCCAGCTGAGGAGGCTCCAAAGTGAAAAATTTAAGAGCAGGTGCATAAAATATTATGACTAATCAAGGCAGATGAGGGCACGACTGTGTGTTGGTTCAATTATGCTAATTAATAGCTAAATAATAACCTCCTGAAAGTCCTATATTCACCCAGATTTGCTTATTGCTTTAACAGACAGGTTATAATGACAATATGTGGGCCCCTATGAAACATTAATTTAATGACTCATTCCCAACCCACATATAAGTAGACAAACATGCTGTGATTATTTCTACTCTTGAATTATTTAATCATATGGTACAATTACTTCAGGTGTACTTAATGAATTATGAAAGAATTTCTTATTGAAATTAATAATGTCCCATACACATGTTAATCTACTGCTAAAGCTTATTAGAAACATAACAATTCAGAAGAAGTATACTTCACTTCTGTTACAAAAGTCTGTTTTGTTCATCTAGACTTTACTCAAAGACTGTTTCGATACTTGTTCAAGATTAAATATATAGTGATTTATGCTAGGGTAAAAGTTATCTTTATTGAGACTTAATTAAAGAAAACATTCACTTTTGATCATTACAAGGAAGACAGAATTTAGTTTTTAAATTTCTTTCTGTTAGAAAAACCATCAAGGATATTACACAGAGTAACAGATGATATAAGTTTTAAAATCAGAGCCAGTTCCTTCTCAAGAAAAGCATGATTATTTCACTAGAGACCAATTTGAGTTTAGCATATGGAGGCTGTGTAGGAGACCTGCAAATATATTGGGTTTATTGACTTTTAAGACCGTGGACCCATTTGCTATCTTGCAGCTGCATAAATTTTATTTTTTAATGTTTTCTGGTTTGTTGGATATTACCTTAAATTGAACTTACAACATGTCTGTTCAAAGCATTTTAAAAATCAATTTCTTGCAGTTAAAGGCTCTGTAATTGATGAGTGTATTCGTGCTTGTTTTTTTTTTTAATATTTTGACAGCCTGGCTTTAAAGTGCAGCAAAAAGATTCTATTTCTTGTCTTTCTTCCTGTGGTTTTCAGGTGTATTTGTGCTGATGGATTTGAAGGAGAAAATTGTGAGGTCAATGTTGATGACTGTGAAGATAATGACTGTGAAAATAATTCCACATGTGTCGATGGAATTAATAACTACACATGCCTTTGCCCACCTGAGTACACAGGTATGAAGAATAGGAAATATGATGCCATCCATCTGGGTATCTATTTGAGCACATTACTGGCAAAATAATACATATTTTATTATGTTTGTTTACTACATCACTTCTATTATTCAGTAACTGGTAGTTGTTTTAGAAATTAGATGTAAGCATAAATAACAGAAGCACTTAAAGATGGCTTCAATCAACCAAATTAAAGAAAAAAAACCAGCTCAGATCAATACATGCATCTGTCAGAGAGACACATTAACCAGTAAAAAAGCTGTCAGAGTGAAGATTTTATCCTTTGTTTCACTGACATTTTCATGCACACAGTTTTCCCTTTGCAAACCAGCTCACCAACACATACTTTAAAATAGAGCATTTCTTTCCATAGCCAAAACAATTGAGCATGTCAGATAACTTATGTCCATAATTACTTCTTCACTAATAATAGTTTGTTTCTAATAATCTGTGTCAATTAAAATGAAACAATTGGGAAGGGATAAAAAGTTCAGGATAGTCCTAGGACATCACACATTTTTTTGGACATCTGTCTCTTTGGGTGATGAATCTCCTAAGCCTATCCAAATTCCAGCACTTCCTCCAGATTCAAGTAAATTTGTTAAAAGGTTGAAGTCACATTTATCAATGATCTATTTTGACAGAATATTTGTTTGATTATTAATGAGGCTATGAATAAGAAACATCACAGTTATCTTTTTTCTCAACAAATCCTTAGTTGGAAGAGAAAAAGAGAATAATACATGTTTTTATTTGTAAGAAAAAAAGTACATTTTGTCACTCTTCAAAATTATTATTTTCCTTTTGCTGGGTGTTTCCATTAATTATATTTATTTCCATATTTCCAATACATAGTTAATAATATCATAGAGTAAAATATCTACTAGATGTAGGTAGCTAAGCTTAACATTGGTAAACATGATGAACGCGCACATTGTGGGATGACATTTCCCAGGGATTTACTGGAAAATCATGGAAATGTAAGATTTTTGGAATGCCCAAAGTTTGCATACTTTTCTTGATGGCAAAGTATTTTTCCTGATGGGAAATTCTAGGTAGAACAACACGGTTCAAGTGTAATAAACCATTTCTGAGTGTTTCTGAGGCTACCTTTGCCACCACACACCTGATGCTGTGTACTGTTCTCTCATATCAAGTTTCCCAGTAGAATGATTAGAGTGGGCTGGATCCCTAAGTACTGTATTACATATATACAGTGCTTACCATGCTTAGTGGGCATTTTTTATATTCTCATTAATGAAGCATAGTCATTGTATCCAACAGGAACCTACACTGGTGTAGCTAAAAAGAATTTAGGGTGCTACATAGTTTTGACCTTCTAGAACCAGTATCACTTATGTAAGACTTCCAACACTGTCTAATGACCTGTGGCCACAGATTTTAGAGCCCCTATAGCTACCTTAAGTTTTTGAGGGTATGTAGATATCACTTTATCGGACGGGCTAGTTGTACCTGTGTATGAGAAGCCCTATGTCTGCACCAAAATCTGTTGCTTATTATCTTCTTAGGATAGAATGATTCTCTTTTTCCATCATTGTTCTGATCATTAGAGAAAAGCTTAAGAACCCACTTATTTTTGGAGGCCTCTGCAAACCAACCTGCTCTGACTCCACCAAACAAATTTGACCCAAGCATTGAAAGCACATTTGCATTCTGTGTGCCTTTGTGAGTACAGAAACCAGGAAATTAGTTACACCTCTCCTTCCTTATGAGACCTGGGCTTAGAAACACAGCTGTGTTCAGGTTCTTGTATATCTTTTTGTTGATAATTTACAATGGTGGTAGATATTTCTGAGTTGGTTTGGAGGGACCCGTGCTTTGGCTTTAGATTTGCTATTCCTTGTTCTTAACTCCCTCTCTCTCTCTCTTTTTTTCTTTTTTGAGTGTTTGTCTTACCTGCTCTTCCTTCATTTCCCAAGCTCCTGTCCTACACCTGTTCAATTTAAACATATATCCTCTTAAACTAAGTGATTCAACTCAGTATATCTAAGGTTTCTCTGAGAACTATGATGAAACCTCACTCCCCCTTCTATACCAGATTTATTCCTTTGAAGCAGCATAACAACCCAAAGTCTAGAAAAATCACTTCTTAGCCAAAATGTGACATTTATAAAAGTCATCAAGCAAAAACCTACCATGAGTATCTGTCAAGAGCCATTTGGCTCTGGACAAAAATGGACACTCTTTTAGTCTTTTTTATTTACAGCTATTACAGATATTGGATCGCCTTCATTTGGGCAAAGAATCAAGAAAAATACTGAACTCAAGAGAAAGTACATGGTATACAGTATGTAAATATATTACCATTATAAATCTACATTGGAATTTGTGGGCCATAAAGAATTTGATACTTTGGCAGTAAAGATGAGATCTAAAAGGCAAATTTTATAACTCATCTTTTAACTGTAGTGCTTTTATATATGTGAAATGACTGCATTTGCAAAATATCCAACAGCCATGTGCACATTTTGAAACCTGAGGTACATGAGTGGCCTTTATTTAGAGGAAAGGATAAATCATCCTCTAGAGTTTCTATCCTGTTTCATCCAAATCTGCAGTTCAGGAATAATTTTCCTACAGTTTGACTCTATCGTTTTAAATGTAATTTTGCAGTCTAATTAATGACCATAAGATCTGGGAAAAGAAACCTGATGTGCTCAGGGAATATAATAATGTTGTCATTGATTAAAACTCATTCAAGTTACAAGTACTTTTTTCTGGAAGGTTTTTAACTCCGTATCCTAAAGTTATGTCTACTTAGTAGGAATAAATAAAACCTCATAGAAAAAGCTCGCAAGTTATTATGGTGTTTGCATGTGGCTCCTGTGGTAGAGTCAAAATGGACAGAAAGTTGCCAGTGAAGAAAGTTCTCAGATTTGACAGAAGTCTGACAGAGGACTCATGACATGATGACCAGGCTGTAAACTGGGCTGAAACCATTCAAAATGAAAGTGAACTACCAGTGGGAAATGTATCCAGTTTAGTTAAACCCTGAGGACCCAAGCATCCCAGTAAGTTGATAATGACTCATCAGAAGAGAAAACCCTGAGCTCTTTTCTGCTAGAGAGATTGACCGCATACATTGTAGGGACTAATACTGTTCCTCTGTTTCCAGAATTCCACCGTACCCTCTCCGCTCAACTCATCATGACTATTCTGTCCACCGCAACCCACCAACTGTCTCTTCAGTTGCATAATACACACTTCTTAATTGCTAGTGTTTTCTTCAGCGAATTTAATTTTGGAGAAGTAGAATTCCCTATGATTCTAAGTTAAAATCATTCTGCCAAGTATTAGAAAAGTAAGAGTTTGAAATCTACATAATTTAAAACTTAATTCTATAGTCTTAGCATTAGTTTGGGAGGTTCTGGAGATAGATTTTTTTAAAAAAATTAATTATTATTATAGCTTTTTTAAGAACAAAACATTTCTCATCCATAAATTGTCAAGGATTTTTTTTTGTTTAAACAAGCTCCAGGGGCTGGGGATTTAGCTCAGCGGCAAAAGCGCCTGCCTGGCAAGCGCAAGGTCGTGAGTTCGGTTCCCGGTACCGGAAAAAAAAAAAAAAAAAAAAAAAAAAAAATAAACAAGCTCCAAAGGAAAATTGGAAAGATGGCACCTGTGTAGCATTGGAAATGACATGTTCACTTAGGCTCTAGTATTAGAAAAGGTGCTGAATTGAAAAATGTACACTGCCAAATTTCCCAACCATCAAAACCCCAAATCTGCTATTTCAACACTGTGCATCACAGGTAACTGCACGAGACCCCACAAATATGTTGCAAAATTGACCACAGTTCAGCTTTCCTTCTGCCTAAGATTATAGAAAGTCAGTAAAATGGAAGTTTTTGTGGAAGTTTCTCAGGTATACTCCTAGAGTCTCTTTCATGGAAAACATTCAGAACACAGTACCTTTTCCATTTTATACTATTATCTTTTTGTTTTAGTTTTACAAATCTGACTCCCACACACTAACCATTCATTGTACATTTCAAACAGTAAAACTCTAGTTATTCCATCACCTGGTTCAGAGGCAGAGCCATCGCGCTGCCTTGCAATGCCATTGACTTTTGGCCTCATTTTTCTCTGTCTGTGCCTTCGCTCATGTAGGTAAGAAGTCTAAGCCTTACTGCAGTTTGCTCTCTCACCCTGGCTTCTCTGTTAATGCTATGCGTTGGCTTCATGTGCTCCACTGTTGTATTGCAATGTAAAAAGTCTTTTGTCTCTTCTGTCTTTGTCGCTGCCAGCTGCTAATCTGAATGAGGTGGAAAAAGGTTAGTTGCCTTTTAAGTCTATTATGATTTTCCTTTTCGTTTTCCTCTCCCTTTTAAAGCTACGCAGGTTTTACTGTGTGTGCATGATAAGGAATATTGATCAAATATGAAGTTGGAAAGCAATATGTCAAATCAGTAATTAAATCCTTGGTATATGTAAAATTATATCAAACACTCTATAGTGGTCCTCTAAAGTACACTTTGTCAATTTCTAGATGGCTGTAATAGAAAATCTGAGTGTGAAGGGAGGTAGCTGGGAAAAGAAATTAATACTTTCTACTTCATACTTGTCTTATAATTTTACTTTTGAAAGATACCATGTGACTTGATGTTAGGGATAGTTCTTAGAACACTAAAAGCACAACCTGTAACATAAAGGGATTGAGAACTTTTGTCCAGTGGTTTAAAAGCTGCCAGACTCTATCTCACTGTAAAAAATTATTTTCATAGTATTGTATAGACATAAAGTCTCAATTACCAATGGAGATTTCAGGAACCAAATGTTAAATATCATTTTTCACTCCTTTAAAAGAAAAAGAAAGATACCATGAACATATATTGTCTTTATAATGAAAATCATAGGTCACTTAGTACAATAAATAAACTGTAAATAGAAAAGCTTTAAAGTGGTAGGAATTCTCCCATAACTTTAAATGTATTTCTTTAGTAATATGAAATCATAGCATATTTTAAGCTGTGTACACTTATTAAAACATTTTACAAAACAAATATTGCAAAAACCAAAAAGTTAATAAAAAGTTAACTTGGCTAATTCTTATAGAATTGTGTGAAGATAAAGTCAGTCTTTTAGAAGCATACAGAGAGGCGTGTTTAATCAATGACATCAGTATGGTCCCAGTATACATATACATCAGCGTCCCGACAAAGGAGTCATGTAGTTGTTACAGTAATACCCACATATGGGGAACCGTTATGGAATTTTCATGAACTTTTATCTTAGCGACTCAGAATTTTAACTAATGTCATTAGACGCTTTGTTGTTATCGTTTTGAGACACAGTCTCACCACGTATCTCAGGCTGTACTTGGACTCATTATGTATTCCACATTGGCCTCAAATTCAGGATGATTCTTCTGCCTCAGCCTCCAGAGTGCTGGGATTATAGGCATGTACCACCACACCCAACAGTATTAGATTTTTAATCACTCAGCTTACTAAAAGTCCTTAAATACTAAGTCCGGGAACAGTGTCTTGAAAGAAAAATGTGTTGTTTTCCCAGTTCCAGTTATACATGAAAAGCATGCAGAATTATAAGACTAATATAGACAGCAGCGGTCTCTTGTTAAGGATTTCATTTTCTTCTGTCGCCTTGTTTGGGTGGTCTACCTCGTTTAATTATTTAGTCTTATGATGTTCAGAGTACAGCTGAAAAGCATGAAAAGGTGGATTCACATTTTTGAATGTAAAAATATAATGTGCACTATTATCTGCCTGTCGATTAATGTATCCAGTATTTTCCTTGGCCAACTAATAGCTTTAATTTTTTTTAAACAAATGATGGTCTTGAGCAGGGATATCTCAGACTTGAGTCTACACAGAAACCTGACAGCAATTATTGTATCACAGGGATAGGACCCTAAATAGAAAATATATGTACTCTCAGGAACAAGCTTGGCAGTGAGGCAGTGTTTGAAACCACCACATGGATTCATGTGTTGACTACATTTCACACTTATGTTCATAAAAGATCTCTTTTATTTCTAAGACGTTTCTGCTGATTTTGCTTTTAAAAGCAGTCATGCTATTTTCTATGTATTTTTAAACCAAAAGATAATTTGAGACAGAATTTTAATTTCTTTGTAGTGCAAGTTCATTTCCTTAAAATCCAAAGAACCTTTGTAATTACTTGACAGACTGTTAATATAAAAGCTCTACAGATATGAATAATAACAATTTAGGCAATAATATTTACAAAATATTAATAAAGCACCTACCGGGGATATGCACCTCCCCCTCCTAAATAGGGGCCCATATGCAAACCGGTGTGCAGCTGACCCTGAAGCCTGCGATGGCCATGGCTGCCTGGCCTGGAAGCAGCCCCTCCCCTTGGCCCCTCCTATTTCCGGCCTACATGGCTTCCTGTGTCATGGCACAGGGCCCCTACTAGTTGTTGCCAAACAAGCTTTTCCTCTGCTTTCCCTACCTTCCCCTCAGCTTTCTCTACACAGTTGTTCTTTTGAATGTTTGCAAAGACTAAATAGGGAACCACAAAATCTAAGTGGACAAACACAATCTATTTTAGACACTAAAGGAAGAAAGCTCCCGTCAATGCCTATGTGATTAATTCGCACACGGAGGTTGCCTTCTCTCAGGTAGAGCAAGTGATGGTCTGTGAGGGGAAAAGCTCAGATTTCGGAAACAATGTTTATAAATTTTAGGACCTCTCTCAGTTTTAGTTCTCAATTCTGTGAAACAAGGAAAATGGTGTGTGTCCTACTTCACACAAGTGTTAACAAATTATTCGAAACAGGACGTAAGAGAATAGTAAAATTCTAAATGTCTGTCCTTCAGGAATATCCGAAGCTCCCCTATGTGGCAAGTTTGAGTTTTGTATCATAGAAGTGAAGCATGGTTTGGATTATTAGATGCCATTCTTCTGACCGAAGAATACTTATGAGAATTTGGTAACAAAATTATACCTAAATTATATATATGAAAGAAATTTCTCCCGCCAGATTTTTCACTACTATATTCTTTTCTAAAACTATTTTTAAAGTTGTATTTTCTATACATACTTCAAATAGACTATTTGTTTACCTTTACCATTTGCTTTGAATTGTAAGGATATCACATACCAAAGAACTGGGTAGGCTATATTTTTAAGTTTTTGTGTATGTTCTTAGCCTTTCATGATTTAATAACAGTGATTCTGCTGTTACTAATGCTGCTCTGAGATGCGTAAGATCTGAATATCAAAGTCAGTATAGTTGTAAACATACTTGAGATTCTCAAATAAGAGAAACTGAAGTTACAGTGTTTTTTACCCGGAAAAAATACTGTGTCAGCCCAGTAATATTATGTGGTTTGCATTCATCTGCCAGCCTTTCAAAGTTTTCTTAAAGTATTTGAATCTCAGAAAACATTTTAAAAGAACGCTTTGCTCTTACGAGTTAAAAGGCAGTACCCATTGAGCTCAGAACAACAATTTAGCTGAACCACTCTTATTCAGTCTGATGTGGATTTATTTATTTTGAAACATGAGTCAAATATTTTCTGGACTTTCAGTAGCTGTTGGAATTGGCTACATTATTTAGCTTGAGAGTTCCAAGAAGGAAGTACTGAAAAACACCTCCTTTTTAGTTTGTTTATTTGGAGAGGTAAGTTTTTCCATTTAAAAATGCATAGGATGTTTATTGAGAAAACACCTTGGGCAGGACACCGTGTTCAGTATCGAAAATGATATGAAAAGCCATAATCCTGGCCATGAGGCAAACTCCTTGGCCTTGATTCTTGACTGCAAGTTCAGATTAGGTCAGGTATTTGATGAGTGCAAAGCTATCACTTCTCAGATCCTGAGTACATTAAGAGCATAAGATAACAATGATACTGATTTCAAGTAAAGAGAAACACTTTCTAAAGTGCTTAACTCCTAGGTAGCTGAGCATTGTTAGGCAACTAATTTCATATCATTTAAACAAAATGAGCACCAGAAAATGATTTTCCTTCTGTGAGACTTCTTATAACCCATATTAATAGTGCATTCTCTGGAGTCTTTTTATATTGAGTTACGATTAACTTTATTTCATGGGCTTTCTCTGTGGCAGAGTCCTGATTGTGTACAAATCCCATTTTGTGCATATTTCATGAAAAGACACCTATCAGTGGCTCATGCATCTTCACAAATTCATGCTCCCTCAAGATTAGTTCCCTGCAGGGCTGGGGATTTAGCTCAGTGGCAAAAAGCGCCTGCCTGGCAAGCAAGGTCATGAGTTCGGTTCCCGGTACCGGAGAAAAACCAAAAAAAAGATTAGTTCCCTGCATTTCATCATAACAATTGGATCCACTTAAATTTAGAAAAGTAGGAGCAGTCTGTGGGATTTATTGATCATATTTTGAAATTCAGCTAAGTGTTTCTAATTGCAAAGATAAGTTTCAAAATAATAAACACAAATAGCAGCAGATTATTAAAAGAAATACTCAGAATGAGTTCATTCTCAAAAACTAAACAACAGAAACCATGTTCATGGATAACCCTTTCCTTCCTAATAGAGTCGTTTATCCTCATCACAACTGATAAACGTGCTAAATATTGAGACTGCAGCCTGGACATGTTCCTTTGTTCATGCTCTCTGGTGCATGGGATTATAACCTCGAGTACCGGCTGCAATAAAAGATGGGCTTAATTTAGCAAAAGACAAGAAAATATAAATGTGGTCAGCCCTTCATACCTGTGATTGTTTCGTCTGTGGTTTCAGCAAACTGCAAACTCGAAGTGTATAGGCAAAATATTACATTTGTACTAAACCCTTTTGCTTGTTGCTGTTCCCTGTACGGTACAGTGAAACACCACTTTACATAGCATATACATTGTGTGAGGAACTGTAAGTACTGTGCAGATGGTTTAAAGTAGATACGAAGATGAGTATAGGTTCTAGGCAAAAACTGGCAATTTATCAAGAAGTTTGGGTATTTTTAAGAGGGTCCTGGAAGAAATTACCCGGGGAGACTGAGGGATGAAATGACTGCATTTCCTGTCAGGTCCAATTCAACTGCCCTAGGATGACTTCCATAATTTCATAAGCTCTGTCCACCTCCTTGCCACGTACAAGGTCTGCAAGAGGAGAATATTTCCATTTGTATATATGTAAAGCACAAATTAAAAATGTACAATTTTTGTAGGACTCAAATAGATTTTTTTAAATTTGGTAAAGAGAAACATTCAGGTCTTTTCAGGTTAGCTTTTCTCAAACATAACAAGGTACGGTGCAGACAGGCACAATCCCTGCAGTCCTCCCCCGGTCCACTCTATTTCCTATTGCAGTGATCATTGTTCGGCAGAGGAAAGAGCAGGGTGTCCAAGACTCCACGAATGACCCAGCAAGTCTAGCCTGCAGGACGTGACTCAGGTTAAAGTCAGAAAACAAATCTGCCACCAGTGTTTGTTATCTCTTCTTTATATTGCACTGTATACCATCTGGATCTCCTTCATTGACATTTTAAAAGCATTTACCTACCGTAATCACGCAAATGAGTGTTAGCTTTCACATCTCTTTACCAGTATCTAGTTTATGCCAGACAGTTAATGAGCACAGCCAGTGAGAATGGAGAAATACAAAAATGTAAATGAATGTATCTTTTGCCCTCAAGAGGTGCGGATTTAAGAAATTAAATCTCATGCATGTCATTCAGCTGGTTGCTTCTTTTGATACCTTCCTTTGCTGAGCTAATTCAAGCAGTGATATCAGTACCATATATTCAGCCTTTTCTTGAGCAAAACCTAGGCTCAAAATCAAATATTTCAAGAATGATGTAATTTACCCTTTATTTCTTGGGGATTCGGTCAGGCATTGAACCCGACTTCCTCCCTTGTTACAAGTGTATTTGAAAATGTCCTAACTGATTAAGGTTAACATGAGAATCCCGGCCCAGCTATTCAGATCCCTGTCCTAAGACCTCTCTCTATCATTATCAATATCAATGATCCTGTCTCATTATGAAAAAGGAAGGAAAAAATAAAACCTAGTTTATGAATAGGCAGCATTGTCTGCCCTAGAATCCTCCCCACCCGTCATACATCCATGACCCCCAGGATGGATCTTAGATTTTATCTACTTTAGAGAAAAAAATCTAATGAACTGCACAAGCAGAAGCTAGCCACATTAAGGAAAGTTGAGTGTTTTAGACACATTGTGTACTGGTTTTTTAAATTACCTCTTTTGAAAATTTCCCATCCTGAATTCAAAGGGCAGACTCTGGGAAAAATTAAATAGAGAAGCTGCATCCCATTATTAATTCCACACCCTTGCGTATTGCTCCATATTGTGTGAAAAAAGATTAATAGTTTAAATAGTGATTTGAGTTGGAAAATTCCAGAAATCCTAATCTGAGGACAGAATGATTAACTTCTTTTTGCTGGGCAAGCTTGAGGGTTAAGCATGCCTTGAAGAGCCACGCTGTTGCCCACATTTCTTTGGTAAGTAGAAGGCAATTGACCATCTCTCCAGTAACTCGAAAATTTCCCACCTCTCCTGCTTAATTCTGTTAATAGAGCTACTGGAGACATCACAAGCACATGGCCCCTGCTGACCTCTGTGTCTTCCCCGGGTCCCACACTGCTCACATGCCTTATCCGCCTCTCAGAGCCAGGACTCTGCAGGATGCTGCCCGCATGGAGCCCCTGCCTGTGTGCTGCACACCTCACTTCCTCTTCACCTCATTTTCTCACTGTCTACTCTTTCTCGGCTCCTCAGTCCAACTTCTAAAACACAGAGAAACACCCACTGAGCCCTTAGCACTGAGGCAATTTTATATTTATTTGTTACATTATTGGATTAATATGCCTCTCCTCTCTTCATGAGAATAGGGATAGCTTTATACTCTGAGTGCAGACAAGTTCCTTTATGCAGTTACATTCAAAATAGATGGTGAGGGATTCACTCTCAGAATCATTAGAAATGAAACCATAGGCACATTTACAGTGTAACTATTAGGGAGGAAATCAGCATAATATTTCTTACACTGTTTCAGTAAGGGATAATAAGTAATTAAAACAAAAAGATGAAATTCTAGGAGAGAAGTACAGAGGAAAGTAAGATGGATTTCTCTGTGCTTAAGAGGAAAGAACATTACGATCAGGCTTAAGGATTTAAAATGAAGCAGGTGGTAAGGCCATGCCTGTTTCTCGGAAGAGCCATCAATGTGCGTTGAGGTTTCTGCCTCACCGCAATGATATTCGCAATATTGGTACCACCGGGGCTGTGGGCACACGTTGACACTGTTGTCAGCCCTAATACTGTTTTAGGCTAAATGCAGTAATGTGTTGTACAGCCGAGCACGGTACTCCCTCTGGTAGCTTACCATCTGCATTGTCTATCTATTTAGAAGGATTTTTCTTAAGAAAGATATTTTAGAGCCATGGTGAACCTTATAAGTCTTCAATTTCTAACTCTCATTCTAACCAAAGAAAAACTGACTCCCCAAATTAGAAAATAGTTCATTTCACTGCAACCAGTCAATTCTGGGATGCTGGTTATAGCTGAAGAAGATCCTTGCAAGAAGAGGAGAGAGGACAACCCAAAAGTCATTTCACTCAGTGAGGACACATTCGCCCTAAGACCTCTTTTCAGTAGTGAACCGCTTCCCTCTAAGCAGAACATCATCAGCTGTTACTTCTCCACTGAGAAGGTGACTGTGGCCTTTATCCAGGTTAGGGCACTACGTCAGTCCACGGCCATACTCTTGGCAGTTACCTGGGATTGATCTGAGCAAGCCAAGATGAATGATCACATTACCACCACACTAGGTTCTCCAGAAACCAGGTGTTCAGTATAGCTGAATTATAGCTGCTCCTAAGAGCAAGCCTTTGAAGAATCATCCCTTATAGGGCTATGGCTACTGCTCTTGCCACATCCCTCTCGTGTGACTGTAGAATGGGAGCCATATCTAGTCCCATCTTTACCTACAGATGTAATCAAATGGGATGATCCAAGAACTAGGCATCACATTCTCACTAAAAAGGTACCTCAGCTAAAGACAGGTTGTGCTTGTCTTCAGAAAATTCTGGGTGTTCAGGTGTTGTCAGCAAACTACCTCAGTTACCAGTGGACCATTCACTGACCTCAGTTTTCCTGAGAAGAAGTAATAAGTTACCTGGTTGACCACTGTTTCTACTCTAGAACATAAACAATTAGCATGAGCACATATAGCTACCACCCTAACGTCATCCACACACACAAAAAAACAGTGTTAGAAACCAGATTTAGGAGGGAAATTAATTTGTGTATCTAGTGAAAAGTGAAATCACAAAGACCAGACAGTCATGCTTTACATGCTATTGTTCTGTTACTGGGGGACACTTAAGGGTCCAAGGCAAAAAAAAATGAAATGAGAGGGTGAGTTTGAGGCAGATCATGGAGCACCGGTTTCCTGTATCTCTTGAAACCTTCATGAGCAGAAGAAATTTGAATTGTATTTAGACAAGTTGCCCTGACTGGCACAGATGGGCTGACACCTTCTCTGATAGCAAGTTAAACATACATGACTCTGCTTGCACTGAAGTCAACTACTGCACTAAATGGAATGCAATAAAGACTCTGTCTGCCTTTCTCTGCTGTCATCTTGCACTTTATTATTTCAAGGAGGAAGGCATCTATTGGTGAAGTTATCTCAAACCCTGGACCATCAAAAATCATTATTCAGTTCATTTTCCATCATTTTCCCACTGATTCAGCAATGTCTCTGACTCCACATATAGAAAAGAAAAGAGTAAAAAAGAGTAAAGTGTGTGCAATGAAATTTTGGGTCACTGTTTTAATAGCAGTAACTGAGAGTATCTTAGCTCACTGCAATTAGTGCACTGTTCTTCCTGGACAAACAATTCGTCGTTAAACAGCCAATTTTCATATTGTGTTTGAGAAGTGGATATTCAACCAGTACTTGTCTAGGGCATTATTGTACTGCCTAATATTGAGCTCTGAAGACTCACCACTGTGGCATATCATGTAAACTTTAAAAATTGCCTTGTCTTCAAATATAGTACAATTGAATACACTTAAGAAAAATTAGAGAGACAGCCTAGTCAAAAAGTTTACCATTCTATCAGAGAACATATAAAGTAATGTTTAAAATGAAGGACAGAAGTTATGCTGTTACTAATATTAAATGACCTACTAAGTAATAAACAGAAAAATGTCTAAAAGCAAAAATGAATCCCAACTTGAATATAAGTAGACAAGCTTGAGTTTTAAAACTATTTATTTGAATAGTCATTTCATGAAATACTATTTCAAGACGACATCGTATCACACTCTATGGAAGTAAAAAATAAATGTGGCAACACTTCTGTTAACAGTCACGGGGAACAAGTTTAATGTCAATAATACAAGATGCTTACATATCAGTGGCACCTGACAACCTGAACTTAAAGGGTTGTCGTGAATATTAAGTGACTGTCTATTTATACAAGGTTTAAAACTGGCACATAGGGGGCTGGGGATATAGCTCAGTGGCCCAGCACCTGCCTGGCAAGCACAAGGTCATGAGTTCGATTCCAAATACCCAAAAAAAAAACCAAAAATAAAACTGGCATGTAGTAGGAAGCACTGTATAAATGCTTATTAATAAAGATATTTCATATTATATTTAATCCTATAACAAGATAGACACAACCCTAGATGAGAAAATTGACAACAGATGCCAAAGAAAATTATGAAAGCCAAAGTAAAAGCCATTATCCCAGGCATGGAGTTGAAATGCAATGATAAAATAATGAATAGACCCAGATGACCAAGTACAAGGTGGAAGATGGAGCTTAGAACTGAGGTAGGCAGTAACAGAATAAAGAAGATGCTGTCATAATATTTGTTAGCATCAAAATGTTTGGTGATGGCAAAAAGAGGTCACTTTTTTTAGTTATCAGGCAATCTTATAGCCTGGTGTGTAGTTATTTGCTGACCACAGACACTCACGTGCAACCTTCGTTATGACTAGTAGTGTACTCATGCTGTTCTTCAGAGGAGTGAAATAGGTCCTTGACATGGAGCATTTCACACTCAGGTTGGTGTGCTACTCTAAAGCCCTTCATTATGGATTTGTCAATTTGTTTAGCCAGCAGATTCTGACCCTATGGGATCTATGCAGAAATTCCTCATGGAGAAGAAGGGGTTAACTGTTTTATTCTCTTAGAGATAAAATTCATTCTCTACATTTTGTCTCTAGCTGAGAGTTTTCCTACTGGTAGACTGGAAGCTGACTGAGGACTGGATCAATTACAGTCTAACTTGTACCCTCAGCATGTAGCACCACGCCATATAGTAAAAGTTGAGAATTGTGTATAAGCCATAGTTCGATGTAATTGGATTTGGTTGGGCCACAGTGAATAAAATAAAACATTTCCCTTTTCTTACCAGTTTAAAATATTTTCTTACTTTCAAATTAAGTAAAAATTATATAGAATTACATTAATTATGTATCTAAAAGGTCTTTCTCCACCAGCAAATTTTTATTATTTATTTTTTTGGTTTTTTTTTTTTTTTTTTTGGTTTTTCTCCGGTACCAGGAACCGAACTCACAACCGTGCACTTGCCAGGCAGGCGCTTTGCCGCTGAGCTAAATCCCCAGCCCCTATCCACCAGCAAATTTTTAAAAGTGCCTTGGGTAGAGCCTACTGCAAACAGTCTGTAGCCCAACTGGATAGATTTAATTACTAAATTGAAAAGTATTTCATCATGATAGGCTTATAAACTATAATGAATAAATCTCATCTAGGTTTCTAATGTAAAGTCATTCTCATTGAAATTGCAAATCTTTAAAAAAGCTGTGTAAAAATAGCTCACCATGTACATACTGCTAAAAACTTTTGTACTACAACTTTAGAGACATAGAAAATCTTATGGAAGCAATTTATGAGACTTTCAGTGCAATTAGCTCATTTAAGAGATAGAAAACAGCTTGCTATGGTAACTAATGAATATATTTATATACTTAGATCGTAAGAAAAGATCCTAGAAATCTAAATAGTATGTCTCATTCAGCCGACAGCTATTTCTATCCATCAATAGCATTTTACCTTACCAAGAGAGTCTTACATCAAGAGCAAGTGTTGCGAACTCCTGATTCTTAAGCCAGTACCACTTTAATTCAGACTGAATAAGTGAAAGTTTTTAATAGTTTCTTGGAAGTAAACAGCAGCCTATAGATCTGTCACTTTATTCATTTATTGTATGTAAAATAATTTAGAAAGTAGTTTAGGCGGTAGAAAATGAGAAAAGAACTTTTTAAAATATACCTGTCTAGTCAGTCACCCTACTATCTTACAAAATGATTGGAAAAGTCTTCTCAGTGAAAATTATACTTGGTCTAACATATCAGAAATAGTGACTGTGTTATTCATATTGGAAGAAATCTCCTAAGAGATTTTCAGGCATGATTCAACATACAGTGCCTAGGATGTACATAGCTTTTTTTTAAAATTTTTGTTTATTGATCAAAATTATTCTTCATGACTTAGCCAACACTCAGAGAAACAGTGTGTATTCTTCCCCTACTTTGCTTTTACTTTTTTATTATGATACAGTGGATGTGCCAAGGAAGTATTCTTTGGAGCTATTGCAATGATTCATAAAAAGGAAGCCAAGTATTTTTTCTAGATTTGTAAGGCTTGGAGACTATGAAGATTAGTGGATGTTTTGCATGTATATCCACAGCATAAGCCATACATAAAAGGACATATATCAAATGGCTTCATCCATACCAAGCTCAAAAACAGACAAAACTAATCAACGGTCTTATCAAGATAGGGGTCACCTTGTGCTTGGAGCGGGGAGAACTAAGTGACTGAACTGGACATAAAAGAGGCTTCAGGAGGCTGATAAATGGAGTACTTTTGGATGTGGATTCTGTTCACCTGAGGGGTTAAATTTCTAACTCTTCATTCAGTGTTCATTTATTCCTTGGTGCGTTATATCTCAATGAAAGTTCTGTAAATAAATAAGCAAATAAATAAATCAAGAGTAAAGCACTTGAATTTCCTTTACCTAATTCCAACAGTGTATTGTAAAGGGCTCACACCTCGCTATAGTTGTACCATCTTAAATCATACAACTACTTAGCAACAGGACCAAGACCGACATGGGCCCTTCTGACCTCATCACTTGTGGGTTTTGCTTACGTTTTGTCTGGTGAGGGTTTTTGTTTTGTTACTTTTCCCCACGTTGCTTTCCATTGTGAGCTGCACTAACCTCAGAGACCCATGCCACAGACCACAGACAGGAAGTTGCCGACCTTTCTGTGTAAACTAACGCTGTTTGCCATGTTGCAGGCGAGTTGTGCGAGGAGAAACTGGACTTCTGTGCCCAGGACCTGAATCCCTGCCAGCATGACTCCAAGTGCATCCTGACGCCAAAGGGATTCAAGTAAGTCGGTGGCTGCCTGGGGCTCACAGTCAGTGGGGGTACTATTCTTTCTGGAGTCCTTTTTCTCTACCACGCTAGCTTCACGCCTTCGCTCAGGATTAAAGGGACGTACAAGTGCTGTGGACAGTTTTCCAGATGCTCTTGTGCAGCGTGGACTCATTTTAGTGCACTGAAGCAGAAGAAAATAAGGCTTCCCATTGTTCATTCAGAGAAGTGATTTACAGAATAAAGTAGCCTTTGAGTCAGTTTTTTAGATTTTTTTGAAGGCTAATCCAATTGAACGTCCTATAGCCACTAGATACTTCTTACCTGAAGATACCTTGGAGGTAAAATAGAGAAATTGATTTTAATAGAAATGAAAATTCTGTGGTCTAAAATAATAATTTGACTACCCAAGGTAGGAAATAGAGAGTGGTTGTGCATTGTAGTTGGCCCTGGTCAGTCCTCGTCTATGCCTCTTGTCTTACTGTAATTACTGGTAGTGTCCTTTCATTTTAAATATGTCCTGTGAGATGATGAACTCTTATGCTCCTGCTCGATAGTGGGCCTCCACAAGTGGATTCAGAATATCAAAATAATTTCTTTTTCCACCACAGCAATACTTCTGAAGTACGCTTTGTTCCAAATTCCATGATTTCATAGTTGCAGTCCTGAAAGATTTTAAGCGTCTGTCAACAGCATCCTCTCTGGGTAGAGCTGCCAGTAGTTTAGAGATCATCTAAACAGAAGGAAATCAGGGCTGAGCAAGTTTAAATGCCCATCCAAAGATCTCTTGGTTATTTATTGGCAGAGCCAGAGCTAGGTTTGATCATTTCCAGTTGGGTGGTTTTTCTAATACATGTTACGTCTAAGACATTTTATAGTATATGAACACTACATTTGGTTTCTAGAGATGGCAGGTGGGTTTCATAGGCGTGACACAGTTGGGTTCAGAAGTTGAGCTGTACTTACATCAAATGGTTAGAAAGCAACATTATTTGTTCTTTGACCTCATATTTATTGTGTATCTTCTATAGCCAGCACATATTTTTGGAGCACTTTATAGCTATTCACTTCCACATGCTTCTCAGTGAAATGACCCAAGGTTAATTGCCATACGAATCAGAAAATCATAAAGTTCTCAGGTCAGGACCAATTTTCTAAGTGACAGGATTTGAGGTATATTTCTAGTATTTTTAAATTTATCAACTAAATCATCAAAGTCTAAATCAGATGTGGGAATGGAGTCAGCATTTCAAAGGTCCCACTATCTTTCCAAGGTCAGTCAGACTTAAATATTCTCATGTTATCTTATGATGATATTCTTTTATTACAGCTTGACTTAAAAATGTAAAGTGTTAGAATATACAGATATAGTTGTAGCACCTTCTGATTCCATTTCATGTCTTACAGGAAAGGGGATGGGGCTTGATTTTATCTGACACTGTATTTAGTTTAGACCCAACACTAAAACCCAAAATCTTGCTGTATTTTTTACTTTCTACAAAATTATACATTACATTTTATTCTACAAAACGTTATAGGTGAATTATTTAAGGCCTGATGTCTTTAATATACTCACTTTTGAATTTGGTAAAATAAAACAGCATCACTTTAGATAAATATCATCATTTCTCAGGGAAATTAGAAGGCAAATTTTCCAGAACTGCCTATCTGCTAAGCAGATTTCACAGGGTTTTCTGCATTGTAATTATAGGATATAGTATTAGTAAGAGTGAATAGAAGCCATTAAAAATAAGAGATCTTGTTTTCAAAAGAAGACTGATTCTTAATTAAATCTCTTCTATTGCTATCAATTCGATTGCACACACAGTGCATTTTGCTGGCTTGTGGATTAACTGATTGAAAGTTCAGTTATCAGCAGTCAGTAATTCATGAGCTCATTTTATAGCTATCTGCAATTTAGCTGAAAACAGGTTAATTCAGAATGTCTGTTGTTACTCTTATAAATAATTGCACAGTGTGGGCAGCATAGTGGCAGAAAAAAATAGACTTAACGACCAAACAAGATAAAGCTAGTAAAAAAGAAATCTCTACTAATAAATGTTATTTGTACAAGTTGTAGTATTGCTTCAACTTCACTTTCTGACTACTAAACTAACAGTGAGTTTTCCTTTTCTTGCTTTATTATATGCCTCACAAATCTCTTAAATCACTTTGAGATATTTTTAAGACAAGATGTGTCATAAGCAGTGTTTTCAAGCATGCATCTTACTTAGTGTTGGGGTTTCTATGTGGTTTATTTTATATTCTTAACGTTTTTTCTCACTCCTTGTCAGACAGAAGAGTAGGTAGAATATGATAGGTTTTTCTCATAACACAATCTTTGAGAAATTCTTATTTACAACTTTTCTTTCCCTTTTGAAGCTTGGTGTGAGGAACCAAAAAGAGACGCAAATGTTAGTCATGATATAACTCCGAGTTCTAATGGGCTTAAGAAACATTTGCAAAGGAGAAAATATAAAATATCTCTTATATAGCCACTGTGGTAAAGGCATGATTCTATTATCTTTTACTTGATTTCTTTTCTCAGATAAATAATTCAGAGTGTTTCAGAGTATTTCTTCTTTCTTTTAATGCTCAGCACTTCAGCAGCTCCGTGCACATTAACAGTGATGGAAGTTCTCTTCTAAGACCCTGTCCGTCTCTTCGAGAATCTCTATGGCCACTTAGGGTCCATTTAACTTCAGACTTGCTGTGTGCTTTGCTTTATTATGATTTAACATTAAAACCAACTGGCTGCAGAGCAAGCACATTTTCTCTGAGCTCATTTTATTTCTTAATTCATATATGCAAGATGAATATCTGTTACTGTTAGAGGGTATGTACTTCCATTTGTTTTAATTCATTGGCTCTCCTATAAGACTTAGTTCCTGATTTTGCATTTTACATAAAAAATCTTGGCATTCGGTAATAATACATTTATTCGGGAGTTTTTATTTATCCTTGCTTAAATTCTACTATTTTTGAAATAGAACAGTGGATAATTAGTACAGAATAAACCATAAACACTTTTACAGAATTATAGACAAGCATGGAATTACAAAAATTACAAATAACTTATTGGACAAACCTTATATCTAGATAGTATATTACTGCCTTTTTACCACAGTGAGTTTTTTCATTATTTTAACATATTTTGAGATGAAAATAATTATATGTATGGTACAAATTATTACAGCAACCCTTGAGAGATAAAATAATGTAGTCAAGAATGCATTTTATGTTAAATGAAATAAATCACATATAGAAGAAAAATACCACTTGATCTCACATAGTTGTGGAATTTTTAAAATTTGAAGTCATAGAAATAGAAAGTAGAATGCTGGTTACCAAGTTTTGGTTGTAAGGAAAATAGAGAGATGTTAGTTACAGGGTAGGAGATGTCAGACATAAAGAAGAGATTTCAGAAGACCTAGTGTCTATCCCCTGGTGACTACAGTTAATAACACAGTATTATATACTTGACATTTACTGAGAGTGCATCTTGTGTATTTTACCACAAAGGGAAAAAGATAACTATGTGAGTTAACAGATATATGACTTTACTACGGTAACATTTCACAATGTATATATTTATCAAACCTCCTGTTGTACCTCTTGAAAATGCAATTTCTATTTGCTAATTTTACCAGAGTTTGCAAAAGGGAAGGGAACTCAGAGGTGGAAGGAGAGAAAGGCAAGGTGAGAAGAAGGAAAAAGCACTAAAATATGTCAGGCCCATGTACCAGCTCCCCAGGAGAAATGCAATCACTATGTGCTGTAAACATTTCCAATAAAAAGATTTTAAAAACTGGGAAAACATAAGTTGATATGTTAAAGTAAAAAACAATAATAATAACACTTATTGAAGAAGTCTTCTAGTTTAAAAAGAATCTTTTTATTATAAAAAGGAGTTATATATACAAAGTCCTTATTCTGTGGAACTAAACCATAGTTTTCTGGTTTATGGAATTTTTTTTTTTCTTGGTCTTTTTGAGGCAGGGTCTCGATATGCAGCTCAGGCTGGCCTTGAACTCACTTTGTAGCCCTGGCTGGTCTCGAACTTGTAACGATCCTCCTGCCTCAGCCTCATGAGTGCTGGGATTACAGGCATGCGCCACCATGCCTGGCTGGTTTATGGACTTTTTAAAGTCAGTGCACTCTCTCTTAAAACCAAAGCAAAAATACTCAGGGAAGCCCAATGTATAAAAATATATTACAACAGAAGAGAATGGGGCAAAATGGAGACAGGGAGACTTACTGAATCTCTCTCCACCTATGGCCGTGCCTGCAGCATCCACAGTCCCTTCCACAGGTGCACAGCACTTACAGTACTGCACGTTATCTGCAGAGGAAGCTCGGAATTCCACTGGATGCCTGAAGCCTCTGAGAGTAAGGATATATACACGTTTTCCCTATATATACATATCTATGATAAATTTGAATTTATAACTTAGGCTTAGAAAGAGATGAACAACTCTCCCCAAAACAGAAACAAAAACAAAAAAGAAAGATTAACAATAACTGATAATAAATGGAACAATTAAAACAATATACCACACTAAAAGTTATGAGAATGGAAGCTCTCTCCTAAAATATCTCATTGTACTGTTGTTACCCATCTTCTTGAGCTAATATGAGATGATAAAGTACCCGCATGATGACCCAATGTCAGATGAATGATACAGGCACTGCCGCATAGTATTAAGCTATGACATGAGGGTTAACTAAGCACCAACAGTGTTTGTACATCATTTTCCCATTGCTTGCACAAAAATACATGACACTCTCAATTCAAAGGACGAGAAGAGTATTTTGGCTCACAGCTGTCAGAGGATTCAGTCCATGGTCAGTTGGCTCCAAGACAGAAGTGCCATAGCAAAAGGACCTGGTGGAGAAAACCTGCTCAACTCATGGCAAAGAGCAGAGAAGAGAGAAGGAAGCAGAAAGAACAGAAAGGACTCAAGGGCAAAATACATCCTTCCAGGCCATACATTCAGTGATCCATGCCCTCCAACTAGACCCCACCTTTGAACTTGAGACTTTGGGGATACTTTATATCCAAACTATAGCATTAAGACATAGTTTCTAAATAACTATGGTATAGGTAGCCTGTGCAGTGTGGATATGCAGGATAAAGGAATAATTTACACCCAGGGCTGGAAGGACTAGGACAGAGCAAAATCTTATTACCAACAGTGCTGCCCAATTAAAAGCTTTATAATTGGTTATTTCTACAATTTCCAATTTAATATTTTTGACCATGGGTAATTTAACCTGTAAAAAGTAATTTAAACTGTAGAAACTGTGCGTGCGGGGTATAGTACTGAAAACTGCTACATGTACCATATTGGTTTTCTTCAGGCAATTATAGGTCTTGAATCCTTGACGGCATAGTCTGGGTCAGCACTAGAGAAGGGCAGGTTGTAAAGGAAATCTTCTAAAACTGATTATCCAACATAGTACAGTAGCTAGAAAGCCCAGGCTTCCTTGTCAAATGGCTTGGGTTCACTTCCCGCCTAAGGTATTGAGCGGCTGCGTATCCCTGAGCAAGGTACTTCACCTCTTCCTCCCTTAGTGTCTTCACCTGTGCAGCAGATGTAATGGTATCATCATATCTCTGGGCCACAGAGCAAACAGAATGAATCCATAAGGGCCAAGTGGTTGAAACAGGGCCTGGCCCAGAGGAGTGCTCTAGCAATGTCAGTGGCATCATTACCCAGCTTCTTCATCATCGATGCAGCTACATCTGCTCTCCCTCTTCTTCATGAAAGTGAACTGCTGAGAAGCTGGCCGTGGAATTGGCTCCTGGAGTTCTGCATCACATCCCCTATTCCGACCTGTCAGTCCTGCCTTGAACTGTCAAAATCATCACTTAGATTCACTGAGAATTAATCTATCTGATATTAATGAATCTGGTCTTCTTATAATTATATTTTGTCCCAGTACCTCTAGACACTATAGGAAAACTATGTTAATCATTTTAAAAGTATTCTTCATATTCTTAATAGACTTTACAACATAGCACTTGTGTCATCCCTACAGTCAAATGAAATGGGCAGATTGAAAAATAATATTCACTGAAGCAAAATAAGGAGAAGGGGAGGGAAAGAAGAAGAGTGAGATGGAGGCAGGGAAGTAGGGGGAAGCCCTGGTTCCATTGTCCTGTTATTGTTTTGACTGCGGACCCTCAGTATCGAACAGAAACTCAGGACCAAGGAGATAAAGGCTTTGATCCCCTGACAGATCCGTGAAAACCATGCCCTACTTTGCAGCCAGTGGAGTTTTGTAGACATTCATTAGTTTGGGGAGAAGACGATTCTAAATCAGTTTTTTTAAAAAAAACTAATGTCATTTCTAAATGAAATGCAGCTGCTATAATGATTTCGGTTGCATCTGAAATTTTGCCTCTTGTTCAAACAGGTGTGACTGCACACCAGGATACATCGGTGAGCACTGTGACATTGACTTTGATGATTGCCAGGATAACAAGTGTAAAAACGGTGCCCACTGCACAGATGCAGTGAATGGCTACACCTGCATCTGCCCTGAAGGTTACAGGTAAAAGCAGGGGTGCACACTTACTTTTAGAATTAAGACTTCTAGGATTCAAATCTCATAAAAGCTAACATGTTTTTGTTTTCCTCTTTATTCTGTAGTGGCTTATTCTGTGAGTTCTCTCCACCCATGGTCCTCCCTCGGACCAGCCCCTGTGATAATTTTGATTGTCAGAATGGAGCTCAGTGCATCATCAGGGTAAACGAACCAGTGTGTCAGTGTTTGCCTGGCTACCAGGGCGAGAAGTGTGAAAAACTGGTCAGTGTGAATTTTGTGAACAAAGAGTCCTATCTTCAAATTCCTTCAGCCAAGGTTCAGCCTCAGACAAACATTACTCTTCAGGTGAGAAGTCCCCATCCAGCCAGGGCTGATCTAATCATTGACCAAATTCAACATGGAAGAAAGTACATCTGCACTAGCTTGTAAATGATAGTGTTCCTTAAATAGCCAGTTAACAATTGCATGGCATAATCACAGAAACTGCTCCTTGTGTGACAAACTGTAGTAATTTTGCTCTCTGGTATTTTTATTCACTACCTGATTCTAAGCTTGAAAAAAATCCCACAAAAACAAAGTATGAATCTCCTTTTCATGCTCGAGTAGGTGCTTTACCCATTTATTTTATGGTTCTGCAGTTGAGCCTCTGAGACTTTTCTTAGGAGACCCACAGGGAAGAAGGGAAGAGGTGAGGCAGAGCAGCTGGATTCAGCCAGGATCTGTTTTCCCTTTATCCAGAATCTTGCAGTATTGGCGTGAAATTCACAACCTTCAGTTCTGAGTCGTTCTCCCAAGACAGTCTTTAAACAGGTCTTTCAAACTCTTAGGAAAGAGGTTACACTATATTAGTCGTAAAAAATATAGCAAATATGGGACAAATCATGGCTACTTGTCTACCTGGTAAGCAAGCATTTAATATATTTTGAATTGAAATGACTTCAGGCAATTTACTATAGACACCATCACTTCTTATTTGATTATGTTGACATTCCGGCAAGGGGTGAGGCTTGCTTTGAAGTCTTGAGGAATGGGCTCCTTGGAGCTAAGCAGTTCTCCTTAAAAAAAATCTGTCTTCTGTCTTCCCCTTTCCATTGTTTGCCATATTGGATATTTTCAGGACATGAGAGTAGTGTGGGGCTCTAAATTCTTACTTTCATATAACTTGTCCTTTAAAACCCCAAAAGAAAGATAGCAGGATAAAAACAAGCTTCTTTTCCTGTACATGCCATCAATATGAGGAATTTTAATGTAGGATATGAGAACCAAACTTGCTCCATGCAGATACATTTAGTACATGCCTAAAATAAGGTCAATAACAGGAACAGAAGGAAGAATAGTGAAAATCTCCAGGAAAGAAAGCTCTAAGCATGTCCAACCTGTTCACTTAAGCATTTTTTCTTCTTTCTCAATTTTTATGAGTCTTTTTACAACAGAGTTTCTGTTGACAAGTGTCCTGTCAAGCAGAATTTTCAGTATACATTTTCTCCTCATAACCATAAGGAAAACTATAAGCCAAAGTATAATCTCCTCATTGTATTTAACAATCTTTTTTTATATATATAAAATGTGTTTGGTTGCTGTACCTCCCAGTAATATCAAGACTTCTTTCTACCAGATTGCCACAGATGAAGACAGTGGCATTCTCCTCTATAAAGGTGACAAAGACCACATTGCCGTGGAACTCTACCGAGGACGAGTTCGTGCCAGCTACGATACTGGCTCTCACCCAGCTTCTGCCATTTACAGGTGAAGATCTCTCAGTTACTTGTAAAGGTGAAAAAAATGTTTAATGAAGAACTGCTCCTTTTCTATAATTTCATGATAGGAAGAGGAGAGAATAACTTGGCTATAGCATGTGTCTCCATCTGGTTTGTACTGCTGTAATAGCACACTTCATATTAAGTCATTTATAAGGAACAGAAATTTATTTGATTTGTTTCTTACAGTTCTAGAGGCTGGAAAGTCCAAGCTCAAGAGGGGCATATCCATCACGGGGTTTTAGCTACACCAACCCATGGTTGAAAGCAGAAAGGCAGAACACACAGGCAAAAGGGGGCCAAACTCAATCTTTTATCGTGAACACATATCCACAATAACTAACCCACTCTGTCAATACCAGCATCAGTGCATTCTGCTGGTGTTGAAGGAGTGGGTTAGTTATTGTAGGACGTATTCATTCCTTGAAAGTCCCACTTGTCAGCATTGCTGCAGGGGGTCAAGTTCCAGAACATGAACTTCAGAGAACACATTCAAACGTCAGCAGCAGTGTGTATGATAGCCTTAGCACCAACATCAATTCTCTATCCAGGAAGAACCTTCAGTGAATAAGGCAAGACAAGTATATGGAAAGATTATGTTCTTACATTTTTATCCTTTAAGAATTGTAACCTTAGGGGCTGGGGATTTAGCTCAGCGGCAAAGCGCCTGCCTGGCAAGCGCAAGGTCGTGAGTTCGGTTCCTGGTACCAGAGAAAAACCAAAAAAAAAAAAAAAGAATTGTAACCTTTGAGATTAGTAATCCTTTCTTACAAATGACCTTGACACAGGCAGTGCAACAGGAGTAGCTCTGACTGCAGCAAACTGAAAGCAAATCTTTGTCAAATCAAGACTCAGCTCTCCTACAATGCTTCCGTGTGGAAATATGGGCCCAGGTTTCACCAGATGACTGGTTTTCCCAGAAAAGCCATAAATCTGTGTGTGTTTGTTTTACATATAAATCTTTCTTTTAAACACTGACCCATGGGGCTGGGGATTTAGCTCAGTGGCAAAAGCGCCTGCCTGGCAAGCGCAAGGTCGTGAGTTCGGTTCCCGGTACCGGAGAAAAACGAAAAAAAAAAAAAGAAAGAAATACTGACCCATGATTTTAATACCATATATGTATAAAAACATCTGTAGGCCAAACACACTGGCAACAAGTGGCTAGACAATGATACTGACCTGAAATGAAGCCAGGGACCTGCATCTAACTTACATTATTCTTGCAAATAGAACTGTTTTTCCAAAGTCTTACCTCTTACTAGACCCTTTATAAATAGGACTGGGAACATAAATGCCAATGGTAGCCATGAATGGAATTTGATAAGTCCATCTTGTGGTGAACTAACCTGCATAGGGCTATTAGAACATGGAAACAGACACATAATTATTGGTTTCCAAATGGAATACAATAGTTATTTAATCTCCAAATGGTTACAAACTAGTGCAAACACTTTAGGTATTAGTAGGCCTTAAATTATATAGGCTCAATGTGTTTTAGCCCATAAAAATATTTCATAAATCTGTGGTTCTTTTTTATTTCTTAATGATAATGAAGTAGCATGAAGTTCCCAGAAACTGTGGTGGAAGTTTATGGGTTGGCTTGCTAAAGCTACCATCCATGTAAAATACATTAAGATACTTGTACATAAATTGTAAAGGCCTAAATGATTATACCCAAATGAAAAACTGTGTTTGAGGTGATTTTATGTTCATTGTCATTCTTACTTAACAAAAATTGAATGTACCCTCCCTGTGACATTTATAAAAAGCATGTCATGTTGCAACCTCTTTATTAGAAATGAGAAGTCTGTGTTTCTGCTGGAAAATCTTGTAATAGAGACATATTATATAAGGCTCGGGGCAAACTTAACTTTAATTTTTGCCTTATGTTATATGATACAACATTTAGGGAAAGCTATTGTATTGCATTACTTTTTAGTAAAAGAAGAGAAGCAATAATTACCTAGAATTCATATAGGCATATTCCTATATCATAATATGAATTTACGTTAGTTATATATTGTATTAAAGTAGCTACTGATACACTAACAGAAATGTAAGTAAGGAAAGGAGAAGGGAAAGAAAAAAGAAGAATGAGAGGGTAGAGGTGGTGGAATGAGGGAGAAAAGTATAGGTATGACATTGAAAGATTTCCAAAGTACATTTCTCAGTTTAAAAAAATAAGTAAAGCCAAGTAGTATCAAAGGAGAATAAACAAATACAAGAATTCATATTTCCATGTAATTTCTTAAAAAAAAAAAAAAACAGGCATAGAGAGGAAAGAATGTGGTAGAAGGAAGGATTCCTATGAATACCACTCGATACCATCTTGATTTTGGACCATTTGAATGTCATTACTGCATCCTCAAAAAATAAGTAAATGACATAATAGAAAAGAGCCAGTGCTGCCTGACGGTCTGCCTTGATCTGAGTCCCAGCTCTGCCGCTGTGAACTGTGCGTCTTGGGCAGACTGCAACAGCTCTCTGGCCCTCAGCTGGGAAGTGGAAATAATAAAATAGTGTCATATTTGAGAAATTACAGTGACAATTTTATTATATGATGCATTTTATTATTTGTTATGTGTAAAACTTTCAGAACAGGGCGTGGACAATAGTAACTAGTGACAACGACTAGTTTCATAAATTCAGAATGTCTAGAGCTGAATTCCTTTCCTTTACTTCATAAAAACATGTGTTCTCGTCACATTGTTTAGTCATTAAAAGACATCTGTGGTGTCTTGGGCATCACAGGTGGACTGGATTTGCTCTTAATCCTTTTCTTCCCTCACCTTCAGTGTGCTGTTTGTCTCAAGTCCCAACTCTGCCCAGGCTAATTTTCTGGCTTTTGTCCAAATGTCAGAAAATGTCAGGGCCTCTAACCTTGCTCAGTCTTTGTAGAGTGTGAAATCTTGGATGAAAGGTACCACTTCTTTGTCATAGTAAAATCCACCAAGGACACTGTTGCCATCAGGTTTCCCAAAAGTTACTGAGTAAATATTCAGCCTGGTTGAATTAAATTTTTAAATTATGATTTATTTCCAATTTATATAGCATTATCAAAACTACACCGTGCTGATGTTGTGAAAGAGAATATTTTACACATTCTAATTTCACAAAACCTGTCCAGTTTAATCCAGTTTCATTGCCGTGATTTCGTATTCCAGAAGTTTGCTTTGATAAAGCACTGTTTTCTTAAGTATACACTATTGAGCATGCTAAAAATAACTTCTTACGTCAGTGTATTTTATCAGTTCCTAATTAACTTTAAATCTTAATGAAACAGATTTTATTTATTAAAATGAAATCTGATAAATTGGGGGAAAGTAATCATACATCAATTTATTATTTCTATTGGATAATTTTTGGTTTAAATGACTTGATCTTAGGTAGTAGTTATTGATTACAATAAATCAGTATGAGAAAAATAATTTAATGGAATTATGTCTGGAGTGCTAACTTGCAGGCCTTCTAAGTGGCTTTCTTTTTTAGATAAAAGGACACTTTCTAATAAAGTTATTAATACAAGATATATGCCTCTTTCTTTAGAAGCAAATTAATGTCCTTCCTGAACCAGATAAATTGTTTGGAAACAAAGATACTATGTAAAAATTAGGACAGTAATTAAACACAGTTTTAATTGGTTTTTTTTTGTTTTTTATTTTTTTGAGATGCAGTTCAGGCTGGTCTTGAACTCACTTTGTAGCTCAGGCTGGCCTCAAATGTGCAACAATCCTCCTGCCTCCACCTCCTGAGTGCTGGGATTACAGGCATGCACAACCACACCTGGCAGTTTAACTGTATTTAAAAAATTCAAGATGTAGTAATTATCCTTTTAGCAGTGGAACTGAAGTTGCATGCACATTTGCTCGTTTTGTATCTTACATCCCAGTAGGAGACGGTGGCATCTTTTACACAGGTGGACAGCTCCCTGCCCTAAGCACATAGGTAGGGCACAGAGCACACCCCGGTTTCTGATTCAGTAGGTCTTCAGTAGGCCCAAGAATTAGCACTCTAACAAGTTCCTGGGTGATATTATTTTCCAGGGACTACACTTTGAGAGCTGTTCCTCTAAAAGTAATCTGCTCAAGCCGTGCTTTGAGAGCTGGTAGTGCATGTCTCTTCCCATGTCCAAGTTCCAGTGCAGACATTCTTGGTATCAGCTTGAAATCAGCGATGTTGGGAGTTTCTCCAATGCAGTAATCAACAAATGCTACAGATCTGTGCTCTTTTCTTTCCTCCAAAGAGCCAGCTTGTAAACATTTGTCAACACCCTGCAGTATAAAGGCTTCTTATAGCAACAACAGAAATGAAACGAGCTGTCGAACAACTGAGTGTGGAACGTGCCTGATTTTTACAGCACGTAGAGAAGAGCGTAAAGGAGACTCAGAAACAGTGCCATGAATGACTGAATGAACGGCTGTCTAAACGTAAACAATATCAGGCATAGGTCCTCAGTCATGGTGGAGTAATACATCTTTATTCTCAAGAAGGCTGATAGTTTACTGCCCTTCAGAACAACCTTCTTAAATGAAAAACATTTTATAGAAAAAGTTCTTATTGAAGAATATGCTTCTTTCTTTAGATTCAAACTAACGTCATGTTCCAAATCAGATAGCTTCTTTGAAAGTACAGTTAAGTACTGTTTAAAAGTCGGAAAATGGTATGAGCCATGAAAAACTGAACTAATCAGTTTTGTGTTTAGGAGCACTTTCTGCTGCCACGTGCTAAGCTTGGTTGACTGCAGAGCTTTTGGAATGTCCTACTTAAATTTCTTTTTTTAAAAAGAAAGAATGATGGAAGAAGGGAGAAAGGAAATGAGGGAGGGAGGAAGCAAGACTGACAGAAAGAGAGAGGCAAGTGGACTGAGGAGAGAGGAAGGTAGGAAAGGAAGGAGCAAGGAAGGAAGGAAAACAAACTTGGACAGAGACAGTCTCTTGAGATAGTCTTCTTAAGAATGTAATCCACATTCAACCATTATGATCTGCGGTGTGGGAGTCACCACCATTTGCTTTATAAACTTGGGCAAATTGCTTCACCTCAGTTTCCTCCTCTCAACAACTGGAATCACATCTGTTCAAATACCGCTCTAAAAAGTGAAAAGAATAAATTCAAAGCAACTTGCACAGTGCTTAGCATAGCTAGACTCCAGGTCATTGTTCATGCCAGGGACTGTGAATGTTCTCCATGCTCGGATACCCAAATACTAATGAGTTAACATCCAAAGGCTATTGTTTTGGCCTCCAGTGTAACCTGATTATGTTCAAATGTAAAGCTTTCTTTCTATTTTACTGTATTTTACTTGCAATAATTTGCTTCAAAACCATTGGTTAAAACATAATAATTTATAAACTATTTTGTAAATCTTCCTTGTGAAGAATTCTTAGGGGTACATTAGACATAAATATCTTTGAGTTCACATAACTTCCTATTCCTTTTGGTTTAAAGAGATAGGAAGAGCCAGGCATGGTGGTGCACGCCTGTAATCCCAGCACTCGGGAGGCTGAGGCAGGAGGATCGTTGTGAGTTCAAGACCAGCCTGGGTTACAAAGTGAGTCCAAGGCCGGTTGAACTGCATATCGAGACGCTGTCTCAATAAAAACACACACAAAAATAAATAAATAAATAAAAAATAAAGAGATAGGAAGAGACATTTTTATTGCCATTCTCACTTCATGGATGGAATATCTTCCACCCAGAAACATCAAAATGTAATGACTAGTTGAGTTTCCCTGCTTTTTGATTCCTGTTCCATTGTGTGGGCTATGCCACCAAATATTTTAAATTTGTAAGGCAAAAAGCTGGAGTTCACATAAGCAAAAATGAAATTTTGCCTTTATTAAACTATTAAAATAATTTAATATTTGTGGTTGATATAGAAATATAAAAAGTGTCATTGTTAGTGGGTGCTACATGGATGGACAAAAAATATTTCAGAGGCCTTCTTTTCTGTTAAACCCCAGGTTTTAAAGCCCTTTTTTATGTAGCAAACCAAACATAGAGTTGAGAAATTGCACCCTTTTCATATATCTTTTGTAGTCTAGAAATTCAAGAAAACAAAATCTCAGGTAATCGATAAGTGTAGTAAAATGAACTTACACAATAATGGTAGTAAGTGAAGTTTATGTACCCAGTGGAGAATCTCAAAGTTAAGTGGTTTTCTTACTACTTTCTGTGACTCATCAGATGTATAGTTCCCCAGGGATCAGTGAAAGAGAATTTATCAATACTTATCAGAACAGGAAAGGACATTATACACTGCAAGTGGATGTGTTAAGCGCTAACTATGAGAGACGGCAAAATCCATGTTATCTCAGTCTTACAGTATAACAATTGCTATGTCAATCACTGCTTTTCTTTTAAAAGCATATGTAGGCACTGTAATCTGGGACAGGCTTCTCCCCTGCATTATCTCATGTTAAAGACTACAGCTTGGAAGACACATTTAGAATATCAACTCTGACGTAATGTCTTCTGACGCTATAAACACAGTATCATCTTATAAAACAAAGACTCTGAGGGTATTCATTTGGCCATACTTCCATGTGAAAGGTCTGAGATCAAGCCAGAAGTTAAAGTTATAATTCTTATAACATTCAAACTTGCATTAAAAGAATATTTTTTTAATTAAAGTGATGTGTTTTAGAAAATGTACCAAGTTGTGCAATCATCATATAAAATTTTTTATTATGTGACTATTCCTGAGCTATTGGAGAGAGACATCATATATTAAAGGCTAAGCACCAGTGATAACAAATGGAATGTGTATAGTTATAAGCACTCTTTTGTAAAATTAATTTTATCAGTACACTTTCCATGTACATAATTATCACATTAATCATGGGGAATTTCTACCTGTACACAATATATCTTCTTTTTGTTTGTTTCTTTAATTGAAAAAATGGTGCATAAAAATTAAGAGAACATAAAATCTGAGCCTGGCTAATTTGCCTTCAAATTTGTGTAGCTATTAATTAGCTGTGTCACCTTGGTTACCATAAATGCCCAAATCTTGTGTGATTTAAATGAGACGACACCTGTGAAGCTCCCAGGACAGTGCCTGGCCAATACTGTGTGCTATATAATTCTTTACTCTTATGTTTTGTAATACTGTGATGAGGAAAAAAAGAGGGGAAACTAGAGCTACATTTACCCAGGGTCGTACTTCTAAGGGAAGTGGGCAAGATATATCAAGTTGAGCAAGGTATAACTCTCAGCATTGTTCTTGAAGATACTGCCAATAAAAATTCCAAAATTTTCTCAAAAAAATGAGTCTCAAAAGATCCTATCCTAAATAAACTTCAAACTTGTTAATTATATATATATATAGATAATCAAGTTAATATTACTTTTAAAATCCCTGTTGCTTCTAGTACATCTCCCTTTATGTACTCCATGTATATTTATTGAATGTCTATTTCCCAAACACTCTTCAGGATACATGAAAGAATACAGACATAAATAATACATAGCCCTTATTTTAAAGCAGCTTATAATTGGTAAGAGTTAAAACTTGTACTTAAAAATAAGATGTAGCAAACAAAGGTGTAAAGATGTAAAGTGAGTTGAAGGAAGGATCTACCTCTTGCTTCCCAGCTGGAACACAGCACTAAGGTGCATAAAACCTTAACTATCTTGAGCCAGGGAATGATGCTGCATCAAACACCATGATTAACATTGGCCTCGCTGCATTGATTGTCTAAGATCGATGTGTGACCAAAACCCGTGCTTCGGTATCTATGCATCTTTCATGTACAATTTTGAAAGATAAAAGCAATGCCTCATTATTAATATTTATAGGCTAGTTATGGTCAGTGTCTATAGAATTTCCATACAAAATCATTTAGAAAGCTGTATGTGACCACAAAATGCAGGAACCAATACTCAAATCTAGATTTGTCTGACTCCAGAATCTCTATGTTTAACAACCAGCCATAATACAACTCAGCATATCTCTTTAGAAGAGAATCCTATTTAAGATTAATGACAGTTGATATACAATGTTATTTAGCAAGTAATATCCTAGGCTACTGTTTCTTCTGTCAATTTTAATAATTTTACTGGTAGGATAATTAAATATGTAGAAGGCAAAAAACATTAATTGTTATTTTGAATATTTATTGTTTTAAAAGTTGACATCTGTGATGGGTTATTAAAGATCTCTGTAACAAGAACTCTTTTAAGTACCTGGAGCAAAATAATATTTCGTGCTGTTTCATTTCTGTAGAAATGCCCTTAAATCAAAACCTTTTATTCTGAGTCAACAAACAGTGGAACATGACTAGACTATAGTGGTAAGAACCGTGCAAAAATGTTAATACATTTTTCTATCATTTTCTAGGTTTGACCTTTTTGCACATCTAAATGTCAGTGCTTGGAAGTTTAAGCAATCATCTTGCACAGGAAATATTAACAATTCACATTTAGGTCTAATCTCTCAACTGTGTGCTCCTGTATATCCATTTGGAACCTCTTTTCAATCTTTCCAGAAAATATCCCAGATATCATTAATGTTCAAAATCTATTTCTGACCCCAATTTGTATTCTGCCATTTTCTACCAGTAGAGTGAAAGTGAGTGTATTCTCAATACTGCACTAATATTAGTTCCATTTTCTGCTTTGTCCCTGTGATTTTGGTTACTGTAACAGCAGAGTTAGATTTGTAACTATAATTTAAAGCCATCTATCATCTATTTACAAATTTCACCAAACTTTATCGTATTTTCCATCTTTATTTTTCTTCACTTCAATTTCTTAATTTTTAGAATTTTTCATCTATTCATGAGTTTTTGAAAGCCTTCTCAAGATTTTTAGAAGGCAGCCATAATAACTGGTATACATTGGCCTTTAAAATTACAGTAAAAGACTGGATTGACACTTGTCATTGCTAGACTCCTTAGAAACACTCATTTTCTTTACATTGCTATTTCCATCTTTACAGCAAGCAGACTTCTCTGTACTGTCACTTGTAATGGGCACTACTCTGAAAATTGTTCTGTAATTAAAGGTATATTATCAATTAACAAGTTTTTTAAAGTGCAAAGATTCTATCAGGTTGGTCCTGTCTATATTGGTGTGCATGCTTGATTCTGGTAAATTCTAACATACACTGTTAAGAGAGCAGGAAATCCTTTCCATCAATCCCCTACTGTCAGTGTCACCAGAGTGCATTTGGCACTGTAGAGGTTCCTGGTCTTTCTTTTTAATTTTTATTTTAAAGAGAAAAAAAATAACAAAATGAAAACAATATAGACAAAAACAATACAGCATAAAAACAATACAGGATTTCAAAACAGGAGATGATAGGAATTAACAATGGTTGTTATATTGCATCTTGTTGTCTTCAATGAAGGTTCTCAGTTTACCAGATGTAAGAATGTAAGACTGATCAAACAAAGAGGGTAAAAAGTAATAAAGAATTAGAAATGATATAGTGCTTCACTAAACAAGATGGTAGGAATTCAACAATAGTTGTTGTATTGCATATTGTTGTCTTTGAAATAGTTGTTCAGATTACCAGATATAAGCATGCAAAATTGGTAAAAAAAAATGTAAGCATTAACTGTGCCTTTCAATAAACCAATAGACAGTAGCAGTATAATTATTCCACCTATCCTTGTATATACATATATATTTTTCCCTTCCTCCTTTGTTTCTTTTCTCTTTTTCCTCATCCCAGTTGTTCCTTCCCTTTGAGCAATTTCTTTCCCTTTCACAATATCTGTTGTACCTTTTGGTTTTATTTATTCATTCAGGTTCTTAAACTAGAGAGACAGTATGATGCGTAAACATGAGGGTCTGATTTGTTTTACCTTTGAGTATGGTTGCTAGTTGCATCCATTTACCCATAAAAGCCTCAAGTTTATAGTTTTATAGCTGAGTAATACTTCATTATATAAAAATAGCACATCTTTTTCATCATTCCTCCACTGATGGGCATTCGGTTGTTTCCAAGAGTTAGCTATGACAAGTTGTGCTGCTATAAACATGAGTACACATATATCACTGTGGTGTGATGTTTTCAGTTTTCCTGGAAAAGTCCTGGAAGGGGAATAGCTGGATTAAGTGGGACCTTTAATCTTAGTTTTGTGAGGAATCTCCACACTGATTTCCACAGTGGTTTCACCAGTCTACACTCCCACCAATAGTGGAGAAAGATTCTTTTTTCTCCATGGCCCCCCCAGCATTTGCTATGGGTTGATTTCTTGACGATAGCCATTCTTTCTGGGGTGAGATGGAATCTCAGTGTTGTTTTAATTTACAGTTCTCAAATGTCTAATGATATGGAACATTTTTTCATGTTTCTTTGCCATTTGTATTCCTTCCTCTGAGAAGTGTGTATTCATCTCAGAAGCCCATTTTTTGATTGGGTCTTTGAATTTTGTGGTCCTGATTTTTTTTTAAAATTCTTTGTATGTTCTAGATAGAAGTCCTTTGTCTGATGGACAGTTGGCTAAAAATTTTTCTCAATTCATGGGTTTTCTTTTTACCGTGCTGGTGATTTCTTTTGATGTGCACAAACTTTTCAATAAGATGAGATTGCAGTTGCTGATTCTTTAAAGTATTTCCCATGCAGTTGGATTTTTGTTCATGAACTCTCTGCCTACACCTATGTCTTCAAGATTTCTACCCACTTTCTATTCCAGTAGATTTAGTGTTTATCTTTTAACATTTAGATCTTTGACCAATTTTTACTTCTGTTTAGTGCATGGTAGTAGACATGGGTCTAGTTTTAGTCTTCAGCATGTGGAAAGCTAGTTTTTCCAGCACCATTATTAAAGAGGCTATCTCTCTTCCAGGGAACATGTTTGGCCCCTTTGTCAGAGATAAGGTGGCTGAGTGTGTTTGTAGTTGTGTCTGCATCTTCTAATCTGTGGCATTCATCCTCAGGTCTGTTTTATTGCCAGTACAATGCTGATTTTATCACAGTAGCTTTGTAGTATAATTTCAAGTCAGGGATTGTGAGGCCTGCTGCCTTTCTTTTGTTGCCCAGGATTGCTTTTGCTATTCTAGGCCTCTTATGGTTTCAGATGAATTTTAGGAGTGTATCCTCTAGATCTGTGAGGTATACTAATGATATTTTCATGGTGATTGCATTGAATCTGTACAACAGTTTTGGGAGTAGGACCATTTTTCTCAATGTTGGTTCTTCCTATCCATGAGCAAGGAATATCTTTCCATTTTCTGAAATCCTCTTTGATCTCTTTTTTTTCAGAGTACTGTAATTTTCACTGTATACTTCCTTTGTTAGACTAATTCCTAAGTATTTTATTTTTTGTATGCTATTGTGAAAGGTGTGGGTTCCCTAATTTCTCTCTCCTGGTCTTTCCAGTGCTATTAGAGTGACCGTATCTTACCAACTAGAACTTTTGTGGCACTGGAAAGCAAATGTATAAATTACCCTTCATAATTGAGAGAATGTGGCTAGATAATAAATAAATCTACTCAATTCCAATTCCTTCAGTGGGAAAACTACTGTTATGTTCAGCTCCTGAGAACTTGGATTGGTATATCTGAAACACATGCTTTAAAAAGATTAACTTGGGGAAGTAAAAAGAATTAAGGTAAGTTATTTAGACATGCCAGGTCTCCACAATGACTACCAATTATGCACTGCAAATGTATACTAATAGAAATTTTAAAAATTAAAATTCCTAAATTTAAGGAAGCCCCCGCAATATCAACTTCCTTAATATTAGTTCTGAATGTCTTTTCCTAGGCAACGTTGTTGTAGTTGCACTTTAATGAAAAGAAAATAGGACTGGCTAAATTGTTCTTCTGTTGTAGCGTGGAGACGATCAACGATGGAAACTTTCACATTGTGGAGCTGCTTGCCTTGGATCAGAGCCTGTCTCTCTCTGTGGATGGAGGAAGCCCCAAAATCATCACTAACTTGTCAAAGCAGTCCACTCTGAATTTCGACTCCCCACTTTATGTAGGAGGTAAGCTTTCTTCTAAATTCACTGGATCCCCAAACCCTGTGGTGATTCTCATCATAGACTAGTGCTAGTTATTGATGCCTGTTGTCACTGTCACTGAACAAGAGTGATCCATCACTGAGATGAGGGCAGCAGGAGAAGAACAGAGAGAGCACCAGGTAGGGGTTAAGGGAACATTTTATAATTCCGACTCTGGGCCAAACTAAAGGTGTCATTGGGATAGAGAATACCAGTTAGTGTTTCCTTTATGTCCAGCACATGCTAGCTGATTTACTCATCATATCACTGAATTTCATATTTATTTGGTCTATTGAGGAAGAAAATTTACTAATGGTCAAACCAGATAATGAAGAAAATTATGAGACCAGCTAATGCAAACAGGGCAGTGGATGGCCCCACCCCAGCTCCCTTAAAGAGGTAAACCCCAGCTCCCTCAAAGGTTATCTAGCTGGATTTCCTGCAGCACCAACTGCTCACTCATGAATATAATGGGATGACCATCAGTGAAACTCAAGTGAATAATGAGATTCCATTGGGCCAGGAAGGAGATCTCCTCAGCAAAGTCCTTAAGGTTAATGAACAATAGGGAAGGTTAGGGCTGTAAATGAGAGAGTAAAGATGCTTGGCTTTATTTTTGAACAAGAAAGAAGAGTCAGTAGATGAGAGAAAGAAGTGCAAAGAAAGTTTCTAAGAATCCCAGAAGAAAAGACCTACAAAAGAGGGAGAGCCCCTTCTTGCTTCCAATGGGAGGAACAAATATAAACTGGAAAAAGCATTGCAAAATTGAGGAAAAGGAGAAAGAAAGCAGAGGAGGTTAAAATGAGGTACATGTAGTTAAATTACATTAACCTGAGTTGAGAAATTTGATTCATTTTATAGATAAATAATCTAAAGTTCTAAACAAGTCAATGCGTTTGATTTCATCATGATAGCATTAAATTCACATAATTCCTTGCATGATAGTAATGTTAGGGTGCTACATCACTATCTTAATCTGCCCCCCCACCGGCCTTCACTGAAGGCATTCTTTGGACTTGTCCTCTAAGCCCAGAATGCTTCTATTTTTAATAATTTCAACATTAGGAAATTATAACACTTTGATAGAGCTGCAATTTTTAGAAACAGCTCAAGATTTCCTGTGACTATGTGTGGAACACCCATCATAACCTAGGCGCTAAGGTAATGGGTACATGAAGGGTACCAAGAGAAACGTAAATGTCTTCTCTGCTCCCAGGAAATTAAAGAATGAAAGTGCGTCTTCAGTAGCCACACACAACGCACTGTCATCGCAGTTCCAGCTGGCTTATCTGATTGACTTATGGGAATCACAGCCGAAACTCAGTGATAAGAGATGCTTAGGGATGGGTGAAACAAGTCCCCAGTGAACTTGTGATTTCAAAGAAAAGAAATTATACTTACTGAGTACATGCTATGTAGCTGAACACAATGCCTCTTTTACAAGCTTAATCCTCAGGGACCTTAAGAATTAGGTCATACTTTCTGTTTTGCACTCCCCTGGGGGGCAGCCTCAGGGATTTTATCACACTTTTCCCCAAGTTCTCAAGGCTCCTTGTGGTAGGGGTACATACTTAAGTCCAAGTGTGCCAGACTCCAAAGCCACCAGCTGCCACTCACCTCTTCATAAACAGTAGAAAGCAAAGCAGTCTGTTACGTGGCTTTTAGTTGTTTATTTCTGGACTTGCGCTTTGCTTGATGTTATAATGCTTTCATTAGAAACCATCTTATTTTAAACCCCCTTTAGAATGTGATGCAAAATTCTAAAAATAATAATTAAATACAGAATGAGATTGCTTAGGTCAGAATATTTTTTAGAGGGGAAAATCTAGTTTTTAATGTCGAAATGGAGAGTGCTAATGCCTCTGAGGGTAGAGGGTTTGGATGAATTCAAACAGTACCTCTGTCTACCCAGGCTTGAAGGAAACCACCTTCTTCTGGGCTTCACTGTCAGGGAACACCCTGGGCACTCTGCCTTTTGGCTCAGAGAGCAGTGAGGTCTCAAGGATGATTATGATTTTTAAAACACAAGGAAGCTGTGAGACCATGACCTTGAGGGCACCTTTGCAGAGGCGTGAGGGCCTGAGTCAGCAAAGGGAAGTGTGGTAAACAAGGCCTGTTTAAAAACAGGGCTGCCTCAAGGAGACCTGCCCGAAGCTGCTGCACCCTGAGCCTCAGCCTTTGCAGGTGTATTCTCAGGTGAACGGACCAGAGCTGGCCCATGTGGGGGCATTACTTATCCATGACACGGTGTTTATGTAACATAAGAACAATTTAATCTTTGTGTTCTTCTGTGTAACAATCCAACCAGAACATTTGCTACCTAATTGGGGGTTTAAGCCAGAGTAAGATGCAGACAGACATCAAGATCTGGCCATACGTTACAGATCTTCTCCTGGTTCTGCCATTAGTCGAAAGATCTCAGTGTGGACACTTTGATCCCTTTCATGACATTTTGATGCATGTGGAATCTCCTAAGCCTCAAAACTATCTACTAAGTCATCTGTTGGTTCAGTGAATTTTTTCTATAATCACTGGCTTATAAAATATGACTTTTTAAAAAATCATGGGTCTACTTTTATTTATCAAGTTAGATGGAGTTTCCTAATCAAGCACATGAAAAGGTTGACTCAGAACAGTTCTTGGCTGGGAGTGCAGTTCAGTGGTGAAGCACATGCTTAATAAACATGAACAGGCCTGAGACCTTGAGTTCAACCCTCAGCATAAAAAAAGTAAAATTTCAAGTAACTCAAATATTTGGAATATTTCCTGATTGCATATGTCCTGTTGAAAGTTCAATAGATGTATGATGTACAAAACATTTTCATTTACAAATTACTGTTATCAAAATTAGACCTTTATACCTGTGTGCTTCAGGACTATAAAGAACACATTCACGAACTGTTTTTCCCTGCTGTGGAACTTTGTGTTTAGTCTTGGCTTCTGCACATATGGGCATTGTACCTCCATCAAAATGAACCATTCAAAAGAGTTTTGGGAGAAGTTCATTTTTAATCTCTGAAGAAATGATCATAAATATGTGGATGTTAAGTCCCACATGTTTATGATGATGAATGCATACAATTTATTTAGAATGACTTATGCAGGGCAAAGAATTTCTTGTCACTTGTCCTTTCCTGGAAATGACTGTGTGGTAGTGACCCAGTTTCCAAGGCTAGAGAGATACACACTGAAAGGCTGTATTTATGGAACTTCAAAGCCAAGATACATAATTCAGCACTTGTCCAAGTATGACCATGGACCACCTGCATCAGAATCAACTGTGCTGAATTTTGGCATTAAGTTTTCTGCAACTGTCCTGTATCCTACAGGATCAGAACTTCAGGATGGGGAGAGACCTGGGAAGCTGCCTTGTGAGCTCACACCACAGGTGGTCCTTATGTATGACAAGCTTGGGCACAGTTACTCTGGTCTATCTGCTCACGATACAGAGAACTCTAAGCCCCAGAGAAGGGAAATGACTGGCTCAGATGTACTCAAAACCAAAATTAAACACTTGATCCCTTGCCTGGTGCTTTTGTTCACATAGCTGCCTGACTTCGATGCATGCAAAGATTCAAATGATGTTCCTTTGATAAGAAAGAAGACAGCACACATGGCAGAGCCCCAAGTGCTATGGTTCACAATGTCTACAACCACAGAAACCCCCCCAGAGGGTGTATGCCTGGGCTCCCACCCCAAGTCCTCTAGCCGGGAGCTCAAAGTCCAGGCACAGCTGGGGCATGAGCACCAAGGTCATCCGCTCCGCTCCGAAGGCCTTTGGTGACCTGGATAGTTGCCTCCTGTAGGATACCATCCAGGAACTATTTCAGGGTCTGGCTCAGGCCATGGAAACATTCTTCAGTTTTGCCAAAATGAGAGTTACCAGACAACTGTCACTAGTGGAATGTATTTCTGCCAATACTGAAAATATTCTGTTGGAACATGAACTACTTTGGTACTCCTGAGCTTTTGAAATGGGAAGCTTTCGCTCTCAATTTAGCAAGAAAAATACATGATGTGAATGAGGTGCTGTCCTGATAAAAAGCAGGGTGGGCTTTTCAGGCACTGGCCTCCCTGACTGAGCTGACGATGTGGCCCCTGCTACACTGGGTTCCTGGCTAATCTGGACTTTTCTAGGACCAGAGGGAGTAGTGCTGTGAACCTTGGTTCTCACTCCTTGGAGTTTGGTGGACTGAACCATGGCCAGAAGACTAGAGAGTCCTCTCATCAGTCTCACTGTCACCTGGACTTGCCAGGTGACACTAAGCATGCCCACTCTGCTCTCTGAGTCCTGGCTCTTCCTCTTTAAAGTAAGGATCAGACTTAGGAGACTACAAACTTCTTTGCTGAACTCCAGGCATCCCACGGGGTGTGCAGTCTGGAATGAGGGAGCCATGGAGAGGTAAAACTCATCTCACTCCTCCACCAGGTTGTGGTAGTTCTGGTTCCAGGCTTTATACATGTACGTATCTGTGTGTTATGGTTTGTGTGGGTGTCCCCCAAAAGCCTCATGTGGCCATGGGGCAGGCTTTTAGAGTTTGATTGTGGGTGTGAGAGTTACACTCGCCCTGGGGTGGATAGTTTGCATATGTAAGGGAGAGGAAGAGGGTGCTTGAGGCCATTCTGCCCTGGTGTGTGGTTGTTGCTTTGCTATGTTTGGTCTCCGTGAGCTGTAGCCCTCTGCCATGTGCCACTCTGCCTTGTAATCTGCCAAGTACCGACTGAAACCTCCACGAACTGTAAGCAAAATAAACCTTTCCTTCCTTAATTTCAGGCGTCAGGTATTTTGTCCCAGCAGCAAGAAAAAAGTAACCAAAGCACTGTGCAAAGTGTTGTTTGAAAGAAATTTAAAAATTAAATATTAACTGCCAGTGAACTTGCTCCTTATTCTAAGCATGTATTAGAAATTCCTGGACCTTCTTCCAAAAACAAACAAAAAAGCACATCTCTCTCCTCCATCCGCGTGCTCCCTTACCCAAGACATCTGATTTACTGGGGCTCCATGAGTTCCCAAGCATCAATATTTCTGGGTCACAAATGGCTGAGGACCCCCTAGACAGCCTGACCTGTTCCATGCCGCCCCTCTCCAGGCATGCCTGGGAAGAACAATGTGGCATCTCTGCGCCAGGCTCCAGGGAAGAATGGCACCAGCTTCCACGGCTGCATCCGGAACCTTTACATCAACAGTGAGCTGCAGGACTTCCGGAAGGTGCCCATGCAGACAGGCATTCTGCCCGGCTGTGAGCCATGCCACAAGAAGGTGTGTGCCCATGGTACATGCCAGCCAAGCAGACAGTCTGGCTTCACCTGCGAGTGTGAAGAAGGATGGACGGGGCCCCTCTGTGACCAGCGGACCAATGACCCTTGTCTTGGAAATAAGTAAGTTTGGCCTCCTTGAACATATGTGCTCAACTCCTCACAGTAAAACCTAGCAAAAGTAGGGAGGAAGATAGAGGGAGGGAAGGAGGGAAAGAAACCAGCCCATCAGCGCTCTGAGCCTGGTCTTACCTCTTCTGAGTGCACATTCATTTCTGTGTCCCTCCACCCTCTAGATGCGTACATGGCACCTGCCTGCCCCTCAACGCGTTCTCCTACAGCTGTAAGTGCCTGGAGGGACATGGAGGTGTCCTTTGTGATGAAGAAGAGGATCTGTTCAACCCCTGCCAGACGATCAGGTGCAAGCATGGGAATTGCAGGCTCTCAGGATTGGGGCAGCCCTACTGTGAATGCAGCAGTGGGTACACTGGAGACAGCTGCGATCGAGGTAAGCCAGCCTAGCCCAGTACCTCCTGCTCTTGGCACAGTAAGAGGGGTGTGCCAGCTCTGATCAGAGAGCAAAAGTGGAAGGAACAGCAACAGAAGAGCAACGGGAGAAAATACCAAGTCTTTGTATTACTTGAAGTTGCTGCTGTTGTATTTTAAGGTGTTAAGAAGGCGCCAGATGTGAAAGAGCCTAATCTCCCACAGTAAGATTTTACAGGGACCTGAAAGAGCTTGTCACAACTTGATTTGCTGTGAATATTCTGCTTTTTACCCTGCGATGAAAGCACATTTCTTTTACTTACCTGCTACCTTTACCTGTTGGTCTCATCCACATCTATTATTTATTCAGCTTCTGGCCCAGAGACGATGCCACTAAAAATTCTACTCTGGTTTTTGCACACAATCACCCTAGACCTTAGAATGAATGGATTTATCACAGCAAATTAGGCAGGTGAGGAGGATGGAAAGAGGCTGACTTTTTGGCCTTCCTTGCCTCCAGCTGGCACGGACTTTGTTTCGTGCATCAGACAAACATGCCCGCAGAAGCTTTCAGCAGATGTCTCTTTTTTGAACTACTTCATAGGAGGGTAATTTATGAAGTTAGTGGAATGTTACTTATATTAAGTAACAGATTGGATAATACTAAACTCTGGGTCTAATAAATTAAATGGCATTCTCTCTGAAACTACTCCCCGTGGTAAACAAAACCAGCTGCTAGTTGTATAAAAACAAAAGATGTGTACTTTTTCCCATTTTGCAATAAAGGAAAAGATTTAAGAATCCAATTTTCTTGTCAGTGCAATAGCATGGTATTTATAGTCTACACAGAGGGCACTCACTTTGCCGGAAATAAAAACCCATGAGGAGTATTTTTCAAGGAATAGTAGGCCATCCCACCAGCTCAAATTATGTAATATAACACTAAAAAAATGCCTTTACAAAGGGAGAGAAGCAAGGCCCACTCATTTGAGATGTGGATTCACTCAGGGTCACTTTTGCATGACTTACGGTGCCTGTCCTTAAAATGCTTCTGCCTTTCTGTTATTTTCCAGAAATCTCTTGCCGAGGGGAACGGATAAGAGATTATTTCCAAAAGCAGCAGGGCTACGCCGCCTGCCAAACCACCAAGAAAGTCTCCCGCTTGGAGTGTAAAGGCGGGTGCGCCGGAGGGCAGTGCTGCGGGCCACTGCGGAGCAAGCGGAGGAAATATTCTTTTGAATGCACTGACGGGTCTTCGTTTGTGGACGAGGTTGAAAAGGTGGTGAAGTGCGGCTGCACGAGGTGTGCGTCCTAAAGGCGTGTCCGAGGCTGCTCCCACCTCGGGCAGAGGTTGTAAAGTATACTTCTTGGCCAGGTTGGGCTCATTCATGCTTCATAGTGGAAATATTTGAAATATATTGTAAAATACAGAACAGACTTATTTTTATTATGAGAATAAAGACTTTTTTTTCTGCATTTGGAAAAAAAATAAATAATAAAATAAAAGACACGCTTGAACTGAAGCTTCCCCTATGCTGGAGAAGTGTGAAGAAAGCTATCGTTGGAAGCCTCAAAACCACCATGGGGTCCATTGCAACGGGATCCACCTTTTGAACATGCTGAAGATGAGCAGAAGCACATTCGGTACCTGAGAGGCTGATGAGCTACTATGCACTGAGGTGAAGTCGCCCGGAGCATCAAACTTGTGTCCCTGATCTACACCACGTAGTTCATGAGGACAGGTGAAGCACACGTGTGTGAATGAGTCTGCCGGGCAAAAGAATGGAACCCCGGAATGCACAGATAAAGGAAACAGATGAGGAAAGACCTGCGCAAAATATAGAGTATCCTGAAGATCTGGGCTCCATTCTCCAGTGGAAATGGGAATGGCGAGCTATGATATATTTTACCTTCTTTCTCAATGTCAGCATGTCAGCAGAAGCAGCACACAAAAGTGATTATTTACCATTTTCCAGTATTAATTTTTTTGTAATATAAATAATAAAGGAGATGATAAAGAACCAATAGATTATTGATAAATAAATTAGTAATAATATGAATTTTTGTTTCTATGAGTTCTAAACAGCCCTATACAGTATTCACTTTCAATGAGGAATATTTATTGTATCAAAGTACATTGTACTTAACGTTTTAGACCATTCCTTTGCTGATTCTCGATGCTTTAATATATATTAATTTATAATTATCCTGATATTTTTGTACATTTTTCAAACTTAAAAGAAATCAGGATTTTTTTTTTTTTTTTTTTTTTTTTTTTTTTGCAATAGTACTAACATAGGGTGTTATCTCCGGATAAATATATGTTGGTCTGTTTGTTGACCTTGACAGATGACCAGTGTGTCACTGCCGTACAGGCGAGCACATTCAGAACGCCTGCAGAGTGCATGCGGAAGTCCAAGAGTAGGAAAGGCTCCTCTGCATGTGAGACTATCCTTGCAAGGGCAGAAGCAGCCCTTCCTTCTACATCTTCTTCCCACAGCAGGGAAATGGTGTGCAGCCCTCGGCACTAGGAGTAGATCTTTTACAAATTAATATTTTCTTCATGGGTTCTGCCATTTTATTGGGGGGGTTGGGAGAAAAGAAGATTACCATGTCAAAAATTGTAAGGTTTCCGCAAACAATAAAACTTCTTTATTACCTTAATGTTTCTATATTAACACATTTGCTGCTAAATTACGATGTAGAGTTGATAATGATTTATAGCGAACTGTGCTTTACCCTTATTAAATTACCAGGGTGCCCTGTAAAGATGCAGATGTTTCTCCCCCTCCCCTTCCCCCCAAAAAACTTTTTACAAAGAAAATTAGATGTACATGTATAATTCAGTGTGCTTTGTCTTTCTCCAGACTGATATCAGTTACACTACTGATGTTTGTAAATTAAACAGATATTTACTTCATTAACAGCTTGTTGGTTTTCTTAGAAATGACACAGTAAATGCTTCCTTCAGAATTTGCAAATCAGTGTGACAGAGAAAGAATCAAGAAGACAATGTATACCTTGTTGTCGCCAGGTATCGGTTTGAAGTTAACATAGTGTCACATCTAGGGATTTTTGAATAGCTACATAAAAGAGATGTACCTTGCTAGGAAAAACTGTACATATTTAATTATTTCTTTCTTTCTCTCTCTCTCTCTCTCTCTCTGTCTCTCTCTCACACACACACACACACACACACACACACACACACACACACGGGCAAAAGATCTCTGAGATAAAATCTAGCTAAGGTTATTGTTTTTGACTTTGTTTTTCTTCCCCTCACTTAGAACCCAACCATCCTGACCTGGTAACTACTGAGATAAGCAAAACAACATTGACTGAGTAGATCATTATTACTTGGCCACGCTGATAAACTTTTTTCTTTCCCTCTAGGAAAATCACACCCATACACACAAAAACATTCTATCTCACAGATGTGGCCATCCAATTATGTATTCATCGTCATTTAAAACACTTCATTTTATGTTATATAAATATTATGTAACCATTACAAACCATTCATATAGTCTCATTGGCTGCTTTCTTAAAAGGTTTTGAATCACTCATTAAGCAAAGAAACATCTGTAAATATAATATGATTTAAATTGGGGGTTATAGATACACGCTGCATTAATGACCAGTGTTGGCTGATTGCTTATTATGTGAAAGGAACCATGGGAAGAGCTTTGTATGACATATCTCATGCATCTCTATAAATCAATGGAATTACTGTGCTCCTTGTTTTACACTGGCATCCAAGGCTTGAAACAAAGGAGCTGGACTCAATCTCAGGCTGCTCAGATAAAATACTCTATGCTGTAGCATTATAAGCAGCACTTTAGTAATCTGCCTCTCTACCTTATACCCTGGAGAGTTCTACACCACAGAGTAATTCTTCTCTGTTGAGCACATAGGTTTAATCTACATCAGAGATTTTATATTTGTTTTTTTTGGGGGGGAGGGAAGAATTCCTTTTTTAGGGAAAAAGTGGGTTCTTGGAGGTTTCTGGACTGCGTTCTTTCTCTTTCCTGCTTATAAAAGCAGAAGATGAAATTGTTTCCCTGGAATTTAGGCTGAGCTGGACTTTCTCTTTGGAGATTGCTTGCCTTGTGATGAGATGGCCTTCTGCACATGAGGCCTACTTTGAGAAAATCCAATAGCAAGATAATTACTGGCAAATGAGCCAAATTAAGGGCAATTATTCATGTGATAAGTGGCTCCTTACTTGTAAGGCTTTGGTCAAAGGATGTCTTTAAACAGAAAAATAGCTATTCTAGGGCTTTTTTCAATAGAATTTAATAAGGTCACAGCAACAACAAAAAATCTTGAACATTTCAGAATCAAAACCACTATATAAAATAATGTACACTGGCAATCTGAAAAGATAGAGTCATTAAACCTCCTCAATGTGTTTAAATTCCTACAGGAGTGAGGCTGCATGCTGAAATGCCATAAGGATTTGATGTGTGTTCAGTTGAAGATGTGTTCATTGAATAAAGGCCATCTCGATCTTTAGAATCTGTTTTCTCCACCGATTTCTTGAAATTGTTTTTAGGCAGTAATAGGCTAGTTCCTGTTTTAGACTTGCTCTGCGTATTTTCTGTTTTGGATGATTTGCTTTGTCAGCAGGAATTCTCTCTGGAGAATGATTAAAAGATTTGACATTGACTCAGGCCATAAAGATCTTGGGCTTTATGATGTCACCTGCCTCATGTCATGACCATTATTTCTAAAGTAATGTTTGTGAAGATAGATAAGCTATAAGAGGTGTATGAAGCTTTATATATAGCTTTGTATAACGTGTGTAAAGCTCAAAAACACAGGCTATTTTTGTTCTTAATCTTTTCTGTGAACTCACAAGGCATTTAACAACATTTATTTTCTATTTCTTATTCAGTGCAGGAAACTATGCTTAACTTTCAATATAATTTCAGATGAAGCAGATTCCTTATGCCATCCATAGTAGAGTGCACATTCTGTGCAACTGGGTTTGAAGTTAAAGTTGGTAACAGATACTGCACCAGTGATCAAACGACTATACAATTTCAGGTTGTGGGAAGCATCTTGAAGGAAATTATGAAATAATAGAAAAAAATACAGCAGAAGAATTCAATCAAATTTCCACTGGAAAGCTTTAACAGTCCTTGAGGAAGTGACATTTTTAAGCCTAGTCACAAGGGATAAAGTGGGATCTAGGACCCAGAAAGAAGCATCGAGAAGTGCAGATGGGGTTAGAGGTTTATCCAGAGAGAGCAGGCTGTGTGTAGGCCCGAAGAGAGAAGTCTTATGTTGTAAAGGAACAAAAAGAAGCAGGTGTGCAGAGTGATGCATATATTCACTTTATGTGTGTAATCCAACAGCGTCCACTTCCTGGCATTCTTCACTCTCTATGTGCAGCCCAAACATGTTTTTCCTTTTGAGCATTTATTTGCAGTGGGCATTTAAAACTAGTAATCAGAAGGAATTTTCATTTTAAAATAACAACTGGTTGTCTGTGGTTAGTGTAGCTCCCTTGCACTTCCAAATAAAATATCTCTGAAAACAGAGAAAATATGAATACTCAAAATAGCACTGAAAGCTAGAGCAGTATTATTCCCAGAGAAATGTTCATGAGCTGAAAAGTCTTTTAAGAAGGTGAATTAAAAGAAATGATTGCTGGTTTAAATCTCACATATTCTTTTTCCTTTATTTAAATTAAGGCCAGTGACTCTGGAGGTTACAACAACTGGAAAGTCAGGAGAAAATATCTACATTAGAGATGTCAGTGAAGATGTGGGTTTTATTTGCAGCAGGTTGACGGCCTTAGGCTGGAAACATTTTGACACATCTCATGAGGTGCTCTAGGAAACTTCAGCTTTTTGCCCCCCAACCCAGTATCTACTCTGTTCACTGAAAACAGTGTACTCCTCTAGAACCTTTGTAAAGTAACTTTAACTCCCAGTACTAGACAAAACTCAAATACTCCTTAGTATGGTATTCTAGATCCCTCACAATCTATTCCTCCCAAATCAACTTTTAATAGATGCTCTTTGATTGACAAATGTTAGGAAAGAAAATTTTAAATTAAATAATAGGCTGGAATGCCTAAGTTGTACATGCAAGAATTACCTCCACCGAAGTGGTAGGTGAGGCCAGGAAAATGGGAAAGGTAAGTTAGAGACACCGCAGAATAAACTTTGCCAGAGAGATAAGACCTGACTGTAGATCACGCTCAGAGTTCCAAAACTAATGGTCTCCAAAAGGAGCAAAAAAAAAGGAAGACAGCAGTTTTAATAAAAGTGATAGAGTAGTCGCTGCATTGTCACAGGTTAGGAATAATGGACTGGACTCAGTAATTCTGATATCAGAAGCACAGAGTCAAAACAGCAACTGGAAAAACTGATGTAATCACAGGGATGTCAAGTATTAGATTACTTACTATTGTCACAGCTTATCAAGGTGTGGGACAAACACTCCAGTTATGAATGTTCTGGAGAGAATACAGACAGTCAAGCTGGCAGAGCAAGACCAATCCTTGGCATCAGTGATGTGTGCCAGTTAAACAACAGAGGTAAAAAGTAAAGTCTATTATAGTGGGCCCGGGGAAATGGGATACCTGAGAACAAGAAGCCACAAAATCACCCAGAATGAAAACAGTAACTTGTGTACAAGAACTTTTCCCCAAATGAATTACTCTGTTGCCTTCCCTTTCCTCCCACAGAGGAGAAATAACACTAACCAGAGTTTCCATTGTTCAAGATTTAAAATTCAGCTGAGTGGAGGCACTGCCCTCCTGCACTTTGTGTGAGCTTTGTCTTTGTGTCAATATATAAGTGGCTGAATTTGGATTTTTTTTTTTTTTTTTTTT